>NW_028277112.1:4392647-4697794 GCF_059951505.1 Python bivittatus
CTGACCTCCCCAGAGCTTCCATTCTCCCCCAATCCCAGCCCTCCAGTTTCCCTGGTTAGGGGTCCCTCCATCCAGCCAAACAACATCAGACACACCCTGTCAACTAAAGGGTGATGGTGGGCTCCATGGCACTTCAGCTCCTGCTCTCAGCACCGTTGGAACCCTAACTATCACCCTACTCATCCACTGTACCCCCTTGCCCACCTCTCTCACTAGTTGGCTGGGGGCACCTGTTCCATTTGTACTCCCACCCCAACTCTCACTCGGGGGAAGGGAGTTCACTATCACACTCACAACACACTCCACACATCCACCCTCAGCTCCCCCTCCCTGTCTCTCACCCTAGGGGGAGGGGACCTAACCCACATACTCTGGAGGGACCCCAACACCCCTCTGCCTTCTCTGGGCCAATTGGAGGGGTCAATGGAATCCCCCTCGACTCCAATCCCTCGACCCACTATTCCAGCTGCCACTTGATCACTGATTAGGCTGTTCGTAATTTGGGGCATTGCCCGGGCTGCTGTCGCCGCCGTCACCCAAGTCCCTTCTGGGTCCACCGCTTGAGCTCCCGCTCTATGGTTCTGTCAGGACCCATTTGCTGTTCCAGCAATTGCCTGGGTCCTTCCAGTCACCAGCACCACCCAGCTGCTCCTCTGGCCGTTCGGCCTCCTCCGGTCGATTGGCTTCTCTGGCTACTTCCTCAGGCCTCTTAGCTGCTCTACCGCTGCCCACTCACCAATCCAGTGGCCATCCTGGCCTCCCAGACTGTCCAGGCCATTGCCACCATTGTCAGGGTGCAAATCCCTCTTTAATCAGGAGTCTGTTAGCACCGTTTCTGATTACCACATTTAATTAAGAAGCACAAGTGCTCATGAACTGCAGCACTCTTCATCAGATGCATAGTGTGGCTGGACTGTGGAAGGACTGAGTCTGCCAAAGAGCAGGAGTGGGAGTGAGTGATGGGAGTCAGTGCTCCCCTCCTGCAGTTCTACTGGGAGAAGCATCATAAAAGCATGTGCCTTTTAATAAAATGTCTAAGTCTAAAAAAGTGCCACCAGGCTCCTCCTGGGTTTTGGCTACCATAGACTAACTTGGTTGTCCTCCTACAATGTCTAGATTAGAATGTACTGATTTAGGTTCTTAAATGTATCCATTCTGAGACAACTACTGTTGCTATACTTGCTTACTTTTTTTCCTCCTACTATAGCTGGGACTCTAAAGCTTCAGGTTCTAGAGGAGGTATAGAATGGGGGTGGGGGGCACTTTACAAACTGTTCAGCAACAGCAGCAGCAACAATCACACCAGCAACAACAATAATGTGACATCCTCTCTTTTTACCCAGAAGGCACTCAGTGCAGATAGAGTGCATCTCTCCAAGAAAATTCTCAGAAGTGCTGGCAAACCCACATCCTCTCCTTTAAAACACAGTATCAAAGACACAGTGAACATCCACAAAACTAAAACACTGTAACGAATAACATATTGCAATTTTGCCCCTTCTACCTTGTGTAAAAGCAGTTCATATTAAAAAATAAAAAAATACATTGAGCAACCACAGTGACATGTACTCACTGTTTGTTTTCACGGTAGCACATAACATCCAGAGTATGCCAAGAAGAGAAAGCAATGTCTTCAAAGGAGATTTCATTTCTTCTCCAGAAAAGCTGTTAAACCTCTACGACCAGGTTTCTCAGTGCAAACTGTAAACAAGTTACATTTAAAAAAAAACACCTTCCTGTTTCTCTCTGATCAAGGGTTAATGGAAACATAATTTGAATCTTCATTCTTTTCATTCAGTTTGGACCCAACGGTTTGCTGAAGGCAGCAGGGGATCCTACTCTGAAACCATTTCAATCCATGAAGTCAGAGGGCAGCATAAGAAAGGAGGAACAGTGAGTTGATTTCTCTCTTGGGCTGGTCCAAATAGCATCTTATGGTTGATCTCAGACAGCTCGGCTAATTTCCTTTCTTCCTTTAAATTCTTTTTCAGGAGGATAATGAGTTGTAATAAGGGGAAAGCTCCAATGGCTTGTTCCCTTGCCCATTGATTTTTGTCCTCAAAAAATGCTTCCTAAGAGCAAAATGTTTCTGAAAAACACATTATAGTAGATGTTATGGATACAGATGCATTTATTGTGGTTCTCAATGTAGCATGGCCCATAAAAAAAAAAAGGAGAGAAAATAACAATTAAGCATTCTTAATCAACAGAATTCATTTGTCCTGGCTATCTCCTCAGTGGACTAAGTGATTTGTTTTATTTCTCATCACTGGAACCTGAAATGGAAATGATATGTCTAAAACCAGCCAAGAGGTTCTTGAATTTGCTACGCTTTTTGAGGCAGCTTCATGACTCAAAGCCGAGACTACGTTGAAATAAATAACTTTAGGAAGGACTTCCCAGATTTTTCTGCGGCTTCTAGAGTTGTTACAGATACTACTGTATGCAATGTTGCAAATTCACTTCTATATATGGAGGGGAGGTTGAATTGGTATGATGGACTCTGATAACGACTTGAAAGCCAGACTATGACTTTTATAACTTTGTTTGTCTCTGTGCTTATTAAAGTTGATAGTTGGAAAATTAGTGTGGATAATTTCTAGTTTTGTTTGTACCCAGCACACTTCCAGTCAATCCCTAGTCCAGACCAGAGTAAATGCACACGCCACTCAGTTCAACTAGTAAAATATATGTTTTGCCAACTGTCAAAGCACCAGCAGGTGTAAGATAAGTGGTTCTCTTAGTTCTTTTAGATCCAGAGACAATGAACACACCAGTAGGTAAGGAGATTTTAAGCTTTATTGTTAACTCTAGCAAACAGGTTTAAACAGGAATATAAGAATTAGCAGATAGCATTAAACAGAAATACATAAGCATAGTATAAAAGCATAACATACCAAGCAAGATGATAAAACTCTTCCCCTACTGTCAAGAGCTACCATAAGGCGACAGCAGAGAGACCCCGAAATGGCTTAGATCAGTATTGTCCAGACTTGGCCACTTTAAGATGAGTGGACCTCAACTCCCAGAATTCCCCAGCCAGCATGAAGCATTGAAGTCCACTCATCTTAAAGTAGCCAAGTTTGGACAACACTGGCTTAGATAACACAGCTCCTAATCCCAAGCCCTGTGTCCACACTCCAAACTCCAGGGGCAAGGCCAGGGCTTTTCATCAAAGTCTGGCACTGCAGTCCTATCACTCTGTTTCTATGGAGTCAGGGGCTGTGAGAGTGACCTTGAGCAGATGTTATACCTGCTCATCATGTGAATCAAGAGCCTGGGAACTGTGCAGATAAGCTCGTGCTTAACTAAACAACCCTGAGGGTTTCCCCCACCCACTTCGAAGTAATAGTGAAAAACAAACCAACTCAACATTATTATGATTCAAAGTGAACTTTAACATGTGTGCAGGAGAAATCAAATTATGTCACCTAAACTCCTCGAAATAACAATGGTCTTTCGCATTGCCACTACAATATATAGCTTGATGTTGATTTATTAAACATCACAAACATCAAAAAGTTAACTGGAAAACATGGGTTCTAAGGCAGGCCAAAGCAGGAAGAGAGAAAAACATGAACAACGGGTGACAATTTACATTGACTGTATATCTCTATATTTATACATCCAAAGACACAGAACATTCCAGAGCTACTGGAAACAATAGTGTGAGTAATTAGCATAGATGGTCCCAAAGGGAGAAATTCTTTGGTAAATCCAGCCTTAACTCTTTTTGTACATAACAACAGCAGAATAGAGCTGGAAAATAGGACAGCTGGTGATCCCTACTCAACTCTGCATTATGAAGAAAACAGTTTCTAATTGGAAACAGGGATGATGTGTCCACCAAAAATTAACATTGCTTTGGGCTTTGTTTACTCAGCTTCTTTAATGTGGTCAGCCGCAAGCTCTAACTTTGCTGCCTTGGGCCAATGGAATGTCCTAATGTGTTGTCCTCTCAAAACAGCTCATAAGAGGATGGCCAACCCAGGAGACACCCTTGGGTCATACCTTACTTTTGAATTATGCATGATTGGGATGCTTTAAAATCTTCTGACAGTGAAGGAATGAATGCCAAGCTAACACTTAGAGCAGTGTTTCTCAACCTTGGCAACGTTAAGATATGTGGACTTCAACTCCCAGAATTCCCCAGCCAGCCATGCTGGGCAAGTCAGTTATCATTTTCACTGTTATAGCAAGTCTGGGACCACAAAAAAGTAAGTAGAAAAATAAGAGCTTACTTTTAATGTAAGCAAGTAAAGTAAGCATTTTCATTTTTTAACTTAGGAAAGGACACTATGCATTGCTTCACTATAACTTGGAATCTTTATTGGACAATTTGGAAGCTGTTGGTCTCTTCTTCGGAGTCCTTGGTGCTCTCTGAGCTTGGCTGTCTACTTGCAGACGTTTTATTACCTGACTGGGTAACATCATCATTGCTAGTGAATGTGGGGTTTGCTCCCTGTTTATATACAGTAGCTTGCCCTGCCGCCAACACTGACTCCACAGATCAACCCTGAGCTACATATATTCTCTTCTGTTAGTCTCTTCTTTGCATATCCCTGCTATCTCTGCCTGAAAAGAAGTACAGGGGGAATATTTTTTTAAAAAGATTGCACTGAAGCCATTGAAGAAAACCAGATGAAACTTGACCAAGTTAATAACCTCTGAAGGAGCTACCTCCAGGAGAATATCTGTGTTGTCTCTAGGAGAGGACACCAACATGATGGCACTTAATCAATATCAATCAATAAGTCAATCAAAGGAGCTACCATCCTTGCTATTTTTATACTAGATTTTATGATCTGCTTCTGGACCAGTTACAGGGACTGGAAGCATGGGACAGGTATTATGGAGGTTCTCCATGCTTGGTCCCAGTCAGTGTTGATAGGGTGGGAGAGATCAAGCCCGAGACCCTTGGTTTGTGGGATCTCTCAGGGCTCAATGCTTTTCCTCCTCCTTTTTAAGATCTACATGAAGCTGCTGGGTAAACTCACTTGGCAGCAGCCAAGTGATGCTGTCAAAGTTCTGTCACAGTGCCTGAAGGCTGTTAGAGTCTGGACGGGGAAAAAAAACAGGCTTAAACCCTAGCAAGATCAAGGGGCTGTCGGCTCATGGATCATCAGATTTTGACCATTTACCAATTTTAGAAGGAGTTGCACTTTTCTTCCACAGATGGAACTGGTGCACAATTTGGGCTTTTTCCTGGACTCACAGCTCCTACTTGAGGAGCAGCTGACAGTTCTAGCCAGGAAAGCATTTGCACATATTTGTCTTGTGCACCAATTGCACCCTTTCCTGGACCAAGGTTATTCCTCTAGTCACTTTGCATGTATATTACCCACTCTACATGGAGCCTACCCTTGAAGATCATTTGGAAGCTTCAACTAGTCCAGAATACCTCAGAACATCCATGCAACGGCTGTTACGCAAGTTATCAGTGGGCTTCCAGGTGCAACTCAAGGTTCTGATCGTTATCTATAAAACTTTACGTGGCATATTTGTGGACCATCTTTCTCCAATTGTTTCTGCCCATCCTATAGGATCTGACCAGGTTGGCATGCTTTGGGTTTCAATGATGCCAACTTATGGAACCCATGAGAGTTGCCTTCTCTGTTGCTGAACTTTTTGTGTCTGTTGGAAAAAACATCACGAACAGCTGGTCTGTTGGCAGAGAAGCTAACTAATTTGTGCTAGACATAGAATCAAGGGCTTTATAATAAAGACAGAAAGAAGTGCAGAAGCAAAGAAAGAAGCAAAATCTCCATGGGGCAGAGATGGAGAGCCCAGGTGAGAATAAATTGGTCATGCCTTTTAAGAACTGTCTCACGAGAGGATGGGAAAATACAGGGACTTGTTATAATGGTGCATGAAATGTTGCAATGGCAGCCAGCTAAGCTTATAGAAATGATAAAGCCAATCTTTGAATGAAAGGATAAATTTAAAAATTGCAATAATTTTTTTTCTTTTGAAACAACAGTACATGAGTGCACATCTTTGGGTAAAGTTTGCCATTTTCTCTTTTAAGTTGAACAATGTCTCAATCAGAGAGTTAAATTTGGATGATGGGGTTCCTAGTTATATCATTAAGAGAAGGTCCAGCATTTCAGGGAGCCTCAATGCCAGTGGTGAGACAGATGGAGAAAGATTAGGAACCCTGGGAAGATAATGATATTCATTCTCTGTCAATGATCCTGGAAATTACCTTTTTCAGCAATGAGAAAGATGGCAAAATGTACTGGGGAGGGCATATCACTGCAAAAGGCAGCTGTTTCTATACAGCTGTTTCTATACTCTTCCTAGCCCAGCTGCAATAACCTTGCATTGTGAATTATGAGGAAAGGTGTATCTGAACAGTTGGATCCCCTCTCAAGAGATCGGGAGGTGACTCAAACATTCAGCTGCTAGTTGTGGAAATCGGTTTGGCCAGAGTGACATAATCAGTGGAGTGACTTGCAGATGGTTATAAAACCTGTAAGTGACCAGCAACAGTGTAGACCAGTGTCCCTCAACCTTGGCAACTTTAAGATGGGTGGACTTCAACTCCCAGAATGCCCCAGCCAGCATGGGGAATTGAGAAACACAAGTTTGAGAAACACAGATTTAGACAGTGCAGGGTAGCACACCATTACAAAGAATAATGGCAACACGGAGTAAAGTTGTCGATCTCACTGCCCCATGCTTGTTGAACACAATTGTTTGTTGTTTGTTGACCATGGCTGCATCTTTTCATTGTATTTTCTCAGCAAATCTTATAAAATATGACTGTGAGAAAGCAAAAGGTAAATCATACAGCTATAATCCAGGAGCGCACTGCTGCTACCTCTATTTGTAATTACTGTTTCATTCTCCACACTGTTCTTTGCACTCACGAAAGCTTGCTGGTTAATTCTTCTATAGCTATGGCAGCCTCTAGTGGCCAAAAGGAGCAACTGGACCCAAAAGCCTAAAATTCAGGGAATTCTTTTTAACACTACTGGACATACATTTGTGCACAGTAAGAAGGTCAGCATGACTGTGTCTCTCACAACCATTTAACTCTCATATGTAGTCATCACAATGTCTGGAAGTATCTGCTTGTGAACAAATATACAGAGTTCTGTATATAATATTTGAAGGTAATATGGGAAATGTGCATTCAAATACTACAAGTGTTTCTCAATCTCAGAGCCTTTAAGATGTGTGGACTTTAACTCCCAGAATTCCCCAGCCAGCATGGGGAAGTATGGTGCTACACTGATACAATCCCATAACACCCTCTGCTCAGCTTTGGACAAATCTTCACAGTACCATTTGCTTTCCCTCTGAAGACTCATTAGGAAACTTTAGGAATTGGTTTGGACATTGATAAAACAGTAGCATTATCTAAATGTATATATTTTTTCTTAATTTAACTTGTGGCTCATTTTCAGTAGTCTTGGAATTTGGTTTCTGAATTATGAATTAACAGAAACTCGCAGACACAAAGACCACTTGCACATTTATTAACTGAGTGTAACTCAATTTTCAAAAGTAAAATATAAAACAGCTGTGCCCATCAGCATTTGCACAGCTTTAACAGAGCGAAAAATTATGAAGTAACAGATTTGTATATGCATATAACATACACACATATATACACACAAATTCATAGATAAAGAATATATAACAATAATACTGTTTACTCAGCAAGTACAGATCCAGGTTTTATTGAGTTTGGCTATACTGTGTCTTCAAATCTATGCACATTAGTTCTCAGCATTTTACCTAGAACCCAGGAAAGCACTATGCTCATAAAGTAACAGGGCTATGCAAACAGTGGCTTGATTTTTTCAAAATATGTGAAATCACAAAGAAAGAATTATTTTGTGGATCCCCTCGGTGCATCCTTTTTCATTAATCTGTATGCCTCCTGGCTTGTCACTGATACTCACAGAAGAATACAGCTCTGAAGTGGCGGGAGAAAAACCATACTTGATGAGAGATTGCCTGGATCTTTCTGGCAGAAATCTCAGAAAGAGTGATGTGGATACAAAATGGATGTGTGTATTCCCATACCTCTCAGGGCAGCCAACTTCTGTGTAGCTGTTGTGAAAATGTGACAACTCATCCTACAACATGTCTTAGAAAAGACAAACTCTCATTAGAGTTTAACAGCATTTTACAAATTTGTGTTCAATTTTTTATCTTAAATAAAGATGGATGGATAGATGTACACACATACTATTTACAGTCTCCCTAAGATTTCTGATAGCTCTCCCCACTTACTGCAACCCTTATAGTGGCAGGCTTTAGGTTAATAAAACAGACTGATTATATAAAGAATGTTTATGTCTGAATATTCCTCACAGCAGTGTTTTTAAAACAGAGCCAAATACCCCAGAAATACCAAAAAATGTATCTATGCTAGTAATTTTCGGTAGAGACTGTTATCAATTGTACTGGTGCAAGTAGCCCTGTGGCTTGTCCTGCTCCCCAGAGGATTATTGGAGCTCAGGCTGCAGAGTTCAGAGTCCTTCCTGCAACACAACAAATTGCTCAAGTGACGCTGGCATTCAGAAGAGGCATAATAATAGATCAAAGGATCAATACAACAACTTACACTGCTAATGCAGACACAGAGGAGATAAACAAAATATATATTGCCCGTGTAGTTGTTGTAAGAAAAATGTATATAATGAGCTAGCAAGAGAACATTTGTGGGGCCAAAACATATAATAAAAATGAAGAAAACGGCCACAGACAACAGTAAAGCTCGTGTCTTTCTACCCGGTTTTGCAGCAATGTCTGAAGAGCTAAGACACCAGATGATACAGACATAGCAAACCGTACAAACAATTAATGGCACAAAAAATAAAAATGAACAGAAAATAGTGAAAAAAATAAGATAATATCCTTTGAGTTCTTCTTCAAGCAGTACATCGTGGCAAGTTGTTATGTTTAGAGAAGATATGTGCTTTGTTTGCTCAGTGGTAAGCAGAGGCACCACTCCAGCAATAGAGACAAGCCAGATGGCAAAACAAACCACAGAGGCGCGCCGGAGGGTGCGCCAGGACAGGGACTGCATGGGGTAAACCACCGCCAAGAAACGATCGATGCTGATCACGGTCATCAGCAGAATGGAGCAGTACATGTTGCAGTAAAACGTGGCAGTGACAAAGCGGCACACGGCAGATCCAAAAGGCCAATGGTTTCCAGAAAAATGATAGGCAATCCTAAACGGAAGCACGCTCGCAAAAAGTATATCTGCAGAAGCCAAGTTGAGCATATACATTACAGCCGGCTTCTTCACCTTCATTTTTAGCAAGAACAGAAGAACCGCCGTGATGTTCAGAGGAAGACTCAGGGACACCACCAGAGTATAGACTGCTGGAACGAAAACGGTCAGCCACCCGCCAGACAGGAACTGTTCCGCATCTTTTGACAGACGATACGTTGGAAGAATCTGCGTTTTGTTTTGACTGCTAGATCCTGACCCAATTTCCAAAGCATTTTCAGCATCATTATCTGAAAGTGGAATTGGTTCATATTTTTCCTCTTCTCTCAAGGCAAAGGATCTTGGTCCTGGCCTAGTGTCATTTTTGGAAGAAGATCCTAAAAGGAAAGAAAAAAAGTGTATGGTATTAGGGAATTATACATTAATAGTTTTTTAACTGGAATATATGTAGGTTAAAACTGAACTGAATATTTTAGAGTTTAAAGATTCAGTTTTGCTAGCATTACATTTTCTAGTTCACATATCTCTTATATGATTAGCATGGTACTGTTGTAAGCAAAACATTTCCAGCATAATATCATTATACACACTGCAGTACTTTCTTTCTACCTTTTTTCTTTTACACTTTCAGTTTTTTTAATATCTATGCAATAGTCATATATTTTATTATTTGCTGAATACTAATAAGATAATATACCAGATTATTTAAACACATTTTTCAATTCAAATTGAAAAAAAATCCTATTTACTTATTTGTTTGTTTGTTTGTTTGTTTGATTTCTATGGCTGCCTGTTTGTATATCAGTATGAGGGCTTTAAAGCAGACAAACATGACTGATTGATTGATTGATTGATTAGATTTCTATCCTCCCTTTCATTTAGGAGCTCAAGGCCATGAACACAGCACTTCCTCCTCCTATTTTTCCCTACAATAGCTATCCTGTGATAGACTAAGGAAGAACTGTCTTAGTCTCAATTATTTCCCACCTCTCATCCATGGAGTCTTTTCTAGACATTTTCTACTTTTTAAATCATGAGCATTTATAATCAGAGAGGGGGCTGCAAAGCTGTCAAGGCACTCTCCCCTTGCTCAGTTTAGAACAGTTGAAAACTGCTAATCAAAATTACCTTTATAGGGAAGTGAGAAAGCCCAGAAGTCACGATGAGGCAAGATCTTCCACCAATGGGAATCCACCCTCAAGTTCCACAGACTGCCAGTGCCTCAACAGCAAATCCAGGTTGGATGTCTCATGCTGAACCATTACTGAGAAATGAATTGGCTCAACTGCCTAAAGGAGCAGATCTTGTGGAACTTGGAGCTGCACAAACACCATTCATGGAGGGATCTAAAGCAAAATCCTCTTGTTTAGAGAAGGCTGCTGCTAATGAGCTGCTGGTCATTATCTCATTCAGACCTGTTGCTCTCTTACTTCTAGAAGAGGATAATTGATGTCATGATTCAGATTTTATCATAAATCTATCCATCTAGTAAGAAATATGTGACTTAAAAAAAGAAGTACCCACAAAAACTCTAAGTGCTTTCACTTTTCTTTTACAGAGTTTTGATCTTTTGCCATCAGTTGCAGTTACTTTGAGGTAAGGGTAAAAGGGAAAGGGAAAAGAAGTGCTCTACCACCTTTGGTAGAAATGTTAACAATTATTGTATCATAATAAGACCTCAGAAAGGAAGTAGAGTATCTTCTTTATGAGGTACAATTTAGAGTATCAACTGTGGGGTGAAAGTTCTGGGAATATACACAGTACGTGAAAAAATAATGGTGAGGATATAAGGCTATTAATGATGGGTTGAGATAGTTTTTATGCCACTGAAATGATGTTTATAATATTATTTGATTTATGCTGATTATCATTGTCATAATGGTTTGCTACATGTTGCTTAGATTCATATTGCTTGAAGCTGCATAAAAGCCCATGGGGAAAAAAATAAACCAACAAAAACTAATCTCACCCTTAAGAGGATCTGTAATCTAGCATGTTTCCTAAGCCAGCATTCATCAAACTACTAAACAGACACAAAAGGCAAGTTTGGTCTTAAAAGTGGCATTGATGCTACCAGTTGCATGAATCCTCACCAGCCTCCAGGTATTTTTTACTGCACTGCTAGATTCAGGAGATGGACTGTATTTTGGTCAGTCAGCATTAATACTGACCCCTGCTTATCTGAACGTGGGCTGCTGGAGGGGATGTGTTGTAGTCTTTTTGTTTTGTCCTAGGTTTTTTATTGAAATGATGTGTAAATGTAATTTATCTCCATGTGTCTACTGTTGGCCATTTTGTCTGAATGCCAAGCTTCCAGGAATTTCCTAGTATTTTTGGATTTGGCTTTTTGGTCTAAGATGTAATAGTTTCCCATTTGAAACTGTGGCTGAGTATGTCCATGTGTTGTGAGATTAAGGAGTTTTCGTCAAATCTTCTGACAGCTAGTTGGTGTTCATGGATGCGCTCTGCTAGTCTTCTGCCTGTCTGTCCTACATAGTGGCTGTTGCAATCCTTGCACTGTATACTGTAGATGACCCCTGTTTTTTTCTTCTTGAGCTATTGGGTCTTTTGGTTTTGTTTAAGATGTTCTGGAGGGCTTTAATTGGTTGGTGTGCTATAGTGATGCCATATGGTTGTAATAGTCTGTTGGTTGTTTCTGAGAAGTTTTTGATGTATGGGAATGTTATCCTTTTCATAGGTTGTACTGCTTGTGCTGTAGTGGGTTGTGTGGTCAGGCACTTTCTGATAAAGTTGCATGGGTATCCATTTTGTTGGAAGATGTTATATAGGTGGTCTGTTTCCTCTTTCTGGGGTTCTGGGTTGCTTTAGTATGTTTATGCTCATCTTAATAACATTCTTACACAGCTCCTCTTGTGGGAAGTTGTGTTGTTATTTTGGTAGTGGAGAACTTGGTTAGCGTGGGTTGCTTTCTGATAGACTCGTGTTTCTAGTTTGCCGTCATTTCTGCTGCTGCTGCTGCTGATGTCCAGGAAGGGTAGTGTGTGGTTTTCTTCTTCTCTTGTGAATTTTATTTCTTTGAAGGTGTTGTTGATTGCTTCATGTGTCTTCTCTAGTTGTTCCTTTTTTAATATGACAAGGATGTCATCTACATACCTGATCCATACTTTTTAAAAATACATACTTTAAAAAAAAAAGTATACTTGAACATATCCTGTAAAGTACAATGGCTTTTTTGATAACTGATCTCTATGTCAAACTCTTCTTCCTGTTGGGAAGTTTGTTTAACTGGAATCTGCCTGAGGTCATTATTTTATGCTCTACAATCTGACTTTAAGGAATACAGGTTTTGATCGTCTTCTATTTGACATCCCTCAGTGTTTTTTTCCGGATTCTAAATACATCCCGTTCTTTCAGTTCCTCTTGTGTGACAAAGTTTCCAGTCCACTGAAGTTAACTGACTAGGTAGAGGAGGAAGTTCTTCACTTGTCTTCATTAAAACCCTGGCTTCAAATGATTTGTTACAAAATCCAGGAGATTAAGCTATAACAATCTCATGGCAGTACAAATATCAACATCTATTTATCAAAGAAATCACATGCTCTTATTCAAAAATATTTTAAAAAAACTAGTTAAGCTAAATAATACTTTTTCTGCTGAAGAACCAAAACAAGTTAATCTAAAAAAGTGCCTTTTTTTTTCACATCTGGCTGCTTATCTCCCATCACTCGTAATGAAATTCAAGAAGACTGAAAGTTCCAGAGTTCTTTACCACTCTTCATAACTCAGTAGCTTTGAAAGATATTTCTTAACAAACAAAACTCAAAATATAAGAAAAGGCATGCTAAATTATACCAAATGTCCAATCTAGCCTTTGCCCAATAATCTACTGTTGAAGATTATTCAACAAACTGTCAAACTGATGATTCTGCTTGTCTGGCCTGAACTTCTAGAGCAGGTCTCCTGAAGGCCCTATCCCCGTGGGAGCTGCGTGGGATATGTTCCAGATGGCAGGCCTTTCAGTAGTAATCCTCATGCTTTGGAATATACTCTTTCTGAAGGTTTGATTCCCAACCCTCTGCATTTTGTAAGGTTCTGAAGACCATCCTGTTCCAGTGTGCCTTTCACTTTGGATGGTTTTGGGTGACCATAAATTATTCTACTGTCTGATGAATATGTACATTTTTGGTTTTGATAATTGTTTTTTTTGGGGGCGGGGGAGGGAGGTATCTTGCCTAGATAACGATTGGGGCAATTTGCAGATATTATAAATAAATAAACCATATGCTTTTTTCAAGCCTACAAGCCATGTATAAGCACATCACCATTCTCCTAGTCATATCCCCAGTACTAGGGATACAACTGGCTTTGACAACTGAAGTAATAAATCCCCATTATTATTAGCTATCAATAACCTTATACTCTAAGTAGTAACAACTACTTAAGTTGTTCAAGTTAGTGGCTATCACTACTCTTTGTTAATTCCAGTTTAACAACATGCTTATGTGAAGGAACACTTCCTTTTGTCTCCCACAGCTGGGAATCACTGGGTGACCCCAAAGTCTAATGTTATCACAGAGAGAAAAATCAAAACTGATTTCATAGACTTGTAGAACTGAATTCACACTTATTCTTAGCAAGGATCAAATTCGACAAAGTATTTGCTTTGGAGGAGAAATATCTAGAATCACGCTCTAAAGCAGCTTACTCTAAATCCTCATTCTCCAAATGAATTGGATTACAAATCCCTTCCTGCCCAAAGGTTTGTGTTACCCAAAGAAAATGGGAGATGTAGTCCAATGCATCTGGGGAGTGATGGGTGGGGAAAGGCTGATGCAAAACATCTACTGAAGAAGTGAGAGGAAACCACAGTAAAGACAGCTCAAAAATAGCTCTTCGGGTTTCTCTCGAAAGCAGCAATAGGTAGGATAGATTAAAAGAAATAAACAAAATCGAAATGTCAGTAGTATTCCTAAGCCATCAGACGTATATAATCAGGACTTTATGAGTTTGTTTAGCCATGCCCGTGAGCAAAGGTGGGTCAGGGAGTGGAAAAGTCAACTTTTGCTGCTAGGCAAAGTTCAAAGCACAGGGTGAGGAACAAGCCCGGCCGAGTTCGCCTTTCATCAGTCCCAAGGCGTTTCCATATCAAAGAGAGTTTATTTCAAGGAACTGCGAACATTACCGGGCATATAGAAGTGCCCCGTGGGCGACCTGCAGCCGCGCCGCTCGCAGGGCGACCAGCACGGCGACTCGGCGCAGGGTCCCTGTTCGTGCTCGGAAAGATGGCTGAACTGCCCCCGCCGCGACCACCCTCAATCCCGCGTTTCCCGTCTGGCAGGAACACCCCCGCCTCAGCCTCAGCCTCAGCCTCAGCCTCAGCCTTACCATTCTGCGGCGAGGAGAAGGAATGCAACGGAAGGACCAGCACCGCGACCCAGCCCAGCGTGACCAGGACGAGCGGCTGCCCCATGGCCGCCTTTGCCGGCGAGGACCGAAGGAGCGGCCGCGCACAGCGAACTCCTTCTGCCTTGTGGAGAAAGGAAGCGCGTCGTCTTGCGAGGCCGAGGGAGGTTCCCCTGGAAACCTCCGCCCCAAACCGCGAGGGAGGCTGGAGAGATGCTGCTTCTCGCCTCTCGCCGTTGCCCCCAGTTTGTCCCCTTTCAAGGAAGGGGGGGGGTGAGTGGGGGAAGCTAGCATTATCGTACTTGTTTGGCGATGCCAACACGAAAGACATAATGAACCGAAATTTTTTTCAGACTCATAATGGCAGGAAGAAACTTGCATCTGAAGTTTGACATAATGAAAAAAGGTCTTTGCCTGTTGCCAGAAGGAAAATAAGGGAGGTACCCACCAATGTTTTCAGGGAGAGTATTTCACAATAGGAGAGCTATCACTAAGGTTTTTTTCTCAATGGTATCCATGACCTCATCTCCAGTGTCAGCGTATGGGAAGGTATGTGGAGGCAAAGTCCAACAACTACACCTGTCATTTGCAAAGCAAAAAATAATTTGTACGGGTAATGTTGTGTTAGTGGTGTTCCCACTTACAACTGATCTAGCATAACGTTCATGCCAATTGCAATACTGAATAGAATCTGTGTCTAAGCCCACACACACAGAAGTTTAAGGCTGGTACCATAACATGCCTTCTGTTACTGTTAGTGTATCAGCTGATGAAATATATTAAAAAAAATAATTGTGGTTGGTCATATATGGAGTCTTTGGGATTCTCTATTTCCCTTATTTTGAATCCAAATGTATTTAAAAGTGTATACAATTAAAATATAACTTTGGGTCTTTCATTGCTAAGTTCCAGCAACATTTCAGCAGATTTTCTTAGATTTGCCAACATTCCCATGGACTCTTTATAATGGATGTAAAATAGTTTTTAAATTTTAGGGTAACGTGTAATCAAAGCATTTGGTTTCCCAGTGGCCAACCTACAAATGGTGTCAGGGAAAGAAGCTTGTAATCTTTTCCCTTACTGTTCTCAGAAACTGAGTTAATGCATACTGGCTCTGAACCTGGGAGGTTTATTTTTATTTATTTATTTATTTAATTTGTCCCCGCCCATCTCCCCACAGTGGGGGACTCTGGGCGGCTTACAACATACTAAAAAACATGAATACAGTTAAAAGTTATAAAACCAAACATTAAAAAATTTAAAAAGCTAAGAAATCCAAGAGGCCGCTGGGGCCACAGCATACCACTAAGGGGCCAGCCAACCCCAATTCTGATTTCTTCCCTCCCTGCCCCAGGCCAGATGGCAGAGCCATGTCTTTAAGTCCCTTCCTTTAACTGGATCCAAAACCACCAAATAGTCATATAGGTAGTCCTCAGGTTATAACTATATGTTCAGCAATTGTTCGAAGTTATGACGGTGCTGAAAAAATGGACCTACAACTACTCATCACACAACCATTGCAGTATCCCTGCGGTCACATGATCAAAATTTGGGCACTTGGTGACTGGCCTGCATTTGCGATCGTCACAGCATCCTGCAGTCATGTTCTCCTGCCCTGTGCAGTCTCTGCTTCAACTCCCCCCACCTGCCTACCTCCCCCTCCATCTCTGCCCTTTTGGCTGCCCTACACAACATGGCCAAGATAAAGAGGCTGTGTTCTGCCACCGCCTACCCACGGATGCCCCCTGCTGTCCCCAGCTGACCATCATCTTCTTCACCTTGCCTCTCCTCTGCTGGGCTCACCAATGCCGGTGGTGGTGAGGGTTGGCAGCGAGCATGCATGCATGACCTCTGGCCAGTGGCAGGCTGAGACTGCTGAGTGGGACAGATCTGCCAGGAGCCTGGTGGCTGGGGAGTTGGAGGTGAGCCCCGTGCTGACAGAGCCCTGTGCCATGGGGTTTGAGGCTGGTCAGTGTTGGCAAGTTCAGCTGAGGGGAAGCGAAGCAAGAAGACAGGGATGGTGGTGGGGTTGGCGGCAGCAGCCAGCATGCATGTATGACCCCGAGCCAGCAGCAGACTGAGATTGCTGAAATGGGGCAGGCCTGCCAGGAGCCTGGTGGGCAGGGAGGCAGAGGCAAGCCCAGCAGAGGGGAGATGAGGTGAAGAAAACAATGGTCAGCTGGGGGCGGTGGTGGAATACAGTGGCCTCTTCATCTCAATCATGCTGTGCAGGGTGGCTGAAAGGGCAGAGATGGAGGGAGAGATAGGTGGGTGGGGGGAGTTGAAGCAGAGGCAGTTCATGCAGGGCAGGAGAAGTGTGTGGTCCTCTCCTAATGACCAAAGACAGGATTACCGTAACTGCTGTTGCTAAGCAGCTGGTCATGTGATGATGACAGCTTTGCTTAGTGATGGAAATTCCAGTCCCAGTTAGGGTTGTAACCCGAGGACTACCTGTACAACCTTAAAATACAAAGAATAATAATTAAAATGTTAAAGAATTATCAGCTAAAATGCACTGAAAAGACAGTAAAGATAACATCAGGTATATTAGGGAGGAGTTCCATGAATGGGGCACTTCAATAGAGGTGGTTTATTTTCTTTAGGCATCATGCTAGAGTTTGTCTAGCCCTTGTTTGCTGACTAGGCCACCATTGATTGATTTCACAAATTCTAAACTACTCCCAATGTAGAAGATGTGTCTATTTTAGAATGTGTTTAGCATTATGCATGAAAGGTAGGTTCAGGACTGCCTTCACAGTGAAAATTAAAACCACCACCAGGAAAAGTTACTAGGGAGTCTCAGTGTAGGATAAGTTTAAAAATATAAGGCAGAAACAAACAAACCAACCCCCCAAACCTCCTTTTATTTCATATTACTCAATGCCATTTTCCCAATTTCTGCAGTATTTGTTTACAATCCAGGAAGTTACTGAAAAAGTAGTGTAAATGTAGTACGAAAAAAAGGAACAAATCCATCTTTTGAGGAGGCCCCTCTGGATAAACTGAAAACCTAAATTGTGAAATCAGACATGGGACAATATAGCTTTGCAAAAGAGGAAGTCAGGAGAAGCAGATGTTTCCTTTTGACTGTCAAAGATCACCGTGCTATTACTACCCGAGATAAATTCAAATTATCTGTTGAGGATGGTTTAATTTACCAGATTTTCAAAAATATAATTGGGCCAAGACATAAACACAACTCTGAACAAGAGACTCAAATCTCAAAAAGGGATTTAAATCTTTTAGATGTTTTTCTTTTTAAATCATGTTTAGTCTTTTGGTCATGCTTGGGTGCTGCTTATTGGACTGGAATAATCTATTTAAAAGTTGTGTGTTACATTGGATGGGGAGGAACTGTCTCCGACTTAATTCTACCAAGACTGAGTGGTGTTTCAACTGCCCAGATCTGGGGATATCTGATCTTTGACCTTGGATCGGGTAGCACTTGGTACACATCTGGGGGTCTTCCTTGAAGAGCAGGTGTCAGCTATGGTTACAAAGGCCTTTGTACGACTCCATCTAGTGCACTAGTTGCACCCTTTCCTGGATCAAGTGGCCCTTCATGCTTTAGTCACCTCACGGCTGGACTCCTGCAATGACCTCTACATGGGATTGCCCTTGAAGATCATCCAGAAGCTTCAACTGGTCCATAATACAGTAGTGCAAGCAGTAATGGGCATGCCTCAGATTGCCCATACAACATCTCTGCTTTGCGAGCTGCACTGGTTGCCAGTTTGTTTCTGGATGAGATTCAAGGTGCTGGTTGTTACGTATAAAGCCCTACACAGCATAGGGCCTGGTTACTTGAGCAACCGCCTGTCTCCGATAACATCTGCCCAGTCAATTTGATGCTGCAGGGTTGACACGCTCCAGTCCAGGTTCCTTCAATTAAACAATATAATCTCTCAGGACCATGGAAGTGCACCTTTTTCTATAGCAGCGGCTGCCCCTGCTATGAGGGATCAAGATCTGGATGGCCCCCACTCTGCTGTTGTTTAGAAGAGTTGTGAAGAACTGGCTCTTCACCCAATCCTTTGGCGAAGGAGAGTGAGTCTCCTCATTTCATCATGCTTGCCATCTTTTGTCTTTATTTTTTATTGATTTTATAATAATTTTATTGTGAACCGCCCAGAGTTGTTCAGAGTCAGACAGCATACAAGTTTAATAAATTATTATGGTTGGTCGCACAGTCAGCCAGGTGTTTAGACTGGATTTGGCATTTTTATCCACCTATCAAGTCCTTCCCAAGGATCTGGGATAGGCAGATCTTGTTGTTTGATGGTGTTAAAGATATCGTCTCAGGATATAAGTTGTCCCAAGTAAAGCTGCCTTTTGCAATCGACTGATGGTGATTTGTCAATGCCGATGGTGGTGCTGTTATCATTACTATATATTTTTGTGGAAGTATCTTTTGAATTTACCTTTCCTCCAGTATTCTTGATGTTGCACAATAACTTTTCTGAACTTTCCTTGTATTGAACAATTCATCATGAGAAAAGGAAAAGACATTTGATGATGCAAAATACTATCGTCACAATAAGGAATTGATGGTAGAAAATCTGGGTCACTACATTGATTTTCCAGTCAACCCTTGTTCTATCTAAGCTACTGCAAAATTTAAGCGGAATAGCCCATTGCTGGAAATGGAGTGGGAAATTCTTGATTTACTTGCATAAGCAGGCACAGCAGTATTACACCATAATTACTAAATCCTCCCAACTACTGTAGTTATAAAAGAGCTACACATACTGAAAGAAAATTAAAAATTAACTAGATTATGATTGATTGTATTTTATTTGTGAATTTTTTGTTTTCTTACAAAAAAGACAGGCACAATTTATTTAAAATACCCCAAGTACACTGCAAAAAAACAGATAACTATTCCAATTACTTCTTTACACTTAAATTAAAAGGCTGTGTATAGATTTTATTGAGGCAGTAGTGCATTTTTAGTAGGAATGAATTGCAAAATATATATTTTTATACAGTAAATGTTAAATTTATTATTACTTATAAAAACTTTGAATTGTACAATAATTCACTTTACAATTGATAGGCTTCTGGAAAAATAGCACTTAAGAAATATTTGCCAAAGCTATTCTTTAGAGACTCATATTAAGAATTATTTTTCCTATGAATAATTCTTTAAGGAAAACTGTACTTGATATTGATTTACGGGTATATAATTTTACCGAGGTAAGATTTCTATATATGTCATTCAAATGTCCATATTTTTAAAAATCAGACATATAATGTTTGGATGTCATTTGATCTTATCTTTTTTAATTGAGTACCAACACCACAGAAATCAGGAAGTGTTTTAAGCTGATTCATAGTTTCTTATTTTATTACTATATTACCAAAGGATGAAAAAGGCACACAAGTAATTTCTTCTGGGCTGTCTTGAAGAATGATCTGCTGTATAATAGATTCAAAGAGTTAAGCACATAGCCAGAACTGGGACTTGATTGAAGCAAAATGCAGCAAATCATTTTCCATAGAATTTTTTGTTCAGCAGAAAAATGAGGAGGTTCACATTCACTTTAGCTTTATCAAACATTTTCATTACAGAAACGCCTTCATATTGCATCTGAAGCAAGTCCTGCAATAAGGAAGAAAAGTTAAGGTATTTTCAAATTGAAATTAGAATTACCAATGCTTATAGTTACACATATGGAAAACAAGCAAAATGTGCAGACAGGTACACACACGACACCCCTCCCCACCATAACCCTCTTCCCTAATGCTGAATGCACCTAAATTCAATCTTGGAGATTGCAGTCAAGAAGCCTCAAAACCATTTATATCTGATACAATGAAGACAAGAAGACTGTCCAATAGGAAAAATATTAAATTCTGCTTAGACCACTCGATGTGACCCTCCAGATGTTGTTGTACTAGCCAGCAACTACCATGTACTTATGCAAAAATAAAATAAAAACTGAAAGGCAATTGCACAATGCATGATTTATATAAAATTTATCCTGAAGGGAAGCCATTTGATGAGTCAGCCTCTTTGCTTTTGCTGCAATGGATGTAAAGTTGTTGCTTCCTTGTTCTTTTTTCTTTAATTTGAAGATTAGTGCTCCTGCACTGGGAAGTAAGAGACACAAACGCAACAACAAATCAAAACCCAGTAAGATTCCAAAATCATGGCAGCCCTTTTGGTAGTGATGGCAGAGTACTGCTGATTTGTGACTACTTTAAAAAATGAATAAAGTCCTGTACTATAGGAAAGCACAAGTATCTCAATAAGAAAGTTGTACAAATATATGTTACTGTTTACAATACAGGCTTATGTAGATTGTCACTAGTTATGTCAGAGGAATTATCTAATCCAGTGTTGGCTACCTTGGCTACGATGCCACACTGGCTGGGAATTCTGAGAGTTGAAGTCCACACATCTTAAAGTTGCTATAGTTGAAAAGCACTGTTCTAATCAGTTCTCCTGACATTTTGGCAGTATAAATTTTATCCCAAAGATTATGAATAATAAACATGGCAAAAATCCAAGAACTGATCTGGGTATGACTGATGGAACTCTGTCTTTTTATTGTTTGAACTGAAGATCCTATTGATAAGAGTAAACTACTTTGCAAAGTCCTCCATTTCAAAATAGGGTTGCTGAGTAGCTCAGATGCTGCCTGAATGCATGTTACAAGTTACTTCTTTTCTTTCTATTCCCACAATAAATTCAGTCTAGAAAAGCCTCCAATGAAGCACACATGATTGAAAAACACAATTTACCTGAAAATGGAGCTGTACTTTTTCCATTTCCACGCCTAAGAATTTAGCTTTAATATCAAAGTCACCCACCTCTTCACCAGGTGTAATTTCAAACATCACATTCTTAAACCTTTGAAAAGGAAAAGTAATCATTTGTAAGTAGAAATACATTTCACATTACAATGCTATTGAGTTAAAACCAAAACACTTGTGAAAAATGACCGATTTAAGTTCTAAAATGCAAAATCCATTTGAATAGATAAACAAATTATACAAAACCTACTGATTAGGCTGAAGTTCATCGATTTCTAGAATAACTCCTTTTTCATATAGCCTTGCTGCTGTGTATTTCAGTGAAATATTCTTCAGTTTGTTTCCACTTTTCTCCTCTTGCTTTCCATTTAATTTAATAGATCTTCGTGAATTTCTGTAAAATGGAATGAGATAAACAGATTTTAGGCCACCCACAGAGGAGACATGTTTTCTTTTTCCTAATAAAGACAAATGTTCTTAGGTTCAAATTTAAAACAGTTTATCAAGCCAATATCAACCCCTATACTGACATTCTCTCTTTTTGAGGAGCAAAGGCACTCACAACTTGTTAAAAGGGCAATCTAAGTGTTAATGAATTAAAGCGAGAGTAAGAATGGGCTGAGGACTATCACCCCCACCCCCATTTTGTGAGCCAGGAGCTGCAAAATATCTCGCTGCCTGGACGAAACGTTTCACTTCTGGGACTGGATACCGAAAGACCTGACCCTGTCTCAGGGCTTTCTGGAAAAAAAGCTGTGCAATGATAATTAATTCAGGAGCGTATGGAGCAGGCAACTTTTTTTCAGTCTGTGGAAGGGGCTATATTCTTAAAAAAATACTTTGGCCTCCTAGGATCATAGGACTGTGTTCCATGACACAGTGTAGTTACTAGAGAAATATTTTGTTTTCAGAGTTGGAGATTTTAAGAATGTATCATCAAATCTTTATTAAGCTCAAAGACCAGCATAAGGAGGATAGGGTACAGGCAATTTAAAAAACATAGAAAATACATCAGAAAAATAATAATAAAAAGCTAAAAGATATAAAATATAAAGTATATATCTAAAAGGAATCTAAAAATTATTAGAAGCTAGAAGATATAAAAAATATATGAATTAAAACAGAAAGTATATATAAAAAACAAGAGTCTAAAAGAATCTAAAAGGAGGGGTAGGAGCATTAGATGGGTGTAGGGGAGCATAAATTATGTGACGTTAATTATTTTTAACTTGCAAGGCTTCCTAATACATCCAGTCCCTCTTTTTGCTGTTTTTTTTTTTTAATTTAAAATGGCACCACCAGGGACCAGCCATTTTGGTGCTGAATTTCATCAGCATAAATTCAGGGTGTTCTGGAGGCTGCATCTAAAGAACATACATTGGCCATCCCTGCATAATCCCAGCTCCTAGAAGCCCTTACAAGAGCTCCTAGAACGGATCACTTGCTTTACACATAAAGTTGCTTATTTGAAAACATATAGAATGATTCTACACCAGAGTTTCCCAAACCTTTTCAGTTCACAGCACCCATTGTGTCTTAGTAATTTTTTCACAGCACCCTAGTGGTCCCCAAACTGTTCCATTTTAAAGATGGGATCATCGAGATAATGATGAAAACAATTTTCAGTGGTTTCAGCATGGCCTGTGTTGAGAGGTTCATCCTAAAAGCATCTGTAGGGCCGATGTCCTACAGATTTGCTTAAATATTTAAAAGATTCAGTAATTTAATTTCTAATATGTTTAGCACTGAAGAGTTTTGATTTGAATAAAGTCTAACAGATAACAGTAATGCAAACCTTTGCCATGACAGGTAGAAAGCATTTTCTTTATAAATAAAAAAAGATTTCACTTACTTTCTTGTCAAATTATCTAAACATGTTTTAATGTAAGTGTTGTAATAATTTATTTGATCTTCATAAAAAGCTTTCTTGGAATTGAGTGCATTCAGTGTCTGCTGAAGTTTTACCAACTCTGCTTTTCGATGTTGTCTGTATCTTCTTTGATTTCTGATATCCTAAAGAATGGTTTCAGAAGAGGAAAAGTTATTTCCTTATTTACTTTTTTTAAACCTGCAAACAAAGCCTACCCTAGAGAGCTGCAAGAATGAAGTAAGATTTTAGGAGAGGTGGAGTAAGAGTCATAGATGCTGTCTTGAGGTCCCTGAAGGGATATTGCTTCATAAGTGCTTAGATATTTATGCTTTTATTGGCAAAGCACTTGTTCATTGATTTATCTCTCTTATTCAATCAAAGTACTTATTTTGATGTTACACAAAGTTTCATTTCGTGTAGGCTTAACCAGTATTCAACACCAAGATTCAATATTGGTATCTAGGAAGCACATAACTGGAATATTTTGCTATTATGGAAAAGCAGAATAAATTGTATCGTCTACCTGGTAACTACAAAACAGTCCTTGTACATCAAAAATGAACAAGGTGTATGAATCTTTCTAATTCAGGCAACTGAGTTAAACAAATTGAAGCTGCATCATATTGGTCATTACCAGTAACTGTTTTTGGAGGCATAGTTTAGAGAATAGCTCACTGCAGCATGAACTTGAGTAATGAGTCAAAATGAGTAAGTTTACAATAAAATATAATAATTAACATGTATTTAAAAATTGAACAAATATTATGAACAAATATTATGATATTATGTGAACAAATATTATGTCCGTATATCCAAGCCTATCATTTTTAATTTAAGTTACTTGGAATATTTCATCTATGCTTATACAGTGGTACCTCAGGATATGAATGCCTCTACTAACGAACATTTCGGGTTACGACCAGCTTCGGCAGGAAAATTTTACCTCGGGTTACGAACTTGCCTCTACTTACGAACCAGATCCGTGGCCATTTTCCCTGCTGCCATGCAGTCGCGGCTTCCTGTGGGCGAGGTCGCGGTAGCAAGGAGACGTTCGGTGAGGCTTGTGGTGTGTTTTGCGGTGTTTTGCGAAGGTTTTTGGTGTGCGTGTTAGCATGGCTCCAAAGAAAATGCAGAGCAGGCTTGGCGGGAGTCAGGCTCTGAAGAGAAAATTGCCTCGGGTTGCGACCAAATTTGGGCGGAGGGCGGAACGGATTAACTGGATTTACATTGAACCCTATGGGGAAATTCGCCTCGGGTTGCGACCAAATTCGGAGGGCGGAACGGATTAACCGGATTTACATTGAACCCTATGGGAAACTTTACCTCAACTTGAGACCAACTCGAGTTGCAACCAGAGTCACGGGACGGATTAAGTTCATGTCCCAAGGTACCACTGTATTTCACTTTACAACATGCTATTTTCTTCAAAATGAACTTACTATATTCAAGATGAAAGAGCAGAAAACAGTTGGAAAAATGTAATAATATTGCTACAACCTTGGCTATTTCATTGATGATTTCTTGGTACTTGTTTTCAGATGAAACCAGCCCAGCTTGTTCCAATGTTCGCAGGTTTCTCTGGATTTTTCTTTTCTTTTGTTCTAATGGTAACTGCCCTTCTTCAAGAATAGATCGACTATGTTTCATTTTCTCTGGTGTTTTAGAATCCAAAATTGCACGTTTTTCTATTATTTTCATGTGTTCAGCTTCCTAAGAAAAAAAAGCACATAAGAATATATATTGTACTGTATTCATAAGCACACAGATTTTACCACCTTTTACCTAAGCAAGCTTATATGTTCAGATTACAACTAAAATTTGCATATTCTATCTCTCCATGTATATGCAAAACCAATACATCTAATCCAGGAATAACCATTTTGACAAGCGAATTAAAAAACAAACCTAAGGCAAGTGATATTTTCATTCCCATCTAGTACAGTACAGTGTTTCCCAGCAGCACAACACAGCTATAGCAGGTAGGGAAGCCAGTACAGTGGTTAAGAACTAGCACTGGGCACCCCAAATTCAAGTCTAACCTCAGCCACAGAAACTCACTGGGTGACTTTGGATTAATCACTCTCAGCCCAACAAGCCCACAGGGTTGTTGTGGGATAAAATGAGGGGAGATTTCTGTGTAAGCCACCATGACTTCCAGAAAAAAGGGCAGGATATAAATCTAATAAATAATATGGACGAAGGCCTGCCATCTCTGACTAAATATGCTACAGCCCTCTGATGCCACACCACCATGAAGTAAGTCTGTATTGCCTGAATCTTCCTTGATGCCTGTCCAATGTTCTCTTTAGAAGTGTTGAAAGACAAAATTTCATTATGGCAGTCAAGATTTGTCCACCATCCTTAATCCAAATCAGTTTCTAATCTAAATATTTTGGCTTAGATCCAAAATAGATCTATTTTTGTGTATAGAAAGTTTTGAACATTTGAGATGAATCCACTGATGGAACGGGGTGGGGGAAAGACAGTGAAATATTATCTTTTTTTACTGCATCAACTGCAACTTCTTTGTATCATCCCCAGTGTGTGATCCAGAAGGCTGAGACACCCTCCAGAATATCATGAAATGTATATTGGAAACTGTTTCATTTTTCCAGTAGCAATGTTCCGAATGACTGCTGGTTCAGTAAATGTTTGCTAATAAAACAAAAAAGGTTTGTGAAGAGTTTCAAAATGATCTCTTCAAACTAAGTGAAGGGGACCTCAAAATGGCAAATATGGTTTGGTGTAAGCAAAGAGAAAGCAATGCACAGAAATTCCAAACTTCACAATTATATTTATGTGATTTGAGCTGGAAGTGATCAATTAGAAAAGGAATCTGGAATCATGGAAAATAGCAGTTGCTAATGGAGATTTTACTAAACCATGTGAAATTCAAAAAGATATGAGACAAGGATGCCCCTTGTCTCCATTATTATTTATATTGGTTTTAGAAGTATTACTTAGAGATATTAGACAAGATGACAACATTTTGGGAATAAGAGTTAAAAAAGAAGAATATAAGTTAAGAGCCTTTGCTGATGACCTAGTCATTACTTTAGAAAACCCATTGGAGGGGATTGAATCGTTAATGCAAAAATTGAGAGATTTTGGGTCGCTAGCAGGGTTCAAAGTAAACATACAAAAACAATGGTTTTAACTAAAAATATGGATTTTTATCAACAGAAGAAACTGAATGAACTAACTGGATTTACAATAGAGAAAAAAATAAAATATCTGGGAGTATATTTGACATCAAAGAATGCTGGTTTATTTCAGAACAATTATGTTCCACTCTGGACAGATATGAAAAAAGACTTAGACCAATGGGAAAAGTTACAATTGTCACTACTAGGAAGAATATCGGTGATTAAAATGAATATCTTGCCACGAATTCTATATATGTTCCAGACAATTCCAATATTGACTTCAGAAGCACCCTTTAAACAATGGCAACGCGACATTTCTAAGTTTATATGGCAAG
Organism: Python bivittatus; assembly: GCF_059951505.1. Lineage (NCBI taxonomy): Eukaryota > Metazoa > Chordata > Lepidosauria > Squamata > Pythonidae > Python > Python bivittatus. The sequence goes on from NW_028277112.1 coordinate 4,419,318, forward strand.
GGAAAAAACCAAGAATAAAATATAAAGTTTTACAAGACGTGAAAGAAAGAGGTGGTTTGGTCTTCCTGACTTGAAATTGTACTATGTAGCTTGCTGTTTAGTATGGCTTAAAGAATGGATCACCTTGAGAAATGAAAAATTACTAAACTTGGAAGATCATAATTTGAGATTTGGATGGCATGGATATTTGTGGTATGATAAAGTTAAAGTTAATGTGGACTTTAAAAACCACTATATCAGAAGATCTCTATTAAAAGTTTGGACTAAATGCAGACCACTTTTATGCCCTAAGATGCCGATGTGGACCTCTATACAAGAAGCCTTCTATAGAACTGAAACAAGAGATAAAAATAAATGGATGAGATACAAAGACTTATTAGAAAAAGAACAAGGAGAATATAAAATTAAATCAAAAGAGCAATTGGTTTTAGAAGGATATACCTTTCAATGGCTTTCTTATATGCAATATAAAGAAAAATTTAAAATTGATAAAAAAGAATTTGGATTTGAACAGAATAAATCAGAATTTGAAATTCAATTATGTGAAACAGATGAACACTTAATAGCAAAAATATATAAATTATTGTTGAGAGAAGAAATGGTTAAAGAACAAGTTAAAGAATGCATGACTAAATGGGCAAAAAATATTGGACATAATATACATATGCAGCAATGGGAAAATATGTGGTCTAAAGGATTAAAATTTACTTTATAATTTGAAAGAAAATTTTTATAAAATGATGTATCGATGGTATATGACACCCCAAAGACTATCAAAGATGTATGGGACAATTTCCAACGTTTGTTGGAAATGTAACCAACAAGAGGGGTCGTTTTACCTTATGTGGTGGATATGTAAAACTGCAAAGAAATTTTGGACTCAAATACAAACCTTGATGCAGAGCATACTACAGATACAGATTCCATTTAAACCAGAACTATTCCTGTTGGGGATAATGGACTTTCAAATAGGAAAACATCTTATTAGAATTACTCAGTACATGATTACCGCAGCAAGACTTCTTTATGCACAATTTTGGAAAACCCAGACACTACCAACAATACAAGAGTGGTTGTTAAAACTGATGGAAATGGCAGAAAATGATAAACTGACTTGCTTATTAAAAGAAAACTCAAATAACTATTACCTTAAAGAATGGAAACCACTGATGGACTATTTGCAAAATGCAGGTGGGGTGAAGCTTACATGGGGATTTGAAGATTAGATTATAAATGTAATGGGATATGTTTAGACAAAGAATTATTCCTATTTAATGTATTAAAAACTAGCACTTATGATAGCCTTATTATTCCTAAGACCAGAGATAGATTGGAAGTTATCTATTTTTCATATCTTTTTTTTCTTTTACTTTATCTCACTTTTTCTTTTCTTTTTCTTTATATTTTGTATTTCCAATTTTCTTTTTCATTTCTAACTTTTAAATTTGTAACTTTAAAATTTCAATAAAACATTATAAAAAAAGAAAAGAAAATAGCAATTGCTAGAGAAGGGCAAAGGCCATTCTTGGAATAATTAGAAAGGATACTGAAACTCAAATTATGATTGATTGATAAATAAAGTAATTCTATTATATAAAACTACATTGGCACTGCACTTGGAATACTGGTACAGTCCTGAGAATCACATCTGTAGCACAGCCACAGACTGGAAAGCTGGAGGTCTGAAACCTTCTCTTCCAGAAGCCCTCTGGGTCTTCACACCCTGGCTTTGCCACCTTTTCAGGTAGCAATTTTGTAGTACCCAGTGCCACCATCTATCTTCGAAGGAACACCTCATCTGGCCTCCTGTCCCTAAACCCAGTGTGTGAGAAAGATAGGGCAGTCACAAACTATGCTTGCTTTCTGACACTAAAAGGTCAACAAGCGAAAGATGAAATAATTTCTGTTAGTGCAACCCTCGTATGCTTACAGTGTTGAGGAGTGTGACTGGAGGAATCAATCCTTTTGTCGGCCATTCCCAGGAGCCAGACCAATCTCCCAGGAGATAAATAAAATGTAATTTTATTTTAAAAAGGAAAAGGAAGGTGAGAGAAATGTAAAGATCGTCTTTTAACTTTAAATATTAAAATGCATATATTCAACATTGAAAAAAGGGGATTACAGAACTGTTCAAATTATGGGAGAACAGAAACTTTATTTAAAAAAAAAGAAAAGGCAATAAAGTTCCAGGTAGATAACAGGCCTGGTCTGCTACATTATAATCATCACAAGAAAATGTTAAAGAGAAAATAAAAATTAGATCCTCGGAACAAGCCTGAAGTATGATTCAAAACTGACACAAATACAATTCCTTGCCAGCTTTGTTCCCTCTGTTTTCAATTAACCTGGACTTAGCCACAAATAGTTGAAAGGTACCTTAGTCCTATCCCCTGCTCAGGATCCACTACAGCGTCTCTGTCAGATGATCATCCAATCTCTGTTTCATGACCTCCATAAGGTCCATAAGGAGAACTCATTATTTCATGAAGCAGCCTGTTCCATTGGCTGACAGCTCATGCTGGCATCCAACCTGAACCTACTATCTTGTAGTTTTCACCATTGGTTTTGGCCCTGCTCCCTGGGGCAACAGAAAATAAGTCTGCCCATTTTTCTATGTAATAATCTTTCATATATATGAAGACTGCTCTTATCTTTAATCAGTTTTCTCTTCTGTAAGCTAAATAGACCCAGATCCTTTAACTGTTCCTCACAGGGCTTGGTTTTCAGGCCTCTCACCATCCAAGCCCACCTCTGAACTTATTCCAATTTGTCCATTTTAACTGTGTTGCTAGGATCCAGGGCTGAGTCCAACTATTACTTCCTGTGATCTAGACTCTATGGTCCTGTTAATGCATCCCAAGATAGCATTTGTCTTTTCACCTTCATCACACCGATTCATGTTTAACTAAACATACTTTAAAAAAATCATTTTAATGTGTTGTTAGCTGCCCAGAGTTGCATTTGCAAGATGCATGGCCATATAAATCAATTTACTAAACTATCTTGGGGTCATCAAGGACCCACGGATTCTTTTCTTATGTAGTACTCCCAAGCTAGGTTTCCTGTACCCCATACTTCTGCCTTTCATTTTTCCTACTCAGATGAAGAGAACATTACAGTTCTCCCTATTAAATTCCATCCTACTCATTTCAGCCTACTGTTCAAGCCTGTCTTCTCCTCTGAACTATTAGCCACTCGTCCCAATGTTGTGTCATTTGCAATTGAGAGGCACCTGCTCAACTCCCTAATCAAGGCAGACAGCAGAGGGGACAGGGCAGAGCCCAGCGGCTTTTCACTTGATGCTTTCCTCCAAACTGAAGGAGAGCCATTAACAAGCACTTTTTGGCTGCAGTCATTTATCCAATTGTGAGCCTATCTAACAGTAATAGATGTGGATAAAGATGTATAGGAGGTATGGATAAAGTGGACAAGAAAAAAACTATTTTCTTTTTCTCAAACTACTAGAACTAGAGGTCACCCAATGAAATTGAATCCTGTAACAACTGGGACAGACTATCTATCTATCTATCTATCTATCTATCTATCTATCTATCTATCTATCTATCTATCTATTACACAACATGTAATTAAACTTTGGAATTTGTTATTCACTACCATGTGATGAGGTACTGACTACCAGCTTGAGTGGCTTCAAAAAGGGGTTGGGCCAATTCATGGAAGTCATGGGGATCAATGGCTATTAGCCTTCATGTCAGCGTGACTGCCTCTGAAGGGCATCTGCTAGGAGACTAGTGGACCTCCTTGTGCAGTTGGTTAGCCACTATGAGAACAGACTGCTGGACTAGATGGGCCAGAGGTCTGATCCAGCAGGTCACTTCTTATCTTCTTAGGATCACTTATTTTACCAATGCATGAAGGAGAATGAGAATGTCAAAGGCTTTGCTGAGGTCCAGGTATGGTATAATATGTGTATGGCTTTTTCCTATTAACATTGAGGAGGAGATAATGTTGATCTGGCACAATTTGTTTATCAGAAACCCATTCTAGTTCCTGTTAATTGTAGCATGCCTATTCAAGTGTTTACAAACATGCAGCTTAATAAATCTGTTTTAAGATGTTGTCCAACAGAGATGTCAAGCTGACAGGTCTATAGTTTCCTGGATTCTCTTTATTCCTCTTTTTGAAGATGGGCAAGACATTTGCTCTCCTCCAGTCTTCTGGGTTCACCAGTCCTCTAGAACTCAGAGATCAGAGAGCAGTTCTGTTGTCATCTCCACTAATTCCTCAATGCCACAAGATATAATCCATATGACCCAGGAGACCGAAATTTGTTTAAATTCTCTCTCTTTATATCTATCCTAAACTGTAATCCCTCATTCCCTCAGTGACATAATGATGACCAGCTAGGCTCCATTTCCTTTTTGAGTGAAGACAGACACAAAATAGGAATTAAGAATTTCTGCCTTCTCACCATCACTGAATTACTGATTAAAATGGATTTATATCCTCTTTCCTTTTGCTTCTGATTTACCCAAGTAACCCTCTTTTTTGTTTCTGGTATCTCTTATGAGCTCATTCTTAGCTTTGAGCCTTTTTGACAGAGTTCCTACATTTTCTGGAGACCACCTTCAATTCTTCTTTGGTAATATTCCCCTCCTACCATTTTTTTGCATGCCATTTTTTCTCTCCAGCATTTCAGAGAGCTCTGCATGTATCAATGCAGGACACTTGAGATGTTTTCTTTATGCAGCAATTGTCTGTGATTTCACCTACAGTATTTCATTTTGTAGGATTTTCCCACCCTTCTTGGACACTTTTCTCCTTTAGAATGTCAGGCCATTGCGTCTGACTGACCTTTCCTTGGAGTTCATAAAAACCTACTCTTCTGAAGTCTGATATGCAGATTTATTGATTTTTACTGATTTTATCTTTTTATTTATTGGATGCAAGCTGCATCCAGTTCACCTCTTTGTAACTCAGATTAAAACAAATAACGTAAGCAATATAAACAATAATAATCCAACAGTTTGTAGAAAAAACAGTACGTAAAAATGGGATCTGACTGTTCTGTTTCTCCTCACCTGGATATCACAAATTGAAGGATAAAAACTACTACTTCCCCCAAGGGATAAATCATTTTCACTTGTCAAACAAGTCCTCCCTGCAGGTAAGAATTAAGTCCAGGATATATCCCTTTGTTCTTTCTTTTGCCTGCTGACAAATGAAATTGGACATTTGTTGGATCTCTGATCCCAGATAGGATAAGTGAAATCTCCAATTATCACTCTTGCATGCCTCTTTGAAAGACTGGTTATTTGAAGTAGAAAGGCCTCATCTTTATCTTCTGCCTGCCCAAGCAGTCTATAATAAACTCCCACAACCCCCACCTTTCTCATTCCTGTTATATTTGTCTTCCTGTTAAAATATCTACTTGTCCCTGCTTATTTCCCATACCTTGTGCATTAGTAGAGAAACAACGAAGGTTTCAAGTGGCATCATCTACTCGCCTTGCTATTGTAGTTTCTTACTAAAATGCATCCTACTTGTTTTCTAGCCTTTGTCCAGGAACTTCCACCTCAAGATTTAAAATAATCCAAGTTTTTCTCTACTTTCTCTAGAAAACAAGGTTCTGCATATGTGACCAAGAGTCATGCCTTACTCATAGGTGCAGAACATGGATGTCTGCATTCTGTAACTGAGTTAGCAACTTGTACAACCACAGACACAATACCTCAAAATTTATATGACAGAATTAGAAAAGATGCATAAAAGAGCAACTAAAACGATTAGGGGACTAAAGCAATTCCCCTACAAGGGAATACCATAGTGTCTTGGGCATTTTAGCTTGAAGATAAGGTGAGTGAGGGAAAATATGATAAAGCTATATAAAATAATGCACAATATAGAAATATGTGGATAGGGGTAAGTTTTTCCTCTCTAACAATGGTAGAATTTGAGGTCACCAACATAAAAAAAAATATACGGAAATTCAGGGCCGAAGGAAATACATTTTTAAAGAACACATGCTTAACCTGGAAAATTTACTACCATCAGATGTTATCACTGAAATAGAATTTTGGGGGGATTTTTTAAGGAACTCTAATACTACATATTAAGCAAATTTTAGAGTACAGTAATAGGTCATTTGGAAAACTGGAAAAAGTAGGCAAGAGCCTGGAATTCCTACCTGCACTTTAAGTAACAAGGGGCTAAACAAGATAAGTGAAAGTGTTAACTACAAGAATGTAAGGTTGTTGAGTATACTAAAACAGCTGAGAATTGTTAGCAGGAATCAAGGTTTTCTAAAGATTGGCTAGGGAAAGTAACCAATTTAAGATACAGCATGAAGGCTTACTGTTTAAGTAAAGGGTTCTATTGTGTAGGAAAAGGTGATCTCATTTATCTTCCCCTCCATATAGTATTAAAATGTGTATTAACCAATCAACTGAGGTACTATTGTCAAAGTATAATGTTAATAACCAATAATGTTGTGGGTGACATACATGTAATTACATGTAATTAGAATCTAGCTAATCAAATGGAAGAATTACTTCATATGCCTGTAAGAGGGTCTGTAACCCCACTTCTCTCTGGGCTTTGCCATTGGGCTTCCAGTGCTGAAATTGTTCAATAAAATCAATTTGCTTCAATGTAATGGTGCCCTGGCTTCCAGTTTAAATGGATTTGGGGCTGGGGGGAGGGGAGGGGGAAGATTTTCTACTATATCACTATTGTCAATTTAGACATGTTTTAAGAACATACCAGTGTGGACAAAGTTATGGAGGATCAAGCTATTTATGACTACTAATCTTGATAGCTACTCTACCTCCTGAATCACTAGCAGCATACCTTAAATAGTTGCTGCTAAAGAGCAATTGTATGACAGAAGTTGCTTGATAGCCTCTTCTTACATCCTGATATTCCTTTAACAAAGCTGTCAAAGTCAGCTTATTTTGGATCAAAACCTGAGGAAGCTAGGATAAACAATTTTCAATTTCCTTCTGATATCTTTAAATACAGAAAAACTGTCCACACATCCTACCTTAGTTTTCTTCTTGTTGTTTCTCAACATCCCAGTTTATTTACTTATGTTCCTCAATCCCTTCAGCATTTCCTTTTATAACCATGCTTCTAGACACTTTCTTCTCCTTCTCTGAATATTTTCACATTTGGACAGTACCCCAGTAATACATCTCAGTTAATATTCCTTCAAAGGGCTCAAGGCAACTTGAGCCCTTTGAAGGAAGCTGCCCAGAGTCACCTGTTGGGAGCCGCCCAGAGTTACCCGCTGGGGGAGATAGGCGGCATACACATTTAATAATAAATAAAATAATAAATAAACTTTGGACCTCTCTCGATTTTGTCCCCACAATAGTTACCTTGGGAGGTGGTTTGGCTTGAGAGAAAGTAACTGGCCCAAAGTCACCCAGTAAGTTTTTATGGCTGTTTCCATTACTAAGAGTCTCCTCAGTCCTAGTCCAACATCTTAACAATTATACCACATTGGTATCTATTTCCTTACAGTGATTTTTGTAGATTTTGAAGAGCAAGAGAAAAGGGTGTAAATTTAAATGCTTTGATGCAGCTCCTGACGTTTTTTCCAAATATTTTTGATCTTCCTACATAACCACCATTCTGAAGAAGAAACCCCTCCCCAGAGAAACAAATAGCGGTTTCCCATTTTTGTGAGACGAGGGATATTCAAGCCAAGATTTCCAGCCAGCATGGCTTGAAACTGTGCTGATTGGGAACTGTAGTTCACTACATCTGGAAGACATCAAGCTAGGTGAGGGTAAGCTATTAGGTGTAGGGAATCACCTTGGGCTAATCATACTATCCTAGGATCTAAACTAATTTAGACAGTAAGGAAGAAGAAAGTCTCAAGTGTGCTACCCTAAGTTCATTGGAAATAGGGCAGGATAAACACATAACGTGTGCTTGTTACTCAGTTATTCTCCAGAATGAAAATGGCTAGCTTTCTTTAACAATACATTTGCTTGTTTGTATTGTACAATATTATTTCAGAATTGAAATGTTCAGATTCATACAAAATGGGAAGATTACCTGAAGTTCAGATGCTGGTGTTTCCAAGATTTTTGCAAGTGAGTCTCCTGGCTGAGCTTGTATCACATCAACAATTAGCCTTTTCGTTCTTAATGAAAGTCAGAAAAATGGTGATTAATGGATAGATGTTAAAGACTGCTACAGTATTTTACATGTAATCATATACATGTCTATTCAGAAACAAGTCTCACTATATGAACAGAATCTACCCTTATAAGCATGCATCCTTCCTGAGGATTACTATTTATGACCCAGTGGGGGAGCTCAGTAACTCTAATGAACAATGGGAATATAGGATCAAAAGAGGAGATATGGAGATCTGAAGGCATGAGGGAATGCAACCTATCTAGCAAACTTATTCCTAAATCAAACCTAAAAGAAGGCAATGGCAAATACTTTCAACACTGATTAATTTTCAGACTAGACATAAGCTAAACTGTTCTTGATTAATTGTGGTTTTATGTTGATTTATTTTTTGTAGCATGCTATCTGGAAATGTATGTATGTATATAGTGCCTTTGAGTCAGTGTTGACTTCTGGCAACTGCCTGGACAAGTCCTTGCAGTTTTCTTAGCAAGATTTCAGAAGTGGTTTGCCACTGCCTGCTTCCTAGGGCTGAAAGGGTGTGACTGGCCCTAAGTCACTCAGCTGGCTTTGTGCCTAAGGTGGGACTAGAATTCATGGCCTCCTGGTTTCTAGCCTAGTGCCTTAACCATTATACCAAACTGCTCTGGAAAGGCAGCTTTTAAAATCCTTAAATAAAATGTAAGGAGGCTCCATATCTGTAATGGGAGGAAGGAATGACCTTGAGGGACAGGAGGAAGAGCCACTACCAAGACAATGATCAGATAAAAGAAACCTGAGTCCAGGGCAGAACTGTAACTTGAGAAACATCTCAGACAAGACTCTCCCTAGTTCTCATGACGATAAAGGGAGGGGGGACGCGCATTCACATTTGCAAGATTATAATAAATAAAAGTAGTATTGGCCTGCATTACTTTGGTTTCCTAGTCTGGTCTACCTTGAAGAGCTGACATTAGCACAGTGAGATTTGGGATTGATCCATATGATTCTTAGGAACCTCTTTCAACTCTGTGACTCTTAACTCCAAAATTTCTGTTGGTAAAGCAATCAGATCAGGTGATGCTTCTTAACAAGAGTTGAATTGGCCAATAAAATAGAAACCAGTGGAAGTTTCATTCCCTCCACTGCACAAAGGAAGAAGCACAGCAGAATTAAGCTGTTCAAGAAATAAAAAGAACCAGCCAGAGATAGTGACATGCAACAAATATAGAACATGTTTTGATGCCAGTTTCCTCAAATTCCTCTGCACGCCAAAATGAATCAGGAAACAATGCTTCTTATATTATGGATTAATAGATGCTTAACTTAAATATGTAAACAAATGAATAAATATCATAATAACTTCTATATCCAGAAATTCTTATTGCTTGGAAAATTGAGAGAATGTTGTTGATTTTTTTTTCATTATTCACTGAAGGAAGTATTTTCAGTCAAATTGATACCCAAATCTACAAATAAATGTGATCTCCAGATCAGCTTGCCTGTTGCTGCTAGGTTACATAATTTTAGATGCTAGGCTATTCCCTGTCTATTTGCCATGATCTTTAATGACTAAAACTGACACTGATATTTATAGGTTTTATGATGCTTCTATTGCTTTTTCCTTCAGTTGTTTATGAACTGTCATGCTTTTTAAGAATGACATCATTTGTGCACTGTTGTTTTAACTAAAGGCCTCATATTGAAGTACCTTACATTAAGAGAAAGGTTATAACACAGTCTCTTACACATGCCACCATTGGCATAGAACTTTGGAGTGAAATGGTAAGATAGACAAATATGATATTCTTGATTATCATAGAGAAATGAACTGTGTATAGGTATATACATATTAGGCCTGTCAAGAATTCTGGATTCAAACATAAAAAAGTACTTTGTTTAGCGTAGCATCTGTATGTAATTCCTTAGGCCAACTACATCTTTTCCCAAGATTGTGCAGGTGCTGCAAAGGGCAGCTGTGTGATCCTAGGAAAATGTGGAGCTCCTTTAAGGAATTGCAAACGGGTGCTATATTCATGCTCCCAGACACTCTAAAGAAGAAGATGGAAAGAGAGGGAGGGAGGGGGAAAGGGAGAGAGATGGAACAGAACACACAAAAATGAAGTGGAACTCCCTTTTCTCTACTAATAATTAAATGGCACCAGAACACGAAAAGTAGAAGTTAATGTCTGTGTGCTTTTTTAACAAAGGTACTTTAAATATTTCTAACTATACAAAATCCAAGGCAGATGTTTCCTCTGGTTTCCTGTAAGTCTAATCTATATCCTGCTGCTCAGTGTCTTTTTGATATAACCTTATCAAGAAGCCATTTCAGTGCTCTTTCTATGGACTTTCCAATAGCATTTTAATTTAGAGATGCAGCCAAATACCATCATACAAATTCAACACTGCATTTAAATGGCATGGTAGGCATTCAGGATTTTAAGAATGATTATAAAACTTAAAATTAAACATACTGCCTACTGGGCTTAAATAAAGTTTTCATACACACACACACACACACACACACACACACACATTTATTACTGGCTAACAACTCTTCTCATCATATAGCTAAAGTACGGATAAAGATTTTCAGTGGCTAAAGAAAGCATTTATTAGTAAGAAATTACTCTGCTTAATTGACAAAACCCTTTTAAACACCACATATTTTAAAAACATACTTTATCATTAGGCCCTTAATGTCTTGTTCTTCCCCTTCCCGTAAATCATATTTCCTGGTCAGTGAAAGAGAAATTTCTGTTTTAATAAGTTGACTTAAAGTGTTTTCCTTGTTAGGGTCACTGGGATCAACAGCTCCTTCCCCTGCATAGAAACAAAATATTAATGCTTCTAACTTTATGCTTATGATGTTTTCAAAAAATGCAAGGTCAGAATAAAAATAGAGAAAGACAATGCTGTACAGATAATGCTTACATTAAAAATGTTTTTCAATAGGAATTAAAATCCAGGAAGATTTCGTGTATGAACTACGCAAATAGAATATATTTGTAGTTCAATTATTCAAACATGTTATTCTATTGATGATAGTTACAGGAATGTAAAGAGATAAGGAATTTATAGACAGCTCTGACTGTAGAAAAATATGTGGAATTGTATGATACATGCTACTCTGATTAAAACAAATCACTCTGTCGACTGCTTTTATTAAAGATTTGATTAGCAGACACACAAGACACTGGGGTTTCCCTGCTAGTTCTCATACAGATAAGGTATTATTGGAGATCTATGAAAAAAATACAATTTCCATTTTTTATTAACTTAAGAATCTGAATTAATTACCTCCAAAGATACTTGACCGCCTGCAAAAATGCACCTGTACTTTTTCTAGTAATCAGTTCTGGCATTAACTTTTAATTTTCATATTCACATGTGGCTTATATACTTTTGAGCTGGCAAAGCACCAGGTAAAAAAAATTAATCTAATCATATGCTGACAGAAAAGAGAACGAACCTAATGATTAAATGTAGAGTCACCACAGAACTCTAACTGTACTGCCTCTGTGTTCTTCCCCTCTGTCATCTAGAGGGGAAAGAAATATATTTATTGATAATGCTGGAAGAAGCTGAAATGTGTCTTCCAAATCTCTACCCTTCTCAAAGTGGAAGAACTAGGTGCTAAGGAATAAGCAGCTTTGAATTTTGAGTCACAAGCCTGTAGAGGATATCTTACTATCATCTTCTTTCCAAGCAGACTGTAAAGGCAGAGATGGAGAAATGTCTTGTTATGTTGCTAACCAGGCTCCCAGACCAATCCTTAAGGAGAACCTGCACTACCTCAAATATAATCTTCCCTTTATTCATTCTGAACTCGATTTCAAGAAATGTACCCTCTTCCCTGTCCATATATCAGTTGAGGCAATGCATTAGTTACGCTGTTAAGGAAATATATGCATTCAGCCCACCTTGATGTGGTAATGCTCTGAACTGAGATCATGACATTGTATTAGGTCCAGAAATCCATGCAATGTTTTCAAGTGTGCGTGTGTGTGTGTGTGAGATATGGATAGCTGTGCTGCCTCCATCGTAAAGGAAAGAAACAAATTTTCAAACGAACAAACCAAATCCTGAACACCTGTATTAACCAAACAAAAATATTGCTCTAGTTCAATTTTGATATTTCTTTTAAATCTATGCATAGGTTATATCCAATGTTTTAGCTGCCTTTTGTGGTTCTGTGGCATTTTCTTACCAAGAAAAGTCTCTACATCAGGAACTTCCCCCAGCCCTTGCAAGAGTTCATTTAAGACATCATTCTGGTCTGGAGCAATGGCATCCTGATGTTCTATCAATAGCTGTAAATGAGATTACATTTGTTAAAACTACTGGAACAAATCTGATGTTTCCCACATGCTAATATTTATTTAAATATATAACAGAACCGGAATTATAATAATACAAATGGAAATAATCACAAAACCAGAAATGGATCATGAAAAAGCATTGCAGGAGACATTATAGAAGAAAAATGTAAAATTCATATTCATATGGAGGAAATTATCTCCATTTCACATGAACAAGAAATAAATCAAATCATTGTGAAATGTCTTTTCAGTGTCATTTTAGAAAACAGACAATAGGAAGAATTTGTGTACAAGAAAGAAGACACACAATCCTAAAATACACTCTTAATTTTTGAACTGTAATTTACTCCACTGATTTGTTATTTAAAAATGCTATTGGATGTGCAAAAGTGTGCTCTTCATCCAAAAGTAGTATAGAATTTTTTTTATTAACACTACCATTATTCACTTTCAGATTAATTGGATTTGATTAGTATATAGAATTGTCACTATTCTAAAGACATTTGACACAAAAAACATGATAAAATATTAGTAAATGAAACCAACATCAAATGTTTGATTTGAAGAATTCGTTAAGAGAGGATTCTATTTAATGCTTTTCCATTCTCTATTGCAGAATCTACTGCTCCTACAAAATACCTTGTTTCATAGTTGAGAATATGAATGGATTCTGGATAGCATCTGCTGGCAAAAGAAGCTATGTGCCAATGGGAGAGGACAAATTTTTATTTCCCCCAGCATATATCCTACAGAACTGAGGAACCCCACAGAAAAAAATTGGGGGGAGGTGGGAAATTATCCTCTTCTACTCTGAATAGATTCTACCTCAAATAATAGAGGATTATTTGTTGGATGCCATTTGCTACATTTCATCCTTGCTACTTTTGGTATGTTACTGCATATTTTTCATAATAGTCTCTTTAAAATTACTGTTTTAAAAAACAAAAAGTAATCCTCCTCTGGATTTCTGCGGGGTTCCAAATGCATTGCTGCAGAACTATTACATATTTCAGTTTCAGGAGACTAATCTACAAGCCTTCAAAACTCAGGAATATTAGAAAAGGCCAGAGGTTGACAAGCAGTTAAAATTCAATATGCTTTTTAAATGAATAAAGCAAGGACCTCAACCTAATGTTTTTAGAAAAAAGATGCTGAGTTAACCTTTCACCCATGCTTTTCCTACAGTCAGCAAGTGTTAGCACTATAAGAAGAACTACATCCGCACCCATAAATAACCATTAGATATGCAGCTGTGTTTCTTCAAGTCAGAATTTTTTTTAAAGTTGAAGATACCGTCCTTGAAATAAATGTAAATTCATAGATAAACACTATGACCACACAGCTTGATTTCTTCTAATTAGCCTGCCTACAGTCAGTAATGTTATTTATGCTGTAAGAAATAGGGAAGACCATGATAATAAATAACTACCATTAAATAACTACCATTATTTAACATTTCTCAAATTTATTTTTTCTAAGCACAGCCACGCTATGAATATCATACTGTTATAACGCCACACAATCTAGCTATCCTAAATTTAAAGTATCTGCCTAGCTATCTGTAAAAATAAGTATTTTATAAGTGTTATATAAAAGAACAGTATTAATTTACAACTGTGAAGATCAAACCTGAATAATTCTAATCTTTCAGGAGACTAAATCATTAAATTGTATCACATTTTCCTGCAAACAGGAAAAAACTAGAGCTAGAAACACTTTATAGAAGAGTGGAAGGAGAATTTCAAATCAGATTTTAGATGTTCCATCACCACTGCAATTCGAGTTTTCTCCTACTTGGGTTCCCCATCATATTCTTCTTTGAATTAATATTTAAATAAGGCTTGGTTAGAATTAGTATTTTTATCCTTAATATACCCAATATTCTTAAGTTTTAATATATATAGCTACAGACTTCTAAAACTACTATACCTGTTAAACAGAACATGTTCCTACCCTCTTTTTAGAATGACTTTTACTGTAGATCACTGAGGAAAACAAATAACCATTAAACCAGAGCATCTGTTATTTTACAGGATAATATTATCCACATTCTCACTCTACCACATTTATTCATCTGAATAAGCAAGCAGTTAAGTAAGGCAGTCTTCTAAGATTCTATAACACTTTGTTTTTTTCACTTTTATTAACAAAAAGCAGGGAACCTGGTATCTTCCAGGTCGCTTTGGCCTTCAAATCTGATAGTCCCTCAGCACTGGCCACACTTACTGGGGGTGAAAGAAGTTGAAGTTGGAGAATGTGGTTTGCTGCTGATACAGAGTCACAAGGCTGCAACAGTAGAAATTCTAGCAAAGCTTACAAAACTAAAATGTAGATGCTCTGGAATACAGCCAATCCCAGAAACAGATCCATATGGAACACATTTCTTCTTCAAAACCCAGTTACCCTCTCCATTCTTTTTAAAGATTTCTTTATATGTATGTAACAGCTCTTGTTTAAAACTAACATTCTGAAGAAGTATAAAAAAAAGGAAAAAAAGTCTGCTATACAACTGTAATCCCCTCCCAATCTGTATAGATTAGGAAATGAATGATTATGCTAAATTAAAAGAAAGATTAAGAACAGCTGTGTTGCTCAAGTTTCCCAAAGAATTTGACTAAGAATCTAAACATATGGCTCAATTCATCCTGTCACTGCAATTTAGTTTACAGATCTCACTCAATCCCCAATGTTTAAAAACTAAAAATAGAACATCGTCTGCATAGTTTGCGGGGTAGTCAATATAACATACAATGCTGATTTAGATATCAAGAAAATGCTCACAATTTGAGGTTGTTTGCTTTTGGAGAAATATATTTTAGGAGTTCTCTTTGTTTAATCCCTTTGAAAGGACTATAATACAAAACTAGATTCAGATTCTGTGAATAATGTCTTAAAAAGTGGTAATTCTGCCATTCATCTGTTCTTTAGCCAAGAGAAACAATACACAAGACACATGTTTCATCCAAAATAATTAGTTTCCATCATGTAGTAATTCCAAAAATAGTTACATTTGACACTCGTATATTTTTAAAAAATGTTATTTTCACATCAATATATTGAAAAGCATTACACGATCAGAAGCACAAGGATTATTCCTGCACTTTCTTCCAATAATTGTTACATACATGTTATAATAGTCCTCGACTTATGACCACAATAGGGACCGGAAAATTCATCATTAAGCTGTGCGGTTGTTAAGCAAGGCATCACATGACCGCAACTGATTTTACATTTTTTGTGATGGTTGTTAAATGAATCACTGTGGTTGTCAAATGAATCTCAGGGTTCCCCAGTGATTTTGCTTGTTGGAAGTTGGGCTGGGAAGGTCACAAATGGTGATCACATGACCCCAGGATGCTGCAACTGTCATAATTACATGCTGGTTGCCAAGCACCCGAATTTTGATCACATGACTGCAGGGAAGCTGCAACAGTTGTAAGTTCAAGGACCAATGGTTGTAAGTCACTTTTTTCAGTGCTGTGGTAACTTTGAATGGTCGCTAAACAAATGGTTGTAAGTCAAGGACTACCTGTATATGCACTGATTGTCTTCATTAACACCGAGAAAAAGGAAGATGACAAACACAATTCATCTTCTCTTATAAAATTCTACTGAATACTCTTGAACATTTCTTAACTAATATATATAAAAGAAATTACATTCTCATTAATGCCTCCAAGGATTTGTCCAAATCCTCAGGTTCCCATAGGAATCTAATTCCAATGGGAAGAAAATGGTGGGTCTCTACTACCAAACTATACTTTCTACATTTTCAGCTCCACAGTGCCCAAAACTTACAACTTATCCTTTCCTTTGCATGCACTTACTGAATGGGTGTTGATAATTTCTTCAATAGAAATATATATTACTGGTTTACTAAGAGTCACCATATCAGAATATTCATCAATATTGAATTTTTCTTCAGGTTCAGGAACCACACATGCTGCTTGAAAAAAATTCCTAAAGTGAAAAAAGAATAGAATTTCAGAACACTACATATATATGCCACCAATATCCTACTCAATGCTTAAATCTAGGATAGAATGGTTTTCTAACTATATATGGAGTAAAAGCATTTTAAAATACTTCTCCATAGCATTAACTTAAAAGAGCCAATTACTTAAGTAGTTGCATCTATTTTCAAGGTCATGGAGAAGCCTGAAAAAAGATGGGCTGCTTTAATGAACAGCAGAGAAGTGCTGTGCTCATGCAAGGCCTGAATCACTCCTGAGAAAATTTTAAAGCGTACTCAGCCTAACAAGAATGCAGATTCTGGCTGAATGTTAAGAAAAACTTTGACAGAGGAAGGGAATTTCCCCTTCACTGGATAAATTCAAGCAGAGACTCAAAACCATCTGCTAGGGTTGCTTTAATCCAATTCCAGCAGTAAGTAGGGGATTAGACTTGATGGCCTAAAGGATCCTTCTAATTTTATGCAATTCAAAATCTTTTACCACCAAAAATATTTATCACAGTAGTAAAATGAAAAAAGCAAGAAAAAGTAAAAAAATAACAGACTGTCAATTTGTCTAATACTCCAGTTCATGAATATGAATAAAATTTTAATAAGATTTCAAACAAGCGTTGTAACCGTTCACTGACATATGGAGCTTTTCCACATAACTAAGAGAGTACCTGGACAGCAAATTTGCTTGTATCAAAAAAATTTATTTTCCCCAAACATTTCATCAATATATCTAGATGCAATTTTCTAATTGCCTAACAAAATAGCAGAGATAAGCACAATACCCTTCTTAGGTGGGAAATGGTCCCTGTATTATAAAAACTGTTTATTATGCTTGAGAAGAACATTAACTTCCATGATACTTGCCAAGCGGGTGTGCTTGGATGGAAAAAATCAATAAAAATATCAGTGAATTCAATTCATATTACTAGCTGGAATAGGAAGATTATGATGACAGAAAGGAAAGTCTTTTGTTTTCTTCAGAGGAAGTAAAAACCCATCAGGTCTATAAGAAATCTAAATAAATGAGTGATGCGTAGAAGAGATCCTTTCATCTCACACTTTATAGTACATGCCCATATTTAAATCAGTACAAACCTGAATTTCTCATATGTTTGGGAGAGATAATTGTTCATTGATGAGAGATGAGCATTTTCCCCTTCAAAGAGGTTATTTGATGCAGCATGTTGAAGGACTTTGGCTATACAACCTAAATTTCTCCTCTGATCAGAATGTATCTGGCCTCCAGCTGTCATGTCAATAATGTCAAAACCATCAGGTGCAACAATAGCTGGATTCATAAATCGATAATACAGGAGATTTCCAACAATCTATGGGGGAAAGAACACTTTTAGATACCTCTACTTGGCATATTTATTCACATATATGATGCACATGACTTCACCACTTATCTGAAGATATAACTGATGCTTTAGTTATATCTTCAGATAACTAAAGCATCTATTATAGGGAAAGTAAACATTCTAAACATTTTAGGGAATTGTTTATACTTATGTAAGAATGAAGATGTACCTAAATAAGAACATTAACTCTTTTCCCCCAATAATTACCTGCAAAAAAAAGGGGGGGCAAAGGGAGACTGCATTTAGTTTATAAGACATTGCATGTGAATGGGTGGGAGGTGCTAATGGATACAGACAACCTACTGAAAATCATAGATCCTTTGAACATCAGTTGTTTGGGAGGAACTGTTTGGTGAATTTTAACTCTTATTCTAATGCCAAAAGAGTATTTCTCTCTCTTTTCTTCCCTTCCCCTTCATTTATCCCACTTCCTTCACCTTGTTTACATCCACTTCCCTTCCTTTCCCAGTACAGCTAATTATTCCTCTTCCTTTTTTCTTCATCCTGTTGTTTCTCTCCTTCTTAAATTCTGGCAGGTATATCTATACACATAGACATATGCTTATCTGCCACCCGAACATTTATGGGGAGGAGGGAATCTTCAGGATTGGCTTTAGCTGGCGTTGGCAATGTGGGCTGACATGATGGAATACTAGGCACGATTTTTTTCTGTCTACACTTCCTTTGTGTTGGGGCAGGGGGGGAACATTGCTTAAAAGGAAAATGACCCCGAATTTAAGACAAACACTGCATTATAATGATAAATAGATGTTTCTTTTAAGTATACCTTAAATAGTAGATGCATTGGTTTTTCTATTTTGTCAAAACAGTTACATGTGAATGAACTACTTCCCCCAAAATTACTGGAGGTGTGATCAGTCTTTCTGGTTTTATGTAAAAAACCTCAAACCCTGCCTTTCCAAGGTGTGATAAAAATGGTCTACAAAGTGTAGTAATGAATACACACTCAGTGACTTTCATTTTTTTTACCCATTTCATACTAATAAATAAGACCACTTTCTTTGGCAGAGTAGTTCAACTGCAAGGGAAGTGGGGACAGGGAGATGTCTAAGTTAAAACATCTCCTTCCATTTTTCTCTTTCTCTTCTTTTTTCCAGCATATTAAATGGCCATATGCTGAGTATAATAAGACTTTTGAAGTTTCAGAAGAAGCAACTTTACAGTAAAGTGTATCTTCATGTAATATAAGAATTTATAGTTGAAACAAACTCTATGCCTCTTTAATCATGCAATATTAAAGACTGCCTAAAGAACAGAGTGAGAGCCAGTTTGATGTTGTGGTTAAGGCTTCAGCTAGAAACTAGGAGACTATGAGTACTAGTTCCACCTTAGGCACAAAGCCAGCTGGGTGACCTTGAGCCAATCACTCTCTCTCAGCCCTAGGAAGGAGGCAAGGGCAAACCGCTTCTGAAAAAAACCTTGCCAAGAAAATCAAAGGGACCAGTCCAGGCAGTCACCAGGAGTCAATACTGACTCAAAGGCACAAGAAACAACAGCAGCAACAAAAGCCCCGCCTGAATGCTCAGAGAGCTCAGACTGGATCCTGAATCATATGGAGAGCTAAAGTTGCATTCAAGTTAGCCTTCCTCCAGAACTCACAGAGACTAGAAAAGTGGGGGAATTGCATGCTCAGCCCTCTTCTCTATCCTTTTCGAACTCTTCACACATTCAGGCAAATGCTTGACCCTATTGTGAGGCAAGTATTCTACATGGCTCAAATGCTTCAGCTCTCTAGGTTGGATAAAATATCACACTGCCACATCATACAAGCATTTTCAAACCAAGACAAATGCAAGAATTAATTTGTTCCAATATTACTATAACTAGAGTCATAAACTGTTTTTAAGGATTTATAGATAAACCAGACATAGATACAAAGTTAAAAATATGTTATGGCTTTTATTTTAAAGACTACTGAATCCTGTACCAAATCCCCCTTTACTCACAATTGACAAAAATTGGCAGGCATTTCCTGCCATTTTGAGGAAGGACACATATATGACCAGTACACCAGGCCTAAAACAGGTTTAATGTGGTCTGAAAAAAGAAAAATAACTATCCCTAATCCAGAAAAATGCAACTATTATTTGTAACGGATTACATTGACTTATATCCTGTGATTTAGGATATAAAACTTAGTAAAGCACCTTATAAGCAATACTACCCATTATAAATAAAAGCACAATCAATAATTTTAAAAAGACCCCATTCACATGAATGATATGGCCCCACCCATATTGCATTATCAAAAGAGATTACGTACCACTATGGCCACTTAATCTTTATCTAAGAAAAGTTTTCATATAGAATTGTCATGTTTTTAAAAACATGAGATTAAAATTCTTGAATTTTTATCCTGGTTCTCCTAAATTACTCTGTATTCCCAATACAAAAAATAATCCCCTTTCATATATTCAGAAAGTACAATGATGCTGTTGAATCACCCTCGCAAATCTACCTTTAACAGCTCATCTTCTGTTGCATCTGGGAATTTCTCATGAAGGGAGTTCTTCAGAACTTTGGCTATATATCTCATTCCATAACTACATGCAAAAACAGATGAAAAAGGAAAAAAGTGGAGACTTGGGATGAAAAACAAAGTATTTAAGTCAACCAAAAAAGAAAAACGAAACATTGCATTTAAAAACTTTAGAAATAAACAAAACAAGATGATATATCCAAAACGTAAAAAAGAAAGTACATTATGAATGCTTATTAAAAGTATGGGTTTGGTAATAGAGATGTAAATACTTCCCTCTGCTGGTAAAATATCATTACAAATAAAACATTTGAGGAATTACAAAATAATGTTACTTTTTATGTAAGAGTTCCACCAACATTCTCAGAGGTCCCTGCACTTACGGCATTAAGTTCAGAGATGAGAATATGGAGGCAAGGACTTTATCTGTTACTGCTCTGAGGCTCTGAATCGAGGACTCTAGTCGATTCACTACTTCAGGGTGTGTCAGGGCTTGTTCTGTTGTTACATCATAGGGTAATTTGCTACAAACAGAGAGAGGAAAATGATAAACTACAGAGCACAGAAGAATCAAATTTTTAATTGAACATTATTTTAAAAAGTTATAATTAAGCTACTTGATAACTTACTGAATTTGCTGGACTGATCATAATTATTTGTATAATAACTTATTTTAACTATGTTAAAGCATTATTTTTCTATGAACTTATTGAGACTTCTCCAATAATCTTTCAGACTGCCATGTTCTAAGTCACATCTACTTTCCAAGGCTTAAACCACAGCATGATACAGTACTTACACATTAAATGGCACAGATCTTCTTAAGACTTTGATAGACTGGAGGCAAAATATTCATTTGATCCCACCCGCAACCCAATTTTCTTTGACCACATCTTATTTTCAATGCAATTTTTCTTCCATTGTTTTTAATGTCAACAGCCCAATACATCAAAGTGTGCAGGCAAAATTCAAAACATTCAAAAATTCAAAACTTGTGGTATTACATTTTAGCTGATTATCACTAAATGTAAACTGTCAATAGTTCTGATTATTTAAAACAGTGAACTATACTTCAAATGGGACTCTTCCATGTTTTGGTGAGGAAATAATTTATATGGAAAGGAAACACATTCTCACATCGCCCATGAATTCCAAGATACATACACAAATGCATGCATATCTATTAAAAAAGGGAAATAACTTTTAAAACATTTTTAAAATTTCTCCTATGTAATTTTTTTAATGAGGCCCAAAATGTTAATGACCCTTCAAGGAAACATACAGCATAGTATGGATTACGGTATCCAGGAAGAAAAAAACTTTTTTTTTAAAGTCAGAGGGGAAAAAAAGAAATATTGAAACCTCAAAGTATTATAAAACGGAATGACTAAGTATTGATATTTATACAACAAAAGGCACAACTGAGATGAATCTAAGGCTTATGGGTAATAAGACTTATAATTCATTTTTATAGAATGAGTATCGGTATCATTTCTGTTTGCACTATCATCCTTATTATAATGGCTGTGAATCAGCCTAGTTCAGGTGTATTTCATTATTATGTATCAGACCAGCAGAGGTTTTTTATATGAAATTACTGTGCTTTTAAAGCCTGTCTTTGAGGCAGAAGGGTCTCATTCAGCAGAAACAGAGAGGCCTCCAAATACAGCAAAGATGATGTTTTTGGATGTTTGGAAATAAGAATATTAAATCCAGGACATAAACCTGTGTAAATGAACTGCTATCTTTAAGGATTTCACTCAAATAACACTAGTTTTTAAAATTTACAATGCTAAAAGATTTTGTACTCCATTGTTTTGGTGACATAGTTTATTTAACTTCATCCTGGAGAAGATCTATGTGGTTACCAAGAGTCAATACTAATTGATGGCATATAATCAATCAAATCAAAGTTTACTTATCTACTATATATTACAACTTATATAGATTGTATGCTGTTATATTTTTGAATCTGTGGCATGACTTATTTAGTACACATTTTGAGATTAAATAAATACACTCTATTTTATATCTTCACATTAAATTAATGTCAATATTTTTTCAGAGCCTGAAGAAATACTAAAGTTGAAAAGCCCTAAGTAGACTTCCTAATCATTTACTATGTTTTAATATAACCTTCTCCAGTCTAGGACCCTCCAAATATATTCTGCTTCAACTCACATAATTTGTTACTTAATGACCCATATTTTCCTTTGCTAGTTTTGTCATCTATTCTGTCATAATCCTCCCCTTTCATTCCCACTTTTGCAAGAGCACCTACAGATATTGAAAAACTAAAATCAGTTTTATTCATCTATTGCATACTGACCTGGCTTCTCCAGTTTGCATCTCCAACTGGTTTACCCATGCTTTGTACACTTCCACGGGACTTGTATTGATGACTAGGGATTTGTCATCCATTATGTCCTTTACCACTGATGACAATAGCTGACGTAGAGTATTCTGCCCTCGTGCACCTCGATTGAAGCTAACAACCATTTTTATGACAGTAGGATTTCCTGTGACAATATCCTGAATCTGATCTACTTTAGAACTGCAGTAAAGAAAATTAGCAACATTTATATTTTGACTGCAGACATCAAATCCATACTTTTTGCTTTTGTAGTGAGATTTTTTTTAAATGAAACCCAATTTTGCAACACTATTCTATTTAATGCAAGGATTAGTAAAATGAAGGTACATTTTGAAACACAAAGTATGATTTTGTGAAATTCAAATAATTTCTGCTGAAGTTTACAGCCTGATCCTTAAATCTACTTTAATATGATGCAAGCATCCTAAGTTGAGCAACTAGAAGCAACTTCCCACTTTCCCTGCCATGAAAAACCCATTATATCCCCTAGACGTGCTTAAAGGAGATATAATAGTGCATAGTTTTTCTCTATCGTGCCTATTCAAATAAGTATTAAAAAGTGAAGGGAGTTAATATGCATACTTTATTTCTTCTTCTAGAGCAGTTTTAAACAGCTTCAGAAGTAAGTATTCTTCTCGTTGATTAGAAGCATAATTGTACAGTGTGAAGATAACTGTATCCATAAACTTAGTGGATTTGTTCTGGGGCATCTGGAAGATAAGCTTTGCCAAATAAGTTGGATTAGTCTGTGGAAAGAATATTAGAGTTACTAGAATGGAACACCAACAAAAATGTATTTTTCAACAGACTATTTATTACTTATGAGAAATCTAAACTGTTCTTAACAAATATAAATTTATATTTGTACTAATGATTGAAAATTCTGTTGTAAAAGTGTTACCATTAGACTAGAAACCAAAATTAATTACATTACTCTACTTACATAAAATATATTGTGCCAAACTAATGCAATACTCTCACAGTCTTTTCAGTTTATATCATTGCCAGAACTAAATGTAATTACACCCAGATTTGTTATACACATTTTAATAAGAGCAAAAATCTTTAGATACATGACAATAATTTTTATCAGCTCAGCTTCAGTGTTGACACACTGATGTCAAGCTTCTCTTTCACTGCATAAGTAATTATAGCAATCTCTGAAGTTCAGACAGATGAATATTGCAAAGGCGTAATGTTATGTATAATATTGCAATCTGAAATCATTCCCTCCCCATCAGATGTCCAAGGAAATAGTCATAATTTAACTCCAAACAGCCCTTCAGCTTTGAAAAGGGAGGGACTGTGGTTGGCTTCCTCGTCATCTACATTCAACATTTGCTCTTCCACATCCTATCAGCAAAATTGCTTCACCAGCATTTTCACCAGATCTAAACACATCCCTGCAGCAATTCTGTTCTGGGTATTAAGCTCTCTTCCCACATATTATTCCTTGACTTCCAAAATTTTCTCAGACATTGAAAGAGTCGCTACTCCTACTAGATTAAATATCTGAGTAACCATTTTGTGGGGAGTGATAGTTCCTTGGCCTTTCAGTGATCTGCAGTCAGTGGGCAGGGCCATGGAAAAGAAATGGGGGAGGGGCTACATCAAAAACTAATTATATGATTATTTACCATGCATTTAATACTGTATTTTTCCGACTATAAGACGATACTTTTTTCTAAAATCCTTACCCTAAAAACTGAAGGGCGTCTTATTCAAGGAAGTCAGCCGAGAATCGCGTGGTTGCAAAACTGCCCATACTTTGTTTCTGCAGAGAGGCTTCCTCCTATTGCTAGCCTCCAATCATGAGTGAAATAGCTTGTCTCCCAAACAGACTTCCTCCAATCATGAGCCTGATGTAACTGACGTCAGCTGATGCTGAACAAACCAATTAGAGGAAGGCTGTTTGCAGAGACAAGCTATCTGCAGTTTCACTCGTGCTTGAATGTAATCAGTTATGCAAAAGAGCCTGGAAATAGAGCTGCAGAGAGACGGTTTCGACCTCCTCCCACCGAGTATATCAGGTAAATGTTAACTAATTACTAAATAAAAATGTGTTTTGCACTATCTTTAAAATATTGATTTTTTAATTTTGGGTTGGAAAAGTGGGGGTCGTCTTGTACATGGGGGCGTCTTATTGTTGGAAAAATAGGGTAATTCCCTCATCAGTCAAATTTATAAAAGGGATATATTCAAAACTTTAAGGGGTTGCAAATAGCTATGGAGCCTGAGGTTATGTACATGATCCAGATTTAGCACACTCTGTTCTCTATTAGGAAAAGAGAATGTAGCTACAGCAATATTTATTTATTTTATTTATTTATTAAATTTTTCAACCGCCCATCTCCCCCCAATGGGGGAACTCTGAGCGATTCACAATAAACATTAGAACATAAATATATAAACACATAAAACCATCAATTAAAACATAACTAAAAAGAAGAAGGAGAGATCAAGGGGATGAATACCTGAGGCTGAAGGCCGGGGCCTCTATGGGGCTAGCCATCCCCATGCTTGAGGTATTCAATAAATATGTTTAGAATAGGTCATATAATGAGCTTCCCAATTCTGGACTGATTCTAAAAGCTGCAAGTAAAAGGGAACTCTGGACCCCACTGCACATATACACAAACCCCAACTCAAAACCCCATTGCACATATACACAAAATCTCTCTATACATAATTGAGTGTAAGTGCATGTATATACAGTAGTTGGGGGAAATAGCCTGAAAAATGAGCACTGTGGTATAAGCCCCACCTTTTCTGAATGATGAATCATTATGTGCACATACAAAAAGGGTAGCGTTTGTGACACATTGAGATAAAAGCAGCAAGATCCTGTAGACACTCCAAGTGCATGTGTATTTGAAAAGTGCAAGAATGAGCAGCCTTTAGCACAAGAAAATAGAGATGAAACATGTTGTAGTGTTCAGCTCTATTAACGTGTGATTTGCATTCCAAGTGTCTGTGTGAAGGGGACTGAGGAGCTGGCTTCTGTCTCAATTACATTATAATGAGGTTTCAAAAACTGCTACTGCCAGAGCCAATAAAAAGGGACATTTATAATCCTCTACATTATAAATCCTCAGTTACTGATAACTCACCTGAAGAAGGTAAAACAAGTGCTGGTAGGCTTCCAGTTTTTTCCTCCTCTCTTTGCTTAAGCCTTTGATGCCTTGCTTTTCCCCAGTTACCATCTCTTCCAGCTGGTTTTTGCTTTTTTTGTTCAGCTTCTTGCTATGGGACACAACATCCTAAAAAATGAAAGCCAAGCCAACATTTCAAATCTGTTATCTGATACAAATGAAAGTTTTTGTTACAGTCAAATAAATTCATTTCAATATAGCATTTTGAGAGAAGTTCATAGTACGGCTCTGAGTCCTCATCAATGACAAAAGTAAAACCACTATGACAAAAATGTAACAACCCCTGAAAAGGAAGAGATTCAATGCTTAGAGCCAAGCTACAAGCTCCAGCAACAGAAGTGTAATGTCTTATGAGAGACAGTTTGAATAAGGTCTGGCAATGGAGGAGAGGAAGAGACAATGTAAGACTGGGGTTTCTAAACTTGAAGCCTGGTGGGCCCATCTGTAATTTTGAGATATCTTGTAGGTGCTTAAGAACACTGCTATGTGTAAGAGGGTACAAAGCATCAATTTAACAGAATGCCATACTCCCTCATCACTGCTTTACCTTTTTTTTTCCTGACAGGTTAGTATACAGTATTTTTCAATTAACTTCTGGTTTTAGTGCCCTTATTTTTATTTTCTAAGAAAACTTACAGGACCCATCTGAGGCCAAGTGACATTCTTGTGAATCAGCATGGATAGTGGAAGATTCTACTTAGCAGCATGCCAGCTTCCATCCACTCCTTTTTTTCAATTAGAAAAAATTGTTAAAAATTTAAAAAGTCATGGCAGCAAATCTGGCAGGAACCAAGAGAGGTATTCTCAGGCAGATTAGTGCTGATGTCTGTTAAAGCTGAATGTCTATTAAATTCAAATGGATGTAAATGGATGTAATTTACATAATTTGCATTACTTATGTAATTGGTTAGGTATGTAATTTAAGAAATTATGTCAACTGTGTCAATTTATATCGCTTCCATTATACTAATGATGTAATTGAAACAACTAACAGAATTATGTCAATTATCTGGACTGTTTCAGAAAATGACTTTGCGGAGTTAAAACTGACTATTTGGAGTTAAAGTCCAAACTGAAGTTTTGTCTGTTGCATCTAAAGTCCACTAATAGGCCCATACAATGAGGTTTTAATGTATGTAATAACTACTCCAGACATTGCACTTTTAGCTCCCTGTCGAACAACGTCTCTGTCCTTGTGATGTTGTTCAAGTGGAGGATATTATCCATTATGTCCTCCAACGCCCCATTTACAATGAGATCTGGGCCAAATTATTGATGGTAGGTGAACTCAAGGACTCAGACCTCCAAAAATTGAACTATCTTCTGGCAGATGTGTTTCCAACTGTCAGCAACCAAGTTGCTACTTTTGCTTCTCTGTCATTTAAACTTAGAAATACTTCAGTTCTTAGTTGTAGCTTTGGATTTATTTTGCTATAACCTTTTTATATCTAATACACTTTTTATTACTTTATTTTACAATCTTACTATTTTACTGTTATTTAATTGTATTTTATGGCACATTATATGTTATGACCTGTGGTTACAACAATAAATTTACTTACTACTACTGCAACTTTTAATAAAGAAGAACCAAAAGCAGAGGAGGAAATGTTTACAGTCTCACTTACTTACAGATGTATTCATTTCAAGAATTCTCTGGAAGATAGAGATCTCACAACTATCCTTGTCAAGAAAATATTAACAAATATTAATAAGCATTTCCTGATTGTATTGTTTCAGAGCGTTTTTACTTTAATATTTAATCAGAGAGGAAGAGCTTGCATGAAATCAGTAACACACAAGCTTACAGACTAAAGGCCAAATAAAAACAGGTAGTAAAAAGAGGAGGAAAAAGGAAACCTGGTTCCAATTATTAAAATTGTGAAAACATTAAGTTCACTAACCTGCAGTGTTATTCTGTTTTTAACCAGCAATCCTATTTTAATATCCATTAAGTTCAGATCTTTTTCCAGCTGTTGACTAGATCGGATATTTGTGACCACCTCTTCCCTTAGCCTTGTAACTTCCAGCTCTTCTTGAAAATCTAAATCACTCTGATCCATGAGATAAGTAAATTTGCGCAAGACATTCAAAGGAGGATTTGCAGAACTAGCTATAAATCAAGTAAACAAATTAAACATTACAGCACTCAGTTCCAAACAAAACTGCACCTGACAGTAGAAACATCTTTATTTAAAATATTCACAATTTTATTTATTATTTTAAAAATTTAAACTGCCAAATAGCTGAAGCTCTCTGGGCAGTTTACAATAAAGCATACTAAGAATCTATAATCTGAGTAAACAGATATACAACAAAATTAAATAAAATACAAAATAAAATACCATATAAACTAGACAGCAGCACAGTGGTCATTCAAAAACTAAACCAATATGAATTAAAATACAATTTAAAAGCCTGGGAAAAATACAAGTCTTCTCCTGGAACCAAAATTATACTAATGTGGGCATAGTCAAGCCTCTCTGGGGAGGGAATTTCATAAATAGGGTGATGACACCACAGAAAAAGCTCTCCCCATTGTAGAGGTCCACCTCACCTCCTTTGGTGAGGGGACCTGAAGGAGGGCCTCATTAGATAATCTTAAAGTCCAGGTAGTTACATATGAAAGAAAGTATTCCTTCAGGTAACTTGATCCTTAAGCCATTCAGGGCTTTAAAGGTCAAAAACAGTGTTCTGAATGAGTATGAATAACTGTTGCAAGGGTGTCTCTGTTCAAATAGGGCCGCAGTTGGGAAATCAGCCGAAGAATAAAAAGTACTCCATGCCACAGAGGCCACCTGAGCCTCTAGTGACAGTGATGGATCTAGGAGCACTGCCAAATTGCGAACCTGCTTCTTTAGGGCAAGTGCAGACCCCTCCAGGACAGGCAAGGCACCATTCAGCTGGAGAGATAAACCACCCACAAGCAGTACCTCCATCCTGTCTGAACTGAAAATTTATTGGCCCTCATGCAGTCCATTATCCTGCCCATGTACTGGTTCAGGACACCAACTACCTCACCTGTCTTAGGTGAAAAGGAGAGGAAGAGCTGGGAACATGCCTGTTGTATGTTTTTTTTTTTAAATCCGCACTCAATCGTGACCGATTCTGCGGCGACTGCCTGGACGAGTCCCTGCAGTTTTCATGGCAAGGCGTTTCGGAAGTGGTTTGCCATTGCCTCCTTCCTAGAGCGGAGCCCAGCTGGCAGACGCAGGAAGGCGGGGTTTCCGTTGCTTTGCGTCTTTTTCAGACGTATGTGACTTCCGCATTACCGGCAACTGGTCCCGTCTCCCGTGTAAGGCGCCGCCAGTGTTTTTCCTCCCATCGGGGTGAGAGTACTCATTTATCTACTTGTGGGTGCTTTCGAGCTGCTGGGCTGGCAGAAGCTGGGGATGAGACAGGAGCTCACTTTGCCACACGGAGCTCAGCTCGAACCTCTGAAGTGTCAACCATTTCTGGCTGGCAACTTCCAGCATCATTAAGCCGCTGCACCACCGCATCCCCACATGTTACATGTACAGCATCTAATTCCTTTATATAATATATATTCAGAAAATATTACTTAGCACTTACTCAATATTCTGTAATCTTCCCTAGCTTTGTTTGCTTTAAGGAATGCTTGAATCTTCACAATTTCTTCATTCTGAAAAAGACCCATAATATACCTTTTTACAATTGCTGCCCAGGAAACAACAGGCTCCAGCTGAACCCTGGCAAGACGGAGTGGCTGTGGGTTAATGGCTCCTCTGTATCCGGGACGTTGTCATTGTTGGTGCTGGATGGGGTAGCACTGCCCCAGACAGACCCAGTGCGTAATGTGGGGGTCCTCCTGGACTCACGGCTCCTGCTCGAAGAGCAGGTGGCAGCCGCGGCCAGGAGCGCCTTTGCACAGCTTCGGGTTGTGCACCAGTTACGCCCTTTCCTGGATCAGGATGCCCTTCAAACGGTCACTCATGCCCTTGTTATCTCCAGATAGACTACTGCAATGCGCTCTACATGGGGCTACCCTTGAAGAGTATCCGGAAGCTTCAGCTGGTCCAGAATGCAGCCGTGCGAGCAATTTTTGGGGTTCAAAGAAGGACCCATATAACACCTTTGCTCCGTGAGCTGCATTGGGTACCGGTTTGCTTCCAGGTCCAATTCAAGGTGTTGGTTATCACCTTTAAAGCCCTACATGGCATGGGGCCAGGCTACCTGAGGGACCGCCTCGTCCCCATGATTTCAACCCATCCCACCTGATCTCACAGAGAAGGCATGCTCTGGACCCCCTCAGCAAAAGAACTCTGATTAGCAGGGTCCAGAAGGCGGGCCTTCTCTGCTGTAGCCTCCACCCTTTGGAACATCTTGCCCCCGGAGGTGAGACAGGTCCCCTCACTCCAGGCCTTTCGGAGGGATTTGAAGACTTGGCTCTGCCATCTGGCCTGGGGCGGGGAGGGAGGATGTCAGAAATGGGGTTGGCTAGCCCCTTAGTGGCCTGGTGTGGCCTCTATTGGCCTCTTGGATTTTTTGATCTTTTTTCTATCTGTGTAAGTGTGGTTCTCTTTTTATAACTTTTAATTATGTATTTATGGTTTTAATTTGATGTAAACCGCCCAGAGTCCCCCATTGTGGGGAGATGGGCAGGGACAAGTCCACTAAATAAATAAATAAACAAACTGGCTGCAAATATTATTTTTTGCAGTTGGTATTCTCAGTTAAGAATTACAGCTATTTTTCATAGTAGTTTTTAATTTTGCCCCTCCTTTTTAGTCTGTCCTGTGATATAGGGAAGATATGGAATTTATTGTAGGCAATAAAAATCAGAGGACCTATTTAATAGGAAAACAAAAAGGAGGAAAATCTTACATGATTTTTGAAATATTGTAATCGTTCCTTGTATGCTCTTCTTGCTAACCACATTTTGACCCATGACTGAATCTGAAAGCCGAAGAAGAATGAAAAGATATTTTACATGATCAATATTTAAACATCCTTTTTTTAGCATATTCTTAGTTTTTATTAACGTTATTTTTAGTTAGTTTGAATAGATTTTAATACACATGTATGTCACATCTCAAATTAAAAAGTGAACAAGAAATAGCATCATTGCCCTCAAGCCTGTGCAAATTCTCCTCTTTCAGCCTGTAATCCCAAATACGTTTGGCTTCAAATCTCAAATGAGATTTTCACAGTTCTGTTTGCACAATTATACATATTCCCAATGAAAAGCAGTCAGATGGCTGATATCTAGTTCTTAAAAGTAACTCTAACAGGCATAATTAAACACGTTCTTGTCCAACTTGCCCAATTTTTGACATTTCATCAGTGACTTCATCCCACATGTTTCATTGGGCAACTTCAAAGGTGTTACAAGCTGCAGAATACCTGTCACATTTACAACAGAATTTTTTAAAAAGCAGCTGAAGCAAATCAGATATAAGCAATTAAAATGTAGGAATTCAGAGAGATTATTATGCCATAGCCACTAGGTAATAGCAAGAATACATCATCCTGAAGTTAGCTTTGCAACTCATCATGTACAAGATACATTTACCTTGATAACAGAGGCAACATTTCTTTGCAACATTTGAAGTCTTTCCGAGTAATTTTTCTTTTGTTTATACCCTTTCCAAAATGCCTATTTAAAACACAAGAAGTATTAGCAAAATGGCCAGTTCTAAATTAATTCTAAACCCTCTCTAAGCATAGCCAACTTGCCACATCCCTCACTTTTTGCTCTTTGACTCGCAAACTTCAGAATGGACAGATTTTTCTTCTTCTTCAGATAAAAAAAAAAAAAATTATATTGTGCTCTTAGAAGAGATACAGAAATGTACCTCTATTAAAACGTGAGAGGAAACATGCTTTCCAACAGTCATTTATAGTAAGCTTTATTATCAGTTTGCAACTACATCATTCCAAATGGATGGGTACTAACAAAAATCTTATGAAATTGGGCACTAAAACATACGCTGTAATGATTGTTCTTCAGCTGCCAAACAATGTACAGCATAGAATATATACCACATTGCAAGAGTAGTAAAGATCTGTTTTTGGTCAGGCAAGACTGACCAAAGATAAAGACTGCCCATTGAAAATGTTTGTCAGTTACGCCTGGTAAAACCAGTTTCCCTTCACAGTATATACTCTGTCCCTGATGTAATTATTAAAAGCAGAACTTTTAATAATTAATTGCAGCCATTAATTGCACATTTACATTTACAAGAAAACCTTATCTGTACTAATGAGAAGTTGGGGTGCTGGGAAACATAAAGAGGGAACACAGGTGCTAGGCAGAGGCATGTGCAGTATTTGTTAATACTCCATTAGATTATTATCCATCCAATACCAGAAACATACTACCTGTATTTTTATCCCTGATGGCTCCTGGGCTTGGAGGTATGCTTTTCTCTCTTTATATCTTTTCCTGACTAAAAATCCCCTTGCTCTAGCTTGCAGCTGAATGATCAGGTCCTCATTTGCAAACCAAAGCTGTTCTCTGTTATAATTTGATGTGATCTGGTTGACTATACCCTACAAGAAAAAGATAAATGTAAGGAGACAGCCAAAACGTAAGTAACCCAGCAAAGCCCATATTGTTTCAGCACTTAACTACACTTCACTTTCCACCCAGCCTGACCTAATCTTTTCCTCATTTAGTTTCAAAACTTGTTCAAAAGGTCACATGTGACTGATCTTTCAAAACTGCATTGATCATGTGGACTAAATGAGGATGTTTATACTACAGACACTTATGTTAAGGATATTGCCATTAGAAATACAGTGGTATCTCGGGTTACGAACGCCTCTGTTAACGAACTTTTCCGGTTATGACCAGCTCCGGCTGCAAAAATTTACCTCGGTTTGCGAACTCCGCCTCAGGGTACGAGCAGGATACGTGGCCATTTTCCCTCCCGTGACATGGTCCGCGGCCATTTTTCCGCCCCTGACACGTGGTCCGCGGCCATTTTCCGCCCCTGACATGTGGTCGTAGGGAGGGGGACTCCCCCTCCAAGCAATAGCCACCTCCCTGTCCTCCACGCCAGAACGGATTAACGGTAATTTACAATGAACCTTATGGGGAAATTTTCTTCGGGTTGCGACCAATTCAGGTTGTGGCCAGAGTCATGGAACGAATTAAGTTCGTAAACCGAGGTTCCACTGTATGGCCGGCAATTCCATACTTTACAAGTGCAAGATGCTTGAGTTCCTTTTCTTTGCAGCTTGGGGGAGGGAAGCTTAATTATAACTCTGGTTCTTCTAGTGATCTGCATGTTTACACCATTAGGTTTTTTGCCTACATAGAGGCTTGTTCATGGAGTTCTAGAACTTATTTTCTTGATCAAATGCCTTGATTTCTGCTATGAACTTGCATGAAGCACTAAGTCAAGCATACTAATATGCCATGCTAGAAGTCTTAGGCATCTTATAAAAAAGCCCATGGCACAAACTTTACAACAGAAGGATGATAAACTAGGATGAATAAAACCATCACTGGGTCTCCAGTACGTAGTCAGCAGTATCCCATATCATCTTGGCAATTACTCTGGGGTACAAAGAGGTGGGAAGAAAGCATCAAGCAGTATCTCTATCCACAAATATAAATGTCTCACAGAGACCCATCACATCAAAGTGGCAAAACTGAGCCAGATGTTTGTGTGCATCTCCCTTGTGCAAACTGAAGGAGTGTTAAGAAGAAAGAATGTTTACAAGTAGTGCTTCCTTGATTATATTCTAAATTCTACTGGACACTGACATGCCACTAACTTCAAATTAAAAAGCAGTATACTATGAAGGAGCCATATAACAATTAGCTGCACCTAACAATGCACCTGCACCTAGGTCTTGGACCTAAAAATTAACTTTAAAATATTTAAAATACAAATTTGTGATCTGAACCATGGCAATATTTGTAGTCTATTTTTGAGCTTCTCCTTTGGAATAGTTCTCAAAATAAGCATTTGTGAATATTAAATAGGAACTGTTAAATAAGTAGAGGTTGTTTTTTCATTTTGATCTTCAGAACCTACAGTAACTGTTTTGACTGACTGATTAGATTTATATTCTGCTTTTTATTCCAAAGCTCAAGGTGATGTACGTAGCACTCCCTCCTCCTCTTTTTCCCTACACCAACAATCCTGTGGTAGTGTATTGTCGAAGGCTTTCACGGCCGGCATACAATGGCTGGTGTGGGTCTTCCGGGCTGTGTGGCCATTCTGGAAGTTTTGTTTCCTAAAATTTTTCAGGATTGGGATCCCCTCACTGCCGCAGGAGTATACCACATACCATGCAGTTGCGGGCAAGTATACATCGGGACCACAAAACGCAGCATCCATACCAGGATAAAAGAACACGAAAGACACTGCAGACTACAGCAACCAGAAAAATCTGCAGTAGCTGAACATGCTCTCAAGCACACTGGACACAAAATCCTATTTGAAAACACAGAGATACTGGACAACACCAACAGCCACTATACCAGGCTATACAGGGAAGCCATTGAGATTCACAAACACCAGCACAGTTTCAATAAAAAAGAGGAGAGTCTAAAAATCAACAAAACCTGGCTGCCAATCCTGAAAAATACAGCCTGCAAAAGGTCAACGAACTCAGCTCAACCACCAGGACGTGTGAACAGTTCACACAATGAACTTGCTAATCACCCCCAGCAGCCCCTCGTTAACAATTCAATAGAAGAAAAAACCCTGCCTGATCCCCAGGAAGATACACACAAATGCTGACACCAAAACAAGCAGCCACTCAGTAACCCAACCCCCCCACACACACCCCCAATCCCCCCCCCTCAGATCTCTATAAATACCCACAAAAGGGTCACATCACCCTGGGCACAGAGAGAACTGCTCCTGTCTGTGCTCCTGCACTCTGAAGATGCTGGTCACAGGTACTGGCGAAACGTTAGGAAACAAAACTTCCAGAACACGGCCACACAGCCCGGAAGACCCACACCAGCCAATCCTGTGGTAGGGTGGTCTGACACTGAATCACTAGCCCAAAGTAACCAAATTAGTTTCTGAGGCTGAGGATGGACTTGAACTTGAGTTTCCTCACTGTTAGACCAACAACCACTGCACCACATTGACTCTCTTTTTTCCTGTGGAAGCCTACAGTAGTAACAACGGAATTTCTTTTTACTTGTTAATTGTTCACAAAATATAACATGTGCCATTAAGATTAAATATACTAACATGAAATATAAATAGAAATCTTATTTCAAATCCTATAGAAATTATGTACTGATACATGATTCTATTTGTGCTGCATTTCATCCTTTGATCACTCCGGTATTCACTAACACCCCCTCTGCCTCTTATCCCTAATAATAACAACTATTGCTTCTACAACATCTTACCTGAATCTCTTCCCCAGTGAGCCAGGAAGTTTTGGGGACAATTCCTTCAGGGGGAACACATGTACCCTCTCTACTTTCTTCATTGAAATAATAATCATAGCTACCTTGAATTAAAAATTTAATCCATGGGCCTTCATCAGGATCTAAACATGTCAAAAGCAATATTTTTATTGGTTACATGTTGGTGAAACACATAGATGTATTTTAAGTCTCTACCTTATACTACTTCAACAAAAAAGTACACAATGTATGAAATATTTTTTCTTGGTACAAGAAAACTGGATCCACTCCATAAATTGATAAGACAAAATGAAGAACTAGGTCTCTGGTCCCAAAAATTGGGAGTAGGGTCCATGTTGACCAATGGTATGTCACAAAGCTTCCACAAAGGGGCCTTTTGAGAGAAGAGATAAATGTACAACATATAGATAAAGGCCTTATCCAGTATCAAAAATAAGGCATTTCTGTGTGTGTATCTGCATGGATACGTGCATTCTTCCTGTACAAAGCAAGTGCAAAAGAATTTACCTCAAAGTTGCTAAATGCATTTCATATGGGCTCACATCCCATGCATACTTTGAGAGTTGAGATGACTTGAAAGTAAGAGCTGGTTTGCATTACTGCTTTCCACTACTTGCCCCAGATGCTTCATGGGAAGCAAACCAGTCACAGAAAGAAACAGGATGTTGGGCTTAGTGACTCACTGATTTGACCCAATAACGCAGTTCCTGTTTAAACAGCAAGAACAGTTCCTCCACCATGGGATCATAATTCTAATATCTTTCATACAGAAAGCACGTAAACATATGCCATTTGTGGGCAATATTGCAGGAGTGAAAATGAGTAGAAAAAAACAAATGGGATTGTGGAATACCAGAACTACCAAACCAGAAGCAGCCATTCTGAAAGAGAGTTCAAATGGGAATAGCTCCTGAGGCATGTGGAAGATAACTTTAATTTTCAGCTTAGATCAGGACTTCAAAGGAACAAACTATGCCTAATTACCATTTGACACTCACTAAATCAAAGCATCCAGAACAACTTCAAGAAATATTTTGAGTCTTATTCCTGGACTCAGTTTAATAGTTTCAAGGACGAGCAAATACATGATCTATCTCTAACAAATGTTTAATGAAATATTTAAAGAAGTAGAGTGCTGGAGTGCCTCAGGAGTTTTATATATTTTCTGTGCTGTGTAAAATGGCATAGACAACAATACCTTTGGTTTTTAAATTTTTAGCTTCCTGTAAACTTTCATAGTAGATATCAGCACACTCTGGAACAGCTCTCAGATTGAAATTAGGTGACTGTAAAATTCCAATGATTGGTGCAGAGTCATCTTTTTCTAAACACTGGTTTATCATACATATCCCAATAGCCACTAAAGAGTAGAATCAAAGAAGTATTAGTATTGCACATTTCCCATAATATCTTACAGAAAAAATGGGCAACCTGCAATCCCAAGGCCACCCACGGATCTCAAATTCTTTCTGTGGCCCCTCTAATCAGGACAGCTGAAAACTCAGGACAGGGTCTCAATAAGTTACAGTGGAAAATAAATGACAACTGTAATGTAAGCCCCAAAATAGGCATATTAATTATGTGCAAATTAATCCTACCTGTGTGATATAGCCCCACACACATTGCTTTCCTCACTCCCCCCCCCAATACTAAAGGTTGTCTGCCCTTGTTTTATAGAGAAGCAATGGTACTAACTTACAGGTAGTCCTCAACTTACGATGGCAATTGGGACCGGAATTTCCATTGCTAAGTGATGCGGTCATAATGCATGACCACATCACTTAGCATTGGCAGTCTCTGCAGCCCTGGCTGCCATCATTAACTGAATTGTTGTTAAAAGGTAAGTGGCTGTTGCTGGGTGGGGTGAGGGAGTGAGGGGGTGCACAGGGGTTCCAGGGGAGGGTCAGGGAAGGTGTGTGAGACACGTGCCATGGCAAGGGTCAGGGAGGGTGCATGAGAAGCACTGCGTGGGGGTGTGGCGTAGGTCAGGGAGGTGTGCGGGGGTGTGGTAAGGGTCAGGGAGGGCATGCAAGTGGCTGGCGTGGTGTGAGCACAGAGGGGATGAGGGAGGGTGAATGGGTGGGGGAGATTTATCCCAGTGACTTGCAACCTCCCCTGCCAGCTTCCCCATTGACTTTCTGGGGATGTCTTTCTGGTGAAGGTTGCAAATGGCACTCATGTGACCATGGGGTGCTTGGCAACCAGTCATAAGTGTGAATGGGTTGCCAAGCACCCAGATTGTGATCACGTGACTGCGGGAGTGCTGTGATGGCCAGAACTCCAAGGGCTGGTTGTAACTACCATTTGTTCAGTGTCATAGTAACGTTGAACAATCACTGAATGGTCATAGATCGAGAACTACCTGTACTGTGAAGCAGAGATGACCTACAGCAAAGCAAGTAATGTTTTAAGAATAAGCAGTGTACAAATACCATAATATTGTTGATAGACATTTGTTCTTTATTCTTGTCCCAAATCACACTGTTCATAATCTTTATCTTTAAAAGGCCTTATCATGTTGGTGGGAAGCAAAGCAACCTATCTCAAATTTGACACAAGTACTAGTTTTTTTATCTTACAATCCAAGTAAAAATAAACTGCTTATCATAGTATCTATACTAATTCTGATTTTACCTAGTAAATCTAACTTTCACACAAAACAAAAATTATAGCTTCATATAAGCT
Source organism: Python bivittatus (assembly GCF_059951505.1). Taxonomy (NCBI): domain Eukaryota; kingdom Metazoa; phylum Chordata; class Lepidosauria; order Squamata; family Pythonidae; genus Python; species Python bivittatus. The sequence continues at coordinate 4,457,140 of NW_028277112.1, forward strand.
GGTGGTATAGTTGAATAACTTTCTACTCAAATTAAATGTCAACCAATGAGAAGGTTTAAATTTGCACATTAGTTTCCAAAAGTAATTTGCTTTTATTACAAATCTAATTTGCACATATAAAATTAAATGGGAACATGTTATGTGTATTAACGTGTATGGGTGTATTAAACCATGGGTTTATTAAAGACTGCCAAAAATCTGGGACATAAATTCCCATGGAAGAAACTGCATATAACAATGAAATGACCCTTGAATAAAGATCTTGTTTGGCCAAATTTACGGTACAAACTAGGATTATGCAACTTTTTTCTGAAGACAAAGAAATGGACTATGATAAAAGCTATATTTAATTTCTTTTAATATACATTATAATTAAATATAGTTAATGCAATTACTTTCCAGTTATTCAATCATTTTGCCCTTCTGTCACATTAAACAATTATAATACATGGAAACTATTGGAGGGGTTCTGGGGAATACATCCCAGATTTTCAAGTGACCACATGCAGTCCTAGGACCTTAAGTTTGGCATTTCTGATCTACATACTTAAGAAGCACCATATGGTACACAGCCTCTCTTGAACTCTACCAGAATGTAGGTGACAAGCAGTATTAATTACTCCTTCACACACTGAAAAGAGAATTAGTCAAGATAGGGCATCCTCTCCAGACTCCTCCCAGTTGTGCTGGTTTTCTAGATGAAGCAATACTTGTCTAAGCGGGAAGGGGGAGGGGAGCAGTTGCAACCCTGAAATCCCTCATGCTTCCATTCTAAAGTAGTATAAGCTATTGAAAAGTCCCTAGTGCTTGCTTTAGCTTAAGATTTTCTCATTCTTCTCTTAATGAGACAAAAAGACTCAAATTTTGGCAGCTTATTTTTAATTTTTAATGTTGGATTTGATATTTGCTCTTCTTCCTCCCCACTCAAGAAGTCCTCTTAATTTCTGATGACCATTTTATAAGATTGCATAGAAAAAGGTTGAGACACAAAGTAATTACAGGTTGTTTACATTCCAGAATGCAACATCTTGGGAGTGTATTTGGCTTGGAACAGTGGGAACAAAGTTCCCTAAGAATATAAATATTTAGTTTCAAAGTCCACGCCTCCATTTCCCAGCAAAGATCAGCAGAATGAGTTGCTGTCTTCACGTATTAAGTACTGGATTCATATCTCTATTGCTCATTATAATACACCCTTTCACCTTTTTATACAAAGGTATACAAAGATCTGCCAGCCACCATGATATTTAAATTGGTGTATTTTAAAAATACAAAATTGCTTAAAGTCTTTTCTTTCTAGAAAACAGCAAAGATAGAGAATAGTACTTCTTGGCCACCATCAAATCATCATTTGGATTTTTGCAGACCAGATACAGTCCACTTAATAACAGTCTGCAATTCTCATATTGTGGCACGATTTAAAACCATTTCATGAAGCTTCTCTGAAGGTTCTCTCTATCACAGCAAATACTTATAATCTGTATGATGGTGGCAGACCCACATTCTTTGTGTAAAAAGGTGAAAGGCTGCATTCAATTAATCCACTTACAAATAAAAGGTAGACTCCTCCAGTTTATGCAAGAATATTATAATGAACTCAATGACATCAATGCCAAGTGTAACAGGCATTTTAATTAATGCTGAACAAGATGCCTAACAAGTATCTGCCTGTTTAATAAGGAACTGACATACTTCTACATACTCAGTGGATAATTTAGTGGTTCCCAGTTTCTTGTTGGAATCCACCAACAAAACATTTGCTTTTGTTCAGCTCCCAATTGATCAGTAATATATCTGGGATCCTAAAGACCCATTTTTTTTAGTTCTTTTTGATCTATTTAATACAGTTTCCCAAAGACCCATTTGACTGGGGCTATCAAATCTGGGCTGCAAAATCCTGAAGACTAATTAGATGACAGCAAAAAATTAAAGTTTTCTGTATCTTTTTGCTGCCATCTGGCATTCATCCAGATTTTTGCAGCCTAGATATGATAAACATACATTTGATCCAGCTTCCTGTTCGTAAGGTGGCCAAGTAGATGGCTACGGGAAGCCCTTAAGATTTAAATGCAAAATGAGCTTTCCACCCACATTCTGTAGCAACCACTGGTGAGAAGCACACATTGCTTGTAGGATGCAAATAGTCATAATACTAATAGTCACTGATTGCCTAATCCTCAAATTCAGAAGGTCATTGAAGTGAAATTGTGAAACCATTTTAGAAGCTCATGTCTGTTGCAAGATGTTGCACATTAAGTTCTATCCTTTCATACAATCAAGTTACCAAAATATATTCCCAAAATAGAATAATTTGAGACTGCATATTAAAGTCAATAATGAATCTAGTAGTGACTGCAAAAGATGCAGGGCTTAATGTAAGGATTCAAATGAGTTCTTACATTTTGATGCCTCTTCCAAGTTTCTGTTAGCGTCATCAATTCCTTTCTGTATCTCATCTAGCCAAAGCACCGATGAATCATCATGAGATTCCTGATTAAAACAAAGATGCAACTAAAAATTAAAATTTTTGAAAACTTAACTTGGTCAACCAAAATATCCCAGGATTATTAAGCTATTCTAAAAAGAGGTTACTAGGTATGGATTTGTCTTATGAAAATTATAGGCCTGATGAGGACTAATGGTAAATATTACTAAATTTTAGGCATTCTCCTCTTCCCTTCCTTCCCAGATACCTATTAATTCTCAACCCAACTTACCTTGAATTATCTCTGTTGTACAGAATGTCTAGTACAATGTCTATGTTTTTGGTTTGTGTGAGACACACTAATCATTACAGTACCAGGTGAGATGTATGAATCTGATGTGTTAATACTTTGCTCTTAAAACCATAATTGAAAGTTGTATTCAGTCTTTAAAATTCTAATTTTCTGCTTCTATATTTGAACCTATGTAAATCATGGATTGTGTGGTACTTTAATAATGTAAACAGCAAGCATGTGGATTTAAAATGTATTCCCACTGAAAAACATCAGAATTATATATACATGAAGCTGAATCAAATACCATGTGAAAAGTTAGCTTGTAGCTTCAAGATTCTTGCAACTGAAAGGAAGCAGTTAAGTAAGGTAGTTGGCCACAATCAGCCCTGACAAAAAGCAGCACAAGGAGAATGGAAAAGAAAGGCAGAACTATCCTACAGAAAGTCACGGTAAACAAGATGACTCCAAAATTAAAGCAATTTTGGTACTAAGACAGTAGTTTCCCAAAGGGAAGAGTAATTGTGTCTTTATTTTCATATTTTAGTTTTCTTATCAGAGGATAATTTATGTTCAGCTCCTGGACTGGCATACAGCTCCACTGTCAAGGATGTGTCACCAATGGATGCCACCCACAGTCCACAGAAGCAGGCATCCTCTTTTAATAGTCTATTCCTTCTTTGTACCAAGAACAAATTCCTTATTAAAAATCCCATAAAGTTATTTTTATATTTCAGGTTATTATGTAGTTCATTCTCCCAGACTTATACAATATTGTTAAAATATAATGTTTGCTTCCTAGATAATGTTATGTGACTCTAGCTATGACTTCCCTTTCCACTTATAGATTAGGGTTACCAAATCTGGGCTGTAAAAATCCAGTCAACCACAAGAGAGCAGCAAAGTTTTTGTATGTTTTTGCCCTTCAGATCTGGTAGCTCTACTCTATGTTCCTATACAAAGCCTACAATTAAGGAGACACTGTAAAATGTAAACAAACGTTTGTAAATTCAGTCACAATTTGTACAAAATAATTATTCCTCTCTCTACTAATAGTAGTTCAAGGGTTAATTCTTGTCTGTTGATTAGAAGTTTAAGAGTCATGCTCACTTCCGCATTCTGATGCATCACACCCTTCTCACTACAAGAAAAAGAACAAATTAGCTGTTTTCTGCAAGATTACTACATACAGGATGAGTTCAGTAAATAAGCTTGATGCTTTGAGCATTTTTCACTAAAATGGGGATTAAGCAAGACTATACAAATTGAAATGCCCATTCTAGAACATTAAGATTTGATCATTGCTACAATGAAAACTTGGCTCCTATTGACAACTGGACTGTTCCTTCTGTCCTCCTGTTTGTGCCGGAAAGGTAGGATATCTGTGTTGTTGTGTCTCAGTACTTGGCTGCTTTTATTTTGTTAGCAATTAGGTCATTTATAGAGAGAGAGAGAGCATACAGGCACGAATAGGTTATTAAATAAGATTGCAAGTCAGATGGATTTCCTTTTCAAATTAATGCTTTTTCATTCACAACACTTGGATGGAAAGCATTATTGCATTACCATTTAGTGTTATGTCCTATTACACACAGATTAGCAATGAATCATTTAAAAGTAAATACTCTTGGAAAGAAAAAAACATACCTTTTGTTCTTAAGTGCTTCAGCGATTTATTAAATAAGTGTGGTTTTAAAGATTTTTTTTTTTAATGTTTACCTCCATTTGAGCAACACTGCTATTACACAGGGCTGGGCAACTTTTTTTTTTTTTTTTTTTGCTTAGAAAGGGCTACATTCCCTCTGGGATAATCCATGGGGAACTGCAGGGACATTTGGAAGCCCATTCTCATCCTTTTTTCCCTGTCTTTCATTGCCTTTCTCTAGCCCCTCTTCTCTCACTCCAGAGTAGTGGACTTAGAGAAAGGGCAAGTAACTCTTAACAGTGGACTGAAATCTCATGCCAAAAACTTTTAAAACCAAGCTCAGAGTAGTAGGTTGCTCTTGCCTGCTATAGACAATAGGTGGATAGGTAAGTAGACAGACAGACAGACAGACGGACTGATCAATCTGTGGGCATTAATGTAAGTCAAACAGGAAACTCCACACTGTAAAATTAATACAAAGTATAGGCACTGATGACAATAAACAAAGTACTTCACTACTATTCTATTTAGTATGAATTAAACTTGGTAACTGTTTTCTGCTGATGGAATTAAGAAGTTAAGAACGACTGCCATCATATGCAGCTTTCATAGTAATTACTGTATAGTGATTGAGCTGAGAAGGGTGCATATCCCTTTTCTTGAGCTGCTTAGAAAATAGAATACAAATGAAATAAACAAATGGTAGGTAATAATAAAGGAGCCTATTACTTGCACTAATACAGTAATTTATGTTATTACTGATTAACCAATCTCTATAACTTCACTCCTGAATGCTTATCAGAACTGCCAAGCTATCTAACTATTGTAGGAGGAGAGCAGCATTACTTTACTTAATTAAATTTAGATAGCCACCCATCTCACAAAAAGTGACTCTGGGTGATATATAACAATTGAGTAAAACAGTAAATATATAAAAACAATCCCTATTAAAAATATCAGTCATTATTAAAATATACCACCACAAGGCACAGGAGAGAGTGAATATTAACCACAACGATGGAGCCATCTTAGAATGTCACTGGTTCCCTGGGATCCCCAGCCCTGATGACACAGCCAGGACTTGAGGGACTTCCAGAACATTAACAGGGATGGAACTAACTTCACTTTGGGGGGGAGAATGTTCCATAAGGTGGGCATCATGGCAGAGAAGGCCCACCTCCTGGGACCCACCAAGTATAAGTCTCTAGCAGACAGGACCCACAGCATGCCTTCTCTGCCAGATCTAATGGGACAGGCAGATGTAATTGGGGAGAGGTGGTCCCTCAGGTAACCCGGTCCCAAGCCATGAAAGGCTTTAACGCTTAAAACCAATACCTTGAATTGGACCCAGAAGCAAACTGGCAACCAACGCAGCTCACAGAGCAGAGGTGTGACAAGTGCTGTTCTGAAAGCACACATAACTGCCTGTGCCGCTGCATTCTGCATCAGTTGAAGCTTCCAGATACTCTTCAAGTGCAGCCCCATGTAGAGTGCATTACAGTAGTCCAATCTGGAGGTGACCAGGACTGTGAGCAGAGCCCTCCAATCTAGGAATGGGTGCAACTGGCACACAAAGTCCAGTTGGTCCAGAATGCAGCCACGTGGGCTATTTTGGGAGCCCCAAGAAGGGTCCACAGAACGCCGTTGTTCTGTGAGCTGCATTGGGTACCAGTTTGCTTCCAGGTCCAATTCAAGGTGTTAGTTATCACCTTTAAAGCCCTACACGGCATGGGACCAGGTTACCTAAGGGACCGCCTCTTCCCCATGACTTCAACCTGTCCCACCCAACCACAGAGAGAGTGCATGCTTCGGACCCCCTCGGTAAAAGAACTCCGATTAGCGGGGTCCAGAAGGCGGGCCTTCTCTGCGGTAGCCCCTGCTCTTTGGAACATTCTGCCTCTGGAGGTGAGATTGGCCCCCTCACTTCTAGCCTTCCAGAGGGCTTTGAAGACCTGGTTCTGCCACTTGGCCAGGGGTGGGGAGGGAATACATCAAGCGTGGGAATGGCTAGCCCCATAGACGCCTGCTGTCTTCAGCCCCAGATCCATCATCTTCTTGGACTTTCCCCTTTTTTAGTAATGTTTTGTTTAAATGTTCATGTTTTATGTATTTATATATATTTATGGTTTTAATGTTTTGCGTGAGCCGCCCAGAGTCCCCCATTGGGAGGAGATGGGCGGGGAGAAATTTAACAAACAAACAAACAAACAAGGCCCTCCTAGCCACAGCTGCCACCTGCTCTTTGAGCAGGAGCCGTGAGTCCAGGAGGACCCCCAGATTACGCACTGGGTCTGTTTGGGGCAGTGCTACCCCATCCAGCACCAAAGATGGCATAGACTTGGAACACTGGGAAGCCCATTCTCCTTTTTTCCCTGTCTTTCATTTTCAAATTAACAAATTTTATTAAAAGGCATAAGCTTTCCTGAACTACAGCAGGTTACTCATACCTGCTATAAAAGGAAGACCTGATGTGAAGTTCTGGAGAAAAGAGTAAAACCTTCTATTATCTTAAATAGCATTTGAATAGTCTAAAGTTGTAATCCTAAACAGAACTATTTTTATTCCCCAACATAATACACAGAGCAAACAAAGCTTATTTGATAAACAGGGTACTTTTCCACTTTTTTTTTTCTTTCTTAAACCAACTAACTTAGAAATGTCACTCTTGTCACTACTTGTGGAATATATTTTCTTTGTAGGGAAAATATCTTTTAAAAATCACTGCTCATTTCTGTTGTACAGTCTACATTTCCATTTTTCTTTTTCAATTTTTAGAAAGCAAATGTGGCAACAGCAGCTTGAACTTTCCACATGATAAATCACACCCCATTAAGACTTTTTACGGCACTCCACAAGACACGTATGAGCCGATACCTATTTCTGCCACAGATGGGCTGCCAAAGTCCAATCACAAAAAAGAAAAATGTCCTATGGAGCAATCCAATGTGTCATCACTGAAAGTAAATAACATCACCATGGAATACTTTACTAGCTCACTGAGCATGAAGATGTTACCAGCTATATACATAGCTGTTGTCTTAATAGGAATACCAGCCAATGCCGTTATACTGTGGATGCTATTTTTCAGAATCAGATCAGTCCGTACTGCTGTATTCTACACAAATCTGGCTATTTCAGATTTCCTTTTCTGTATAATGCTGCCATTCAAAATTGCATACCACCTGAATGGCAATAACTGGATATTCGGAGAAGCAATGTGTCGAATCATGACTGCTGTCTTCTATGGAAATACGTATTGCTCCACCCTGCTTCTCACTTGTATCAGCATCAGCCGTTACATGGCCATTGTTCACCCGTTTACCTTCAGGACTCTGCCTAAGCAATTCTTAGCTACTCTAACTTGTGGAATGGTGTGGACGGTTGTTTTTTTATACATGTTGCCTCTGATAATAATGAAACAAAGCTATCGTCTGGACCAGCTAAATATCATTACCTGCCATGATGTTTTTAATGTTTGTGAAACTATGCTTCCTTTCCAACACTACTACTTCATCTTTCTTGCAGTATTTGGATTCATGATTCCCCTTTGCATTGTTATTTTTTGTTACATTTCAATTATTCGAACACTCAAGGCTTATGACCAAAAGTGGTTCTGGTACATCAAAGTCAGTCTTCTTATCCTTAGCATTTTTGCTATTTGTTATACTCCCAGCAATGTTATACTGATTGCTCATCATCTGAATTATTATTATAGTTCTAAAGATAATTTATATTTCTTTTATCTGATTGCTTTGTGTCTAAGCAGCTTGAATAGTTGTCTTGATCCATTCCTCTATTTCCTGATGTCCAAAATCAATGACAACACCAAGACTTATCTCACCATGGTTAAAATAGGCCAGGAAGAACAAACATGACAAACTTCTGTGATATTTGAAAAAGTTGCACAAAAAAGTTTTCACAAAATTAACTATTTAAGACTTCTATTTTTATAATGTCAAAAGTCAAATTATATGAAAATACTTAAAGCTATTTGTAATTATACTGCTGAGGAAAATGTTTAATTAATAGGGTTAAAAGTTAAACACTTTTTGTTTGCTTTGATCCTGTTTTGGTTGTAGCATATCTTCATATTTGAGGACAATAAATAAATAAATAAATCTGGACTTTCTCTGTAGAGTTAGTGATTCTTTAAATTTAAGCAGTATTATATTTCTAACAAATTTCAAACAAGTAACTACATAAAGGTTTAATGTTTAGTTTTAATGATTACTTGGCTAAATCTGAATGCTGTTAGTTGTCAGATTAATCAACTAAGCTTCAACCTATTGACCATCTTGACATTTAATCCTTTTCTAAAAAAATCAACAAGGTAGAAATGAAAACACACACATGCTTCATTTAAGCACTGAAGCTACCAGTCATACAAGCATTTTGAAGGTGATGGCTTCAAGAGCCTTTCAAGTTCTGCTGAGTCCTGGAAGTCCTTCAAAGCAGCTGTACCAAGCCATGGAGGATGTAGCTCCCATAACTCTTTGAGGAGTGGTACTATGCTGGCAGCCATGGCACGAGGAAATCACCCAAATGATTTGCACAGCTCTAGTTGCTCCTGGCTTATGGGCATTTTCCACCCTACATTGCTAAACTGGAGTTTGTATGTATTGCTTGAAATAGTAACAGTTAGACAACATGGCAAACTTACTAAACCCGAAGTATGTGCAGTCTAAGGCCCAAGGGTCATATGTGGCTTTCAAATGTCTTGAATATGCCCCCAGAGATTAGCAGAAATTATTACCAAATTGTAATCTTTAAAGTGACATGAGAAGAAAACTATTGTACATGTAACATATTAACTATATTTTAGTTAAATTTAAATATAAATTAAATCAATTTTAGTTTTTGTTCTGGTCCTACAGTAACACAACCCTGCATGAAACTGAGCAAACTCAGGGAGGCAGTGAAGGACAGGAAGGCCTGGTGCAATATGGTTCATGGGGTCACGAAGAGTCGGACACGACTTAACGACTAAACAACAACAACAACAATTCCACTTTTGCATCATAGAACTGCAGGACAGGACAGCTACATCCCTTCATAGTTGTGCAACAGATCTCACACTTTCACAATATTTTCTGATCATTTTCTCATCATGTAGATAAACATGGGTGTAAAGCAGGGTTGAGCTACATGCAGTCCTTCGGATGTAGCAGAACAACTACCAGCATCTATCACTGTTGATCATGGTAGCTAAAGCTGATGGAAATCTAACATCTGTAATGCTGTAAACTGCCCATTCTCAAAGCACAACATTAAGCATTTATCTGTTACGGAATGAAACATCCACAAAGATTCGAGGAAATCATTAGCAACTCCTAAATCCATAGTGCAAATGCTAAAAACTAATCCTAAGCATTTAGTTAAAATTAAGTCATACTGGTACAATGGTATTTAAGAAATGCATAGCAGACTTTATAGCCTCTTCAGATGCATTACTGAGAAGACAATTAGGTATTTAAATCTTTATTTAAAGATGTCAACCTGAGGGTAATCCATAAGTCCCTAGCACTCCAAAACTCCTCAGAGTATGCAGAGCCAAAACGTTCAGTCTACTTTTTGAAGGAGAGGGGCTTTACATCTTCCAGAGATGCCATCAGCATATTGTAATAAATAATTGCAATGCATATATAATAGGAATTACCAAAAACTTTGACAAAATAGGAAAAAAGGTGCTGAAAATAGTCTACCTGACATTTGAGTGTTTTTGCATTGTTCAAAACTGTTTGATAATGCCATGCATTTGCTTCTTTTACACTCTGTAATTTTGCTGTAGGAAACAACAGTGTTTCTAGTGTTCTTACTGGATCTCCCCGATCAATAGCTTCATTAATATGACCCACTGCCAAAATTTCTAAAAAAAAAAAAAAAAGGTTATAGTCAATATGCTATAAGATTTTTAAAAAACGTAACTCTGGTCATACATCAATATTCCAAGCGATTTAAACTAAGAATTCCAAATTTATTATTCAGCTTTTGTTACATTTTTTAAATACATGAAAATATATTTTTATTTAAGAATGACTGGTTGAAAGGAGTATATTGAAATTAGTTGGTAAATTCAAGCATTTTTTGCTGGGCAGCAATATGGGAGCATAAATGAGTGAAATATAACTGGAGGAAGAACAATCTGAAACCCTTTTCTTTGGCCTAATTCTCCAAACATCTGCAGAACACCTGTAAATTATCTATTTGGACTCTTAGCAATAAAAGCTTGATTAACATCTGCATGGCTGACTTGGATACTAATATACTTACTTATATTATTATAATATACTTGGACCAAAGATGTTCAAGGCTTTTTGCACAGACTAGTTGTTACAAATACATAAAGATCTGTTGAAATCTATTGAAAGCATAGGAAATCTACCACTAATTCCACAGTCTGCCACTATAACTGAACTCTTTTCTTTCCAAATTGTTTTTTAAATAGAGTTTGGTGGTGGAGGTGAAGGTGGTCTTCCCCATATTCAGTAAACAAAAGAGAGGTTTTTTTTCAGCCAACACACTATAAAATGTTTAACGTGTAGTTCCTAGCTGAGCAATTGTCATTATGGTTTGTAATCTCACGATCCTGGAGGTTTTTTTGAAATGAATTGAGTATAGGTAGTCCCAAGTTTAAGAATAAGTTCCATTCCCAAGGTCTCTCCTTAAGTCGAATTTGTACTTAGCCAGAACATTATTATTGTGTAATACCGTATAAGTAGTATTGCGTAATTAGCTTGAACCATTGTGTACTTAACTCAAATCACTGTGTGTTTAACTTGAATTTTGCTACAATAGGCTCCCTTCTTAACTATGAGTTGTCTGTAAACAAGGTGTTCTTAAGCTGGGGACTACCTATATTGTAAATAAATTAATGCTATGTAACATATATTATACATGTTGATCAGTATTTCATTGTTGAAATGTATAAACAAAGAGTTAAATGGACCAGAATACTTACTATCATTTTCTTCTTGAATCTGTGTATTAACCATGTCAATACAGTTCTGGATATCATTCCAGCTTAAATATTGTTGTCCTTGAGACAAAGCTTCTAATTTAATAGACAGTAGGGTGTCACCATAACTGTAAGGAAACAATTAAAAACTTATATGCATTGTACTGTAACCCAATATCAGATTAGCTAAGAGATTACCATAGCTTAATGAACAGTTCCACACAGTAAAACACCATTAAGTAGAAATAACAGAATTTGTATAATTATCTATATAATAAACTTCCTTTAAAATATTAGTAGCCCTATCTCACAGAAATGCATCTGTAAGAGAAGTTTTTACCGTTGCAAGTTCTCTTCCTTCAAATTGTTAAAGCCAATGGATGGGTTGCTGAGGTGTGTTTTTGCTGCCTCTATGTTCTTGCTCTCCAAAGCCTGATTTAACAGCACCACAGCTGACAGCATTTCAACAGCAATAGACAGTTCATCATGAGCTAAGTATTTCTGTAGAAATATATTCTGATCAGCAAGGAAACAAAGCTTTCAATATGCAAAAAAAAAAAGGAGTTATTATGGTTTAACCCTGAAAAAGCCAACACAAATATTAAAATAATACATCTATTAAGCCAACTGCATTTTTACAAAATAATGTGTAAACTTTCAAATTCCATCCTAGAAATGCAAAAACTTACATACCATTTTGCAAACTTTTTAACTGGCCTAAAGTATTGCCTGAACATACATTTGATAATTATTTTCTCTTACAGTACAATATATAACTAGTTTTGCTTTTTCAAAATTAGGTTTCCTAAAAAATATAAGGAGGTCCAACCTTAAGTAGCTGAATACAAAATAATTATTAGTGTACATATTTCCCTGGATTACATGATATTTATTTTTTATTATTTTTATTATTGATTTTATTAACAATAAGGTAATGATTAAACAAATTCTTTTGCAGACATATTACTCTCTTTGTCTGGTTCTCTCCATACGATCCTTTTTTAACCCTCCTTATCATCCTTCTTTCTTTACCTTTCTTCTTCTTTTCTTTCTCCTCAACTCTAATTTTGACAGGAAAATTAGAGATCAGTCCCATTGTAAGAACAACCACTTTGAAAGCACACTACTGCCTCCCAGCTACAGCAGCTGAATTGTTCAAGCATAGAGCATCTGCTAAGATGACCCTCTGATAAATAAACTCAAGGAGCAAAATCTGAAGGAGACCTGATAAAATCTCTGCAACAAGAAACCTTTTTTATCTGTAAATATTGGCAACAAACTATTAATAGCAAAGAAAGGATTTCTTGGGGTGGGTGAGGTGGACAACCAGGGACTAAGCTATTAGGGATGCTAATCCTAACCTGAAGGAAGTTTTGATGTATTAAAACCAGTAGCAAAACTAGCCAGTCAGCTCGTCATATGTGAAAATTGACCAAATTTTGTGAGGTAAAGAGTGCAACAAGAACAGAACTATTTTTTTCTTATCTGTCTTCCACAACATTGAATACACATTTGTGTAAAAACACTGACAACCAAGAATTTATACAAGTCTTTGCAGAAAGTATATGCTTAAATGTCATAGAAGAAAGTATAGATATTTAGCACATCTAGTTTTTAATTAGTTGGCTTTGGGGACATATTCAACTGGCTTCCATCTTACCATAGCATTCTGTTGCTGAAGATTGAAGAGTTCAGTCTGATAGACAGAGGCAGCAGAAGGGTAAACATCAGGCAACTGGGCCTCAGGTTTCATTAATGCGGCAATTGTCATGTTTGAGTCACCGTTACGAATTGCAATGTTAATATTGTCAACTGCAATAAGTTCTAGTGTCAAAAAATAGAAATATCAGAAATCCCAGTTAACCTTGTTCTATGTAAGATTGTATATCTGATATTTCTAATTATACAGAAGAAAAATATTGTTAAGTCTCTTGTTTGAAGATAATTATGCCTCAGAAAAGTGTTGAAAGCTACTGAAAGAAAAAAAAATCTAAATATTCCAAGCAAAAGGTGCTCATAACCATGCAAGCCTATACTTTATATTTAATTGACAATTTAATTGACAGGTTTTGATGGAATAATTTAATTAAAATAATGTTATTTCCTTGACCTTTGGTTATCTTAAATTTAAAAAGGTCAAAGAAATAAGAAAAGGTATACAGTGCCCAACCCAACATTAATTTGTACACTGGGGCTGCATTCACTATAATGGACAGAAATTTCCAAATCAAAAAGCAGTCTTTAAAAGTCTGTGCTTGACATATTAAATTAGAAATCAGCAACTGCAACTAATTTTCTGATAGATCCACAGACCTGAGATAGATGCTGAAATAAATGGGAAATCATATCAGCCAGGAGTCCCTGCACATGTGCTTTGACTATTCCAAATATATAAGGACCTATTGGATAACCCACTACATGTAAAATAATTCCATGTTTAGAGTGAAGAACAACACTTAATAAAACTAACTTAATGGCTTCCTTTATATAGCTAATTAAGCATTTCAAATAATGGAGCAATACAGATACACTTATAAAAATTGCGTACATCTAAAGTAATTCTGATTGATAAGTCAGATGATGCATATATAACAAGCAAAAATTATTATATTCATGAATTCAAGTCAAATGTTATGTAGAATAAATTGCTATTAAGTTAAATCAAAGAAAGCATGAAATGAAAAGTGAGCTTAATCAATGTCTCAGAAGACAAGCTCTAATATCTCAAGAAGCAAAGAGGAGCAAATGACAGAAAGGCAACTGCAAATTTAGAACCCTCTTAAACACAGTGTTCAATGAAAAAGAACTTCAACAATAAATTATGCATATTTGCTTTTAAGTAATATATTATAGAAACATGCCATACTTTCAAAATTCTATTTGTTGCAACATTAACTCGATACATACAAAGTAAGTGAGATTGGTATATGTAAATTCCATCTGGAGCACTGTAAAGTGTACTTAACTCAGTAACTGAACTGGATTAAGAACACAATATGGTGGGGGGGAATAAACTACTGAACCAAATAATGACAGCAATATGACACCAAAGCAAAAATGACAAAAAGCACTATGGAACTAGCTTAGATAAAATATAACTAGACTCATATTTTATCATTATAACTGCTTAACCTTAAAATTTACCATGTGAAGTTATAAGTGAAAATTAACAAGTTACTCACTAAATTTATGAGAGTCTGATTCCTCATTGGCAACACTTACTTCATTCTGTATCTCATTTTTGTCCAGGATAATTGGAACCCCTGCTATCTAACAGATAACAGATTAGGGGGAAAACATTTCTTATTGTATTTTTTAATTAAAAGGCAAATAAGTAATCAATACTATAATAATCAGAACTATTGGGTGGATACCAGCTTTAGTATCAATAAGTACGCTGTTCTTATAAAAATATGTATTTTTAACTAACGTGTGCTTTCATAAAGCAAATGGTCAGAAATTTTCTTTGAACAGGCAATTTGAACATTTTTCAAATTAGGGTTAAATTTATTTTTTCTGTTTATATCCAATCTTAGAAATAGAGGTTTCCAAATTAAATTAAGAGTAAATTGTGTGATACTACAGGATATATATAAAGTATTTTGAAAGCCTCTCTCTACTGTTTGTAAGAGGGCCAAAGGATCAAGATTGAAGTCACACTTTAAAGTTAAGAGATTTAGGTGTCACTCTAGCACGTTATAATCAGTTACCTGTGTTCTCTGCTCTTTAGAATCAAATAACCGTGCTAGGTACCACGAGGAATTTTGCAGCAAAACTTCAAGCAGGCTCAGAGCAGGGTTTCTCAAACCTGCCATTAGTGCCACTTCATCTTGCATGTCAATAGCCTCATTCACTTGGGCTAAAGCTATGTGAACTGAAAGGAAAACAATGCTTATAGACAGCAAAATATTGTAAGGGTTTTTTTTTTTCTTTTAGCCCTTTGATACACACCGTTAAGAGAACTTGCATCAAATCCTTCTGGACAAGTATGCAAGGACACTTCAGAATTGACATGTAATTCTTAAATCCAAAGCTAAAATGCAACAAGTAAGAGGGGTCAAAATTTACAGAACTTTGCACCTAGCCGAAGAGGAGAGAAGTATAGGTAAAGCAGACTGGAATCATAATGTTTCTATTGTTATCAAGAATGCAAAAGGGCAAAGAAGAATGTGCTTGTCCAGGATTAGTAGTGTAAAAGCAAGACATCTCTGAAAGATTTACACATTACTGATGAAACAATAGCCTATGCCAGTTTTAAATTTCAAATGACTGTGGGAACATACTACATACTGATACTTCCCATTAAAATTAAGGGTGGGTATGCAAGTTTCAGGAATCCTTGTTTTCATAAGAAGGAAGAATACTCACTGTTGATCTTATTAACATTTCCCTGGATTTCAGCTTGTGTCAGCAATTCTTCATATACATCTCTTTCCTCCTCCAAAATTGAGTCACTCTAAAAGCAACAGCTACCATTATAGAAAGAAGGGCAGTGCTATTCCTCATTTCCAAATTGAGGTAGTGTTCGCATAAATGCACGCATATGGGGGGGGAACACCCACATACAAAAGCATGTCACACACAAAAGGTATAATTCCACTGAATTTTGAAAGAAACAATTAAATCTCGACCACAAGTCATAATATTCCTCAGTCTTTCCACTACATTGATAGAGTGCCAATTTATAAATGGAAAGTGAACTAGTATCTATAACTCAAATGGATAAATCTGGGGTAACTATCTTTCCTACACTGAATATTTTCTTTGCTACTCCCCCCCATGTAGAATAAATCTATAATTCTTTATATAGTGATTAGTGATAAATTCCAAAAATGTATTATATAATTTAAAGACACATACTAATATTTTAAATTTTCCATATTGAACCAAATTGGAATATAAATTGAACAGCCTATATTGCATGGATGTTTCTTAATCAACATTACACTTCCAGCATAACGGAACTGGTAAATGGGCCTCCTTTTTGAATCTTCTCTGAAGATTCCAAAAGACTTGAAAAATAAGCTTTTATTAATTAATCTCACCTTAATAGTTGTCAGCCCTTCAAGGCAGACTAGAAGAATAGACTCCATGGAGAACTAAAAACTGCTGTACTTTTATTTAGATTGGCTACAGTAACATAATCTTGCAAGTCTGACTGTGATCCCCTGCCTCCCTCTTTTATATGTAAGGAGGTGTCTATCTTTTTGTAATCCTTTCCCCTTGTTTGGACTCAAGCTATATTTCCCTAGAGAATAAAAAAGAAGGAACCAACCCAAAGTGGCTGATGGTACTCCTTCCAATCACCTTCTGAGGCCAGGCCAGTATTTTTCCCCTTCTCACCTCACGCCAGGAATGTATCTGTCAGCAGGTCTGCTACGTAATCTTGGGCAATGCTGATTTAAATTAAGATTAATTCATCTTTTTCATTTTGACTGGTTCTTTTATGTATTTTTGTGGAGTTTTTTTCCCTTCTCATTTATTGATGTATTAATATATAATGAGATTGATCTTTTTTGAGATTGGGTGGCATACAAATAAAACAAATAAATAAACTTGTTTTATATGCACAAATTACCAATAGCATTGTCAATTTGATACTATAAGTTTTACAAACTTGCATATTTAAGACAGCCATGAATAAATTGAAATCAGTGTTTTAATTATTCTGTGACAACTCACATTCACATCATACAGTTAATGATAAATGTTCTATTTCTGCACCTTAAGTCTTGCATTCTCTTCTTTTCTCTTTTTTGCTTCCGAAAGTTCCTTCTGATATGCATGGGCAAAATTATCATCCACATTAACTAACATGGCATTAGGATTTTTCAATGTTTTGATAGTTTGATCTGCAACTCCCTTCTCAATAGCTTCATTAATTGCAATAACTGCAGCATGCACTGAAAAAAGAATAGTCCAGAATATTTCAGTATTTAAAGATAGAAGCCTCCATGAATTAACATTTCCCAAACCTTTGTTATTAGCTATCATACTTTTACAATTTGATGTATACATAATTTCTGTTTAACAGTCTGGTTTCATACAAAACAGACAACAAGCAAAAAAGGGAGTGCACACAGATATATTCACAAAGATAAAAAAAATTCAGAACAGAACAGCCTCAATAAAAATACTTCACCAGAATATCCCAGGTGTGAGTATTTTAAACCCTTGTTCTTTTCCTGTTTCATCCTCAGGTCACAAATGTACATAGCTAAACCAACTGAAAGACTATCCCAAGAGATCATCAGAAAAACAATCAGATGAACGAGCTATTATTATTTTTTCCTTGGTGGTTACGTTGTTAAGGTTGACTACTTTGAATGTTATGATTTTACGGTTTACGATGCTTTTCTGATTTCTGATGTGCCACTCAGCACCTCATAATGTAGATAGCAAACATATGATAAAATATGTAAATCTTAAAATTTCCATAATAATCAAGTAGCCAGTTGCAAAAACAAATATTTCATGCCCTTGTTTTGGTTAAGTTACCTGGTAAATTTGACTGTCACTTCATATTTAAAGTTAAAGCAACTTTCAGGCACATGACTATCTTTTAGGGAGCAGGGTAGAGTAGCATCTCCCAACACTTAGGGGAACTTACATGCAGCTTCATCCATTGAAAGCTCACTGGTCAAGATGCCTCCAATTTTACTAAATGATGGCATCTGTATACCGTATTTTTCCAGTTCCTTCCGCATGTTACTGATTTCTTCCTCTAATTATTGGTGGCAGGAGGAAGGAAAAAGAAAGAGATTACAGTACATGGAGAAAAAAAAACTGTCCAGGGTTTACTAGAGTGACAAAACCAAGCTCAACACATAAACACACAGATGGGACAAATGTTATTCCTCTAATTCTTCTTGTCTCCTTTTTCTGTTTGAGAAATACTGCAGCACAGATGACTTGTTTGTTACTCAGCATTTCTTTGTAAAAAACAACACATTCTTTACATAGCTACTTTACACCCACTTCAGCACAAAAACATGAAGAATGTTGGAGGAGGAGAACATTGCTATCCAATTAAGGAATTACTAGAAGCTTCATAAATAAGGTTTCCTCAATACAAAAAAAGTTACAAAGATTAAAAGTACCTGTAAAGTCTACTTTCCCAAGCAAATCCTGGATTTGTGGAGCTATTCCTAATTTAAACAAATATAAACTGAGAAAGAAAAAGAAAAAGAAAGTGAATTGCATTAAATAAAATGGAGAATGATCAATTAAAGTTGAGTATTGCCTATTAATGTTTATTCTACAATGCATTTTTTTTACAATGCCGCAAGTGTTTATTTCCTAAAATAATAACTATTTTTTCAAAACACTTTTAACTTTGAATTGCTGAACTTCTGTATCTCCTTTCTTCATGACAATTCTAAATAACATACATGAAATATTGCCTCAACAGTGAACGTAATCTCTCTTATACATACATACAGGCCTGGCTATCTATGTTTCAGTTCTTCAATGCTTTGAAGAATCTGGAATAAACTCAAAATTACAGAAATCACTCCAAGAAGTCCTATTTCATTTCAGGGTACTTGAAAAAACTATATAATTACCATTCCAAAATGTGTATAGTGAAACCATCTGGACAACAGCTGAACAAATTCACATCTTTATTCATGTCTTTCTGCCATGTGAAGTTAACAACTGTTAAGGATTTGGGAAATTTATTAAGATTACACAAGGGACTAATCAAAATTGTTATAAAAGAGAGGGTCAAAGCAGTTCAAAAGTGGCCAAGGCACATTTTAGATTTAAAAGGAAGATTTTTTATTTGGAGAAGATTAACATTTTAAAAGTTGAACCTGAATGAAACAAAAAGGTGACAAAAATGAAGAGCCATATACCAGCTGTAAGCAAACATAATCACTCATGGATTTGCCTAGCTGTTAGAACTCAGGGAGCAAGCATGAAAACAGGTGTTTCTGGAAGCAGGAAATATTAGGAAAAATTAGATTTTCACTAATTTAAGATTTTCTAGGAGGAAGTTCAAAGAATAAACAGGAAAAATTAACTGTAAAATTAAATATTTAATAGATGATAACTTAGGTACAATACCTAAATTTGTCAGGTTCTGATTATCCTATTTTCTACTTGTGATCTCAATTTTTAAAAGCACCTTTGTATTACATTTATAATCGATTTCTAATAAATATCAATGAACAATTCCATCACTATTCTTTAGTCAATTTCTAGTGTTTAGAAATTGTTTTTAATTGGCATAATTGAGTTATTAAATTAATGTATTAAATTAATACATTCAATTTTGACATTTTTACAACTGCTATGATTTTCATGGGGTAGGATGATATTTAGTAGCTAGAGAGAAAAGGAATGTTGGGGAAGGAAGTATTGTTGGCCACTAGAGGGCAATGGAATTTTATTTTTAATTTATCAATCATTAAGCATTCCCCTTAATACACTTAGAAGTAATATTATCAAAATAAAAACATACATATGTAATATATTCCTTTCTCATTTTTATTATGAGCAAGTATTAATTAATTGCCATTTTACACACATGTAATTGTGTTGGAAATTTTAATAATCACAAACTATTATTAGCATGAACTATCTTTTAAAACAAATATTTTGAAGTTTTAGAAAGAATTCATATTAAACAAAGCTGCAAGTCAAGAACATGGCACAAAGATATATTTGAAAGTATTCAGATTTTGAAAAAATTTTACCATAAAAATGCATGCAGATTATCCAAGAATAAAGATTATTAAATTATTCATGCTTGAGTTTTACATTATTATTGTTGTTGTTAGGCACTGTGATGAACATCAGAACTATTGCATCTGATGTTCAAATCTCAATGTAAAGGTATTCCTTGAAGAGTAAGATTATGCTACATTTGCAAATGCCATACAATATTTCTCTAGTAGGCAAGGAAAACAGATTTGGAAGATTCAGTGCTTCTGTTCTCTCTCTCGCTCTCTCTCTCTCTCGCTCTCTCTCACACACACACACACACACACACCACTTTATGACACTACAGCAGAGAGGAGATGGGGGTATCTCTCACCAACACACAGACCAGTCCTCCAGACTCCTCTCTGGGTTCTCTACCCTCAACACCTCTGCCACCTGAGTTCTGAAGTGTGTGGATGTATCTTTCCCTCAGGTGAAGGAGTTCCACCTGGGCAGGTAGTTATTCTGTCACATGCTCTTGAATGGAGAGGTGACCACTTTGAATTTGGATGGTGCAGAATAGGAAATCCCCTTCCTCAGGAATAAGTTTTTCAATAAATGACTCCAGATTTCCCCTGTTTAATTAGGTCCAAGGGCTCTGGAGTGCTTGGTGCTAAATTACAAAGCACTGAAGTAATCAAAGAAAATTTTTTTTTATTTTAATAACAGCAATGAAGTACGATTATCTTCAGAATGGGTTGTTCTGAAGAACTCAGGGAACTTTCTCTTTCCCTTTGGATCATGCCATTCTGGGATGGGGGGAGAGTTTGTTCAGCATTTTTGAGAAGTAAATTGTCTGAAGCAATTCAAGGTGTTCTGGTTTAAAAAAGCTTGCTGCATCCGGAATGTTATGCTTCCAGTTTAGAGGACCAACTTCTAAAATTCCTGAACCAGTCAGAGGAAAATGGATTGTTCTTAAGTTCTCCAAATTCAATTAATTTTGCAAATCACAAAAACTAAGTAAAGAATTGCGAGAATAATTTCATCACCATCATCATTATCACCACCACCACCACAATAATTTATTAAATGTATATGCTGCCTGACCCCCAGTGACTCTGGGTGGTATACAATTGTTAAAAACATTTAAGAACAAAAAACAATACAAAAAACCCCCACAAAAAACAGTACAAGACAGAAAAACAACAAGGGCAAAGAAAACAAACTGAGAGGGGAACAAAAAGGAAGAAAGGGGCATCAGTTATTCTCGCCAAAGGCCTGGGGGAAGAGCCAGGTCTTTAGGGCTCTTCAAAATACCAGTAGGGTGGGAGCCATTCACATTTCAGGGGGAATCTCATTCCAGAGGGTAGGTACCTTCTCTACAGAGAAGGCACGCTTCTGGGATCCAGACAGATGGCATTGTTTAATCAGTGGAACCTGGAGTGCATCAACCCTGCTAGATTGAACTGGCTAGGCAGATACTATAGAAGAATGCACTCGGAAACAACTGGGAAATAGAGCAGTTCGCAAAGCAGAGGTGTTACATGGGCATCCCGAGGCATGTCATCACTGTCTGCACTGCTGCATTCTGGACCAGCTGAAGCTTTCAGGTGGTGTTTAAGGGCAGCCCCATGTAGAGCATGTTACAGTAATCAAGCTGTGAGGTGACCAGGGCATGAGTGATTGTCTGAAGGGCTCCCCGATCTAGGAAAGGGCACAACTGGTGCACCAGATGAAGTTGGGCAAAAGCAGTCTTGGCCACACTTGCCACCTGCTCACTGAGTAGGAGTTGTGAGTCCAGGAAGACTTCCAAATTGCACACCATCCTTGAATGGGGAAGTGTAACCCCATCCAAGGTCAAAGTTGGAATATCCCCAGATATGGGCGGTCCAACACCCACAGCCACTTGGTCTTGGTAAGACTGAGTCGGATGGGGGTGAGACTCCCCACCCACACAACTTCCAGGCACTGGGACACATTCTTGACAGCCTCACTTGGCTGGGACAGAGTTGAAAGATATAATTGGGTATCATTAGTGTACTGATGATACTAAACCCCAAACCAGTGAATGACCTCATTCAGCAATTTCATGTAGATATTGAAATGGAAGGGAGAGAGAATAGACTCCTCCAGCACCTCACAAATGAGGGGCCTAGGGGACAATCTCTCCCTGCCAACCAACACCGACTAGAATCAGCCCCAGAGAAAGGAAGAGAACCACCATTAACTGCAATAAGTTACAGGGGACTGAAATCTACAGACAAAAGTTAGCCTTCAGGCATCTCTAAACAGCCCAAGCAAGCAAACATTCTGTGCAAACAAATTAAGAGACAGAATTAATATAGAACTCAAAATTGACAAGCAGTACTTAAAAGAAATAAAGGAGCTCTCAAAAGAGTAATTAAATGTTACCTACCAATTTTACCTTACTAATTCTAGTGCTTCCAGGGTGTTTTTGGCTTTGGGCTGGAATTCATAGGCCCAATCACATGAAATCTGGTTTTTCTGGTAGGCTCCTACTTCCAGAACCTCCAACCAAGACTTAGTGAGAACAAAGGAATTCTTAAGTTCTTCCTCCTCCAGCCCCCACATCTCATTCTTCTGCCTCTCATTGGAGAGGACAGAGGCTGTGTTCTGAGAACACTTAACACTAGCTTGCAGGCCATTCAAAATCAAAAGTTCTCTTAATCCATGATAGATGAACAGAACAATCCAAATGGAGCCAGGGGAAAACAGAGTGCTGGATCCATCATCATGTATAGAAGGTTGTTGACTCATACCACTCTGGGTAGAAAGTGGGAATGGTCTTTTTCTGCTATAGTAGCTCCAGGCTGCCATAGATAACAACTCAGAGGATTAGGTGTTTGATAGATTCAGGACTGTGAATCAAGCAGATCCTAAAGAAACTACCAAGAAGGTAATTTCCACACTCAAGTCAATCATATATATAGGAATGCATAAAATATAAATAAACAAATCACCAAAGGATATGTACATGAGACTAGGTTCCTTTAAAATTGTTTGTGTTTCCTAGTAGAAGAATTTAGAGTGCAGCATGACATTAAATCATTCTATCATTCACCTGATGGTTCAGACTGTATTCTGAATAAGATCCAACTAATAGAACATTGTCCTGGAGGGCAGGGTAGAGTTAAAATGCATAGAAAAGTAGTTTTCCTTGACATTATGTATAGCTAAATGTGAGATCTCCATATCTATGTTTCTATAAGTCTAGCAATCACTTAAGGCATCTTTAGTACTCTAGGAGATATAAATATCTGAAGCCTCTCTATGTTCAACACTCTGTAGAATATGTGAACAAGGATTGTGACATCACTAGGATAGAATTTAGCATCATTTGTTAGGCACTAAGTGTTTAATGTTAAAAATGTTTAATATTTAGGGTCCCATGTGTTTACTCTGTAAAACAATTTCAAACTTACAAACACATTTAGCAAATCCAGCAGCCAGGTTTGCATAGCATTATAAGAAAATATTATTTCAGAATGTTTAAAAGATCTACGATTTTTTAAAAAGATATTGACATGAGTTAGCAAGAAAACACACACACTTGAAACTAAAAGGTTCCAAAATTGAATAGGTGTCATGTTTCACCCACTAAAATCAATGAAATTTGGCCCCAATTATATACATGCCGTGCCCATACACTTTGTATCACATCATCTATGCTCAGCAATTTTCCTTCTCCCAGAATTATGAATAAAGGCAGCATCCAGCCACCTGCCCAAAATTGTTCTTCTCTACCCTAATTTATTTAAAAATGGCAAAGTGATGATCTCATCTAAGAATCTTCTTTAAAATGCCAGAAAGTGATTTACTATGCAAAATAATATCTGTCTAGATAAGAACATACATAAGATTTATTGCTCTTCCATGCTCAGATGGAAGCCTGCATGGGATGCAGATATCAAAAGCAAAACTGAGATATCAAAAATGAGTCCCCCATTAGGGGGAGATGGGCAGGGATAAATTTAATAAATAAATAAATAAAATAAAAAACTCTACATGCTGTCAGAAGAAAAATGTATTTCATTTTCATATGGGCAATGTGTTACATATATGAAAATCAGCAAAACAGTGTCTGTCACTCTCAACTACAGCTTACTGACCACTCATTCAGCAACCATTCAAAGTTATGGTGCTGAAAAAGGAGACATACGACTGGCCCTCAAAGTTACAGTCCTTGCCGTGTCCCCATAGTCACATGATTGTGATTCAGGCCCGTGCACATTTAGACAGGTTGCAGCATCCCATGGTCACATGATCGCCATTTGCGACCTTCACAGCTGGCTTTTGACAAGCGAGGTCAGTGGGGAAGCTGGCAGGAAGTTGCAAGTAGCTTTCACGTGACATGCTTGAATGACCCATGGTGATTCGTTTAATGACCATAGTTGGAAATGACAAACTGACATAAGTCAGGCATGGTCATGTAATGTTTCACTTTACGACTGCTAAGTGAGGACTACCTGTAGTTTCCTGTATAGTAATGCTGAAATGAATACATGTCCCATTCTAATTCAAGTGTGAATGTAAAATACAAAACTTTTTTTGCACATATTATTTACACAATATTTTCTGAACTATAGTTAATTCTATAGAAACATGATTCCATTTATGACACCCAATTTTTAAAGAAAATTGAGGATATTACAGAGTCTTATGTACACAACAGCATAACCTTGAAATAGGACATTAGTGAATAAGTAATCAAAGATCACAGCAGCCAGTTTTACAGGTTTCCATAATTAAAACACAGTTTAACCATACATAGCAGAGAGAGGGGGAAGTTGGATTCTTTTCATTCTCAAATTGATGCCATTTTTATTTTTTGAAATTAGTATTATGAAATAGGATCTCTAAAAAAAAAGTTAACAATTTTATTCTTCACAGTTTAACTGAATTTTATGTGACTAATTTGCTTCATAACTATGTGAAGAAATTAGGCTTTGCTACAGACTTTTTAAAAAGAAGATATAAAAAAAATATCTTAGAAATTTAGCACAGATCTGTTTTACCTTAATGCATGAATGCAATAGATCATTCGAGGTATGTTTTTCCTATCATAAACATCTGTGGTCTCTGGGTAGAAAATCTAAGGATGAAAAGGCAAATTATCAAGCTTTGTTTCAGTTAACAAATATGCAATATTAGTCAGATTTTATCTATTAAGGTGCTGAAACAGAGGATCAATGGTATACTTTGACATGGAGAACAAATTCTTGCTCAGTGGGGGATTGGTTTTCCAAAAATGTACAATGTGACACTTTTCCAAATACACTACTGCTCAGAAATAAAATCCACTGAGATGAAACAGGATTAATCCCCAGGTAAGCACTGTAGTCTGAATTTACTAGGATCCAGTTTATTGTATTTGGATTTTATGTTATGTGTCATATAATCTCCTATTGTATTACATTATATTGTATTGTGTTAAATATACTTGTATTTAATTATGTAAAATATATGTTCTAAGGATAGCCACCTCAAATAAGGTAATGATAAATTTGAGTGACATAATATCTTGCCTCTATTAATTTCATAAACCATTGCACTTATGGAAGTATCACAAGATTCCAGAGACAAATATCTCAGTAATAGGTTCTGATCAACTACATATTTGCGGGCCTAGATAAGTAGGTTCCTCATAACTCTTTAAATCAAAATGGCATCCTCAGCTCTTTCCAAAAACCTGCAAGATATGGAATGTTAGCAAGTCAAATCAACATACATTGATATTGGCTGAGTTCACACATTAAAGTTTAGCACAATTCTTTTTTGTTTAGCAAGATGTGTACACTGGGCCACTGGTTTAGTATTATATATAAATTTAACCACTGTCACATATTCAACAGAACATGATTAAATTTAATATACAGTATGTGTTTTAACGATGTTTCATTGTGTTTGACTAGTTCTGAAACAAAAATTCTTTCCTAGAACTTGCCTTGAAGTAATGACTATGTTTAATGAAAAAATAATTCATGCATACAAAAGTACAGTTATATCATGGCTCAAAATATCATTTTGTCTTTGTTCTAATATTTAGAAATGTAAAATTTGCATCTATATTAAACAACATATCCTAGCCAAGTTTAAATAGCCAGCTTAGGTATCTCATATAAAAATGGATGACAAGCAACAGTTAATCAGAGAATTAATCATAGGAGTCAGACTTGGATAAGAGTTTGTTCTGAGTACAGCTCTAATTCCAAGTAGAATTTTAAGTCATATAAAATGAATAGTAATCGCCTGGGACATAGTAGGCATTTTCTCTTTTCAAAGAATCACCGCTCTATAGTACAACGTCTGCTTTTGCAACTAGGCGCAAGAGATTAACATCTCTAGTTAAATTTTTACAGGTTATAACAATACTGGACAAAATAGACAGTGATTTTATTCCATATTCCTCAGCTTCATGCATACTCCTCTGTATCAAAAGAATTGTACTAAGGCATATTACTGGGGTCTGGTAGGATCAGCTCTATCATTACATAATGAGCGTAATGGCACATGCAGTAACTATGCTTGCTGGGGTGGCTGTTGGGTCATGCTACTGACCCAACAGAACTGATGTAAGGGAGTCTGCTGATACCAGTTGCCTTGGCAAAACAGGACAGGACAACTATTTTAACTTTTTCACTCAGTCCTTTCTTCCTGTATGTTGGTGATTCAGTTAGTCCTGTTCACATTAGGGGAAGGCTATAGCTAACTGGTATGGTAATATTTCATATGCAAAAGATCCCTAGTTCAATCCTTAGCATGTACATATACAGCTGTAGAAGACTGCTGTTAAAACTCTGCAGAGCTATTCCTGTTAGTCTAGATCAGATGAATCAATGGTCTTATTTAATACAAAGGCAGATTTGCATCAGTTATCCTATTTTAAATAACTTCCTTATTTTAACAAGTACTTTCAGAGGAGGAGTGGATGGTTTGGAGATGTTTAAACAGACTGTGCACTGGTTTGGCTAGAACTAAAGACCATATGGAAAAATGGGGGTTTCTCCCTGAGGACAAGGATATTTACTGCGAATGTGGCACTATTCAAACAACTATCCATCTTTTACAGTATCCCTTGGGACCGACATGCACACAGAATGACTTGCTGGTTGGAAATACTTCTGCCATCAATGTGGCCCGGCATTGGGCAAGAATTATATAAATTATACTTTTATTAAAATTTTCAATTTTTTAAAATTTAGATTAACAATTTTCCCTTTTTTACTTCCTGCATTTCTGACACGAGACAAGTACTTTACAAATGGCTACACTGTATTTAGTTTTCAAATGCTTACCTTTGGTAGGCCAATAGACTCCATTGCCCGTAACCATTGTACTGTATTATCAGTGTGTCGGTAATGTAGGCCTGAACGCTAATGGAAGAAAGAAAAGAAGAGACAGGGACAAAGATGGTTACTCATTTATTTCAATGACCACACAGAAAACATCTAAGTACCTAACTCTACCTTGTACATAGAATTTAAAGTGTATTTAAACCAGATTAAAAATATATATATATATTTTAAGCTATTATATGACAAGCTGTCTTGTTAACAAGTAGCTCTGAGCTATACATTATAGGTAGTCCTTGTTTAGTGACCACAATTGGAACTGGCCACTTGGTTGTTAAGCAAAGTGGTCACTAAGTGAAACCGTGACTGTGCTTATCATCTTACTTCAACTTTCCTTTGCTTTACCGATCTGCAAATGTCGTAAATGCAAGCATTGGTTGTAAAGTTACCTTTTTATCACTGTTGTAACGATGAACAGTCACTAAATGAGGCAGTTGCTAAACAAGGACTACCTGTATTCTACAAACACACACACACGTTTTAGGTGTTGTTTTTTTGTCATGGGTGTTTGTTGTTCTTTTTACTATATTCTATGAAAGTCAAGAACACTGTTCAAAAATAGCTTAAAGGTGATATCTTTAGCCAAAACAAAACCAATTTCTTTTAGAGAGCTTAGCAGATTCAAAGCTGAAGATTTTTCTTTTCCCCCTACTCCTAGTCTTCCTTTCCTTCACCCTACCAAAAAAAAAAAAAAAAGCCCAAAGCAGCCTGAGCAGCAGCATGCCAAAACACCCCTTTGCACCACTCTCCTGGGTGGGGCGGGGCGGGGTTGTTTGCTTTTTTTTTCTCTCCACAGTGCAAAGCAAAGGCCCAGCCCAGCCCTGCCCAGGAGCACGGTGCAAAGGGCGTTTTGGCGTGCTGCTGCTCAGGGGCTGTTTTTGGCTTTTTTTTCACAGCATGAAGCAAAAGCCAAAAGCCCCATCCCACCCAGGAATGCTGCACAGAGGGATGTTTTGGCACGCTGCGCCCCAGGAGCTTTTTGGTGTGCCACGCTCCAGGAGCTTTTTGGCACCCCATGGCTCTGGGGCTGCTTTTGGCTTTTTTTTTTCCTGCAGCAGAAGCTCAGTCCGGCCTGGCCCAGCAACCAGGCCAGGTATACCTTGTCAGCAGTGGGAACAAGAAGATGGCGAAAGTCAGCTGGGCAGTGGAGCACAGGGCAGCATGGGTCTTGGAATGTAGGGTGGCGAGGGCAACTGGGACTGGGTTGGGGTGGCTGCAGCTTCCTGGGACATGACAAGCAACTCCAGAGCCATGTGGTTCTGGGGCTGCTTGCCTCCCCACAAGGCAGGGTGCAGTGCAGCCAGAAGGACAGAGATTGGGGGCAGATAGTCGGGTGGAGAGAGTTGGAGGCAGTCCCTTGCCTTACTGAGGTTCAGGGCTGGGAGGGACCAAGCCCAGAATGTCTTAGATTGGGGTGGGTACCTCACTTAACAACCCACGATTCTCAGTTAACAACAGCAACTGGGACTGCTGGGATTGCCATTGCTAAGCGATGTGGTCACATGGCATCCCGCTTTATGACCACATCACTTAGCAATGAAAATTCTGGTCCCAAGTGTGGTCATAAGTTGAGGACTACCTGTATTTCCAAAAATAATAAAATGAAGATATATAATAATTAACTTACTTATGCAGAAATCCTAATTTACTTCAACTTCAGTTTAACCATATTAAAAAAAAAATCAAAATCTGAATTAAGTAAAGCAAAATCAGTTCTAGGATGTTTAAGAGAAATTTATGGCTTTATAATTCAATGTTTTTAATCATAAAAATTATGCAGATTATCCAGGAACACGTAATATTAAACTATGCCACCCAAGCAAGGAACTAAGCATCGTATAGCAAACTTAATCTTAGATTTTTAAAATTTAAAACTTTAATTTTCTTTTAAATTAAAAAAATTCTTTTTAAAATTTTATTATAAACATGTAGTCACTTAACATTCTTCAGGGTGACAATAAAGATAAATAATAAAGAGTGAAGAAAAAAGAATTTCCATTGTTTCCAACCACTAAAAACAAAGTTCGGAGCTGTTCGTGAGAAGAATGGCATAGAAATACCAGAAAAAATAAAATAAAATAAAATAAAATAAAAATATTAAGTCAGTTCCACAAGCCTATTACTTAAATTTTCAAGGGCTTATACAAGGAAGCATCAAATAATTGGCTTTTCTCATTGGTTCTATTGTCAGGCTTCTGAAACAGCTTACAAGCATTTAATCCAACAATACCAACTTCAGTTTTGAAGTAGACGGATGTTTACTCATGTTCTGCATGATAACAGCTGCCTTGGCAAAACTAGAGCATTGTGAGAAACGTATCAACTTATCTGGCAGAAGGTGATGATTCTACTATCTGATGATACTATAGTATCCTTTTAGAAAATCCTTCTCCAAAGTCTATCACCTGATAGAATTGTTTCATTTGTTGGTACTAGGTAAAATAAAGCACTTCCTTTCATCGAACATTTTAATTCAAATTTCTGATGAATGACTGCTTACTTTAAAGAATTTGTTTTATTATATCTCAACTTCTTATTTTAGGTCACTCCAAAAGCCATGGTTTAAGAATCACTAATTTTGAACAAACAGAACAATTCTTTATTTTTAAAAATCTTTTGGTGCATCCAATGCAGACAATTCAAAAATTTAAAAAAAATTAAAAAGCATTTTAAATTAATATTGCATGAAATGTGTAGATGCCACATGCAAATTGGAAGCTGCCAAAATCCACAAAACATACACAGGTGGAAATTACTGGACATTAATTTCCACCTGTTGGATAAGTAACAGGAGGCAGAATTGGTTTTGAAGCACCTCCACCTCTCCGTCATATGCCAGCATTCCCCAACTAGTGCACTATAAGTTGTTGAAGCTACAGTCCCAACCAGAGTTAGGAGCCTTATCCATAAACAGATCTAGAAAATACAAGGCTGAAGAAATCTGCTATATGGACATTAATATGCAGAATAAGCATCTTTTTAAATCTTTGCTGAGTGGAAGAGGAGTTTCCTTTTACATTTTATAAAGGAAGGTTGCATACAGTTTTTTTTAAAAAGAGGAGACTGTATGTATTTTTTAAATATATTCTATGTTTCAAGCAGAAGAAATAGCAAAAATATCAAAGTTAACAGTGTTTTAATCCTGAAATTTGCTTTTGGTGCCAAGGCCTAATCTTGAGACATATGAAGAACTTACTATAATCTTAAATAGGTATATGCTGTTACAGTAAAAATATGAAGCATTAATTACTAGAAAATCATTTTCTATATACTACTCAAATCTTGTATGTATATTTTACCTTGTAACGTGTCTGTTCTACATCATAGATCTTCTTATCAGAGACCAACTTTGGTGCAAAAAACTTAGCTAATTTGGCAAGGTAGACACCATTCCTTAAACCTTCCTCCAGTTCAGTGGTGGGTGGTAACTCTTCATCTAGGCAGACTTCCATCCACCTGGAGAAACAGACATCCCACATAATGGTAACAGCTTTATTATAACATAATGCTTTAGATTGTTTTTGTAATTCAACAAACTAGCCATAATTCAGAACAGGGCCTCTTAACCTATGACCTACCTCAAAATCAGGGATGCAGCTTCCAGGATTCCTTCAAACTTTGTCACAATTTTTAATAAACCACAAGATGGAATTTATTGAACACATTAGGGGTAATTGTATTGACGATATTTCATTTAACTGGATGTTAATGGAATTTAATTAAATTTAAATTTGAGTTTTATTCTAGCTATAACCATTTCTTTGACTTGACTCTATCATATCACTCCAAGGCCAAATGTGGACCACTTGTCCCTGATTTAGCACGAAATGAACCAGGAGTACATTCAAAATACTTATGGCCTCCTGTAGTGATTTCTGAGAAAGTTCAGAACAACTTTCTTTTTGGGATTTACAAAAATCTGTTTAGGAAGCTAGACATGCATTTTTTTCATAATATTTCATTTTTTGCCCCTCCCCCAGTTTTGTTATTTTCCCTAAATCTGTCCACATTCCATGCCTCCTGAACCTGCTCAGTTTACATCAGAGTTTAGTGGGATTAGATTTTTCCCCCTCAATAATGTGATGATTTTGCAAACATCAGGATTCCATTAAGATTGATAATGAAATTACAGGGGTTCTAAAAAAATCTAACATGAATACAAAGAAAAGAATTTCTGTATTCACAAACAGAAAAAATGTAGAATAGGATCAACAAGAAATTCGTAATATTAACCAAATCTTAAGTAAACAAATATAAATGCAATGCTCATTCAAGATACAGTTAATTTGAGGTGGTTCTTATTTTAATGTTTAGCCTGTCTTCAGCTATAATAAATGCCTTACTATGGGAATTTAAGGAAGACAAATATTTAGTGTGTTCCTTTCGTATGGAATAAACTTACTAAATAAATGATAATTCCAGAAAAATTGTTTCATTGACTACATATTATCCAAAAAGCTACTTAGGAAGCTACAAAGCAATAAATCTTTCTCCTGGAAGGTTTCCAGAGAAAGTGGAACTATATAAGACATTAGGCAGTACCTATAAATATGAAGTCTGTTATACTAAGAAAAATCTATTATTCTAAAATAAATACCACTATGTTTATGTTTAATGGATATATTTTAATATATGTTTAAATCATAAAACATATTATTAATATGGAAGAAATACCCATACAATAGATGTCACAGTTTATTTTCTGAATCCTGGAGAAATTAAACAGAGGGATTAAATGTGTCTTAACACTTACAAAATTTGCAAATCATTCTGTAGGACACTTTTCCTTTTATTCAGAAGGTTGATCAAACAAAATTCTGAGGTGCTTCAGATCTGATTATAGAAATTTTATTTACTTATTACATATATTTATAAACTGTCCAGTTGCCCAAACTTTGGGCAGTTTATGGTAATAAATATTAAAAATGTTTTTCATCCATAACACAACTAAAAAACCAGTAACAAACTCAATTC
The DNA here is from genome assembly GCF_059951505.1 of Python bivittatus. Taxonomy (NCBI): domain Eukaryota; kingdom Metazoa; phylum Chordata; class Lepidosauria; order Squamata; family Pythonidae; genus Python; species Python bivittatus. The sequence continues at coordinate 4,489,450 of NW_028277112.1, forward strand.
CAATTTTACTACAATCAAACTCTTGGAATTCAATCTGCTATATTATCATCATATCTTGGTAGAATTTATTATGAAGTTTCCCCACTTAATTACTATTGTTGATATTCTGGAGATGTATACGCTATACTAGTTTAATTAAATCTCTTAATATGATTTGTACCTTCTGCCACAATTAGAACTGTCATCTGCATTATAAAAAAGGATTTGAGTAGCAATAAATAAATAAATAAACACTAAATAATGTAAAAGGTATACAATATTTTTCAATGTGTGTATTTAAATTAACAGAGATAGTATATTTCTCTCAGGGAAAAAGATTACTTAGAAGTATCAGTGTTGTTGTATTTGAATGTTGATCACACAAAAAATATTAAAAAGACAGCACTTCCAGTTCATGTATATTGCCATACTGAAATGTTATATACTGCTTGCGGCCCTTATAAAGACCAAATACTTAAAATGTGCCCATACTGAATTGGGTGAAATTTATTGTACACATGTGCATGCACACATGGATAAGTATAAACTGAACATGATTTTTTTCATTCCTGATAGTTACTACTTTACCATTACTTAACCACCATATGAAGGTAACTGATTTACTAGCTCTTTAACTCCATTCAGGTGATTAAAAGAAATAGATTAAATGTAGAAACACCATAACATCATTATTGTAAAGCGGTAACACTGTCATGGAGAAAATCTATCTATATGGTCGCTAGGAGTTGACACCAACTTGATGGAACATAATTAGTCAAATCCAAAAGACAACTGATTATTCATTACTATCTGATTGGGGATTTTAGATGTTGTATTCAAGAAACAGAAGGCTGCATTATGTATTACAAAGTAACTCTTCATTTTTCCTTTTCATGTTGAAAAACTGAACTTTCATGGGCCACACATGTTCCCCACCAAGGGATCCCAGGGCTGTACCACTAAAATTGAACAGCATGCAGACATAACACATCTATTTTAAATAACTTCATCCCTCAACACCAAAAAATAGGCTGAACATTTTAGCTCTGTTCTAGTGGTATCAACTCTTGGAAGCCTCAAAACAATTTTTTTTAAAAGTACAGTCCACAGCCACAAAAAGACAGTCTTTTATTGTTTTAGATGCAAAACAAGCAAGAAACATCAGACAGACTTGTGATGAGTCAATATTTCATGAGTGGGAATGTTTTTAATGGCATACCAACAACTTTCAGACAATCTCTCTAGACTTATTAATTGTAGAAGTATTGCTAAATGCTCATTTTAGCAAAATAAAAATTTCAAGATAGTACAAGACTGACTTTCATTTGGACAGTAATGTAGACTGAAAATTTATGTTACAGAAGAACAAACTTTTGGGAACAACACACACTGAGAATAGTTAGCACAGCCATTCCTCTTGAACTAAATTCTTCTGTAGTTACAAACAGTAATTATTCCAAATCTGCATCCCAACAGCTTATAATTTCAGCTAAAGCTATTCACTTTCTTCCTTACCAAGTAAAAATTAAAACTGAAATATATTGAATTAAACCACTAGAATATACAATTTTGAGCTAGATGGGACATTTAGGCAAAACTAGTAACATACTTATTCATATTAATCTGGACTGTCCAAACTCAGAAAATATAAAGCACACAATACATTAATAACTTAAAACCATTTATTCATTTTTAACTCAGCCTAAAATTAACTGGAAAATGTAAGTGTCAATTTATTAATTGATCCAAGTTATACGTGGTGGCCTGCACATTTTTCAAAGCTTATTTCCAAGGTAAATAAAAACATTTGACAAAAGCGTTTGGGGTAGCTTCTATTTAAAGTCCCTTGGGATCATATAAATTTGTATTTTTTAATTACAAATGCTTTTGTGCTTTTAATCTACAGTTTTAAAGTACTGCCAAAATGGGAAATATGTGGTCTTGTCTATTTGTAATGAGACAGAGATTTCAACATTAACAGAGAGAACAAGGGAGAGGATCCAGAGCAGAAGCAGTAGGGACACATAAATGCTTCAATAGTGGGTAAAAAAAAGAGAGGGAACAGAAGGTGGCTATACCTAGGAGTTTCCTGCTGTCTTCAGCAAGACTGGAAACATTAGAATCAGTTAGAACTGTAATGTGGTAGCATCTTGAACTAACCAGAGTACTGACTCCAGTCTACTGTTTGAGAAAACTACTGATCTTCAAGACCAAGACAGAATATGCTATCTTATCAGTTGTTTGCTGTGGGAATTGAGGCTTTCAGAGAACTGGGTGTTTAGTCTTCAACCTTAGCACCCCAAGAGGTTGAAGGAGATGTCACACAGAATGAGAAGGCATCAGAGACATAATCATCAGGTTCAGAGACATCAGCATGAACTCCACTACGATAAGTGTGGCTCAGTGAGAGTGGATAAATTCTGAAGTGGCCTCACTATATTCAAGCCTAATTAAGGAGAAGACAATGATCTTTGAGCAAGTGGCCATATGAGTTTGGAACTTGGATATAAGATCTGACTCAAATGAGTATCTTGGAGAACAAACAATTTTGAAGATGAGAGAACAACAACTGCAAAAGCTATTGGTCCAAGGCATGATTAGGCAATGGAGCGTGAGAAGAGTGTAGAACAGAAGGCCAATATGTGGTATGTGGTAACCAGTTACGATCCCAGTGATTTGAGATTAAGATTAAGACTGAGCCAAAGTGGATGATAAGAGGGCAGTCCAAAAGAGTATATCTTAAGGGTGTTCTGTCTTGAACCTTCCTTTCTGATATCTGATTTATGAGGAACTGGTGAGGATTGGATAGTATGGATTGGAGACCAAAAAAAAATCAGGAATCTGGTAATAGCTTTTCTGACTAACAAATTTTATTAAAAGGCATAAGAAAAAAAAATAGAGTAGGAAAGCACCCTACCCAACTCCTGGTTTTTTGCCATCAAATATTAACATGGGTCTCCTCTTACAATATGGACTGGAGAGCCCATCAACAATGAAACTGATGCTATCAGGTTGGAAAAGCCATTGTGGAGAAAACTGAAGCTGCTGGAACCAGAATCAAGAAGCCAACATGGCTGTCATCCCTCTTTTTCTCTTTGCCCTGAATAGAACGGATGGCCTCTTGGAAGGCTTTGAACTCTAAATGGGTAATCTCCTGGGTGCCGATAATGCAGAGCAGACACCTCTGTGAACACTGGAAGATTTGGTGGATGAAGGAACTACCAGACAATTTCTGAGATCTGGCAGAAGGCATGGAGGAAGATTGAAGGGGTGGTGGTAGCTACAATAGCTTCAGAATCAGTTGCCACTGGCTTACCTTCGCTAGATGGAAAATATGCAGTTTGTGCTAGGATGTAGGTGGATGAGAAGGTTCCTGAAGTGCTATGTGTAAAATGGGGCCCTTACAGCATAAGGCCAAAGGCATATAAAACCTGCTTTTTCTGTTATATCCCAAAGATTGTAGGATTCCCTGTCCTCGGAAATGTGTCCAATTATTCCTTAATGATGCATATTTTTTAAAGTGTATTTTACCAGCTCTTTAACTTGAATTGTATTTCCTTCTCTTTCTTTAATTCTGTTATGTTGTTCTAATATGTTATATTAATTTGATTTAAAATATGCCTTTCAACTAAATTGACACTATAAGTTGTTGTTCCGTACGTTTCATGATGGATGCCTTTAAAATGAATCTGGAAGACAGAATTGATAAAATAAATATTCACAATTTTAGATGGTTTTTCTGGCATCTACTAATGTCCATACCCAGGGAGAATTATATTAAATAATGTGTGATTCCAAGATTTCTATCGTCCCAAAATAAAATGTACCATTTAAATTTTATGCTCTCTATACAAAAGGACAGAAAAGCTGATAGCTTAGTCATAGACAGATCATCTTGCAGGGACAATGTTGCAGCTAGCCATCAACTGATTTTCCCCACTTCCAGTAACAGGTAACTAATTTCACCTACCAAGTGGTATAAAAAGAACATTTGATGATCACATGTTCAATATACAAGCTAAAGCCCATGACTAACCATTCCTCCATGATCTAACTGAGCTTAGGTAAAATGATTTTCTGCTAAGCATTACACTGAAATGTGAAATAAATTTAGTTTTACCTTTACGTTCATTCTATTCTAGGCTCATTTTACTCCTTTTTATATCAATAAGGGCATACTCCTAAGGCCCAGATTTAACCCTCAGCTTTGATCTGTTGTTCACTCTTTCCACTGCTGTTTCCACAATTTACCTGACAGCATAATCTGCGTTATTTCAGAGCAGTGTCTCTGTACAGTAAATCATTGATTTACCGGACTAATGGGGGGAAAAGGGTGTGCTGTCCATTAAAATAAAACATCCATTAAACCCAAATTGGTTTTGATATATGTATTTTGCACATTCTACACATACATAAAATGGGAATGAGCTTTTAGACACACACATTTTATATAGCAAGCAGGATTTTAGGCATATGTAGAGGCATACATTCTACAGAAAAATCATGCCCACTGCATTTCAAGTTAGCTAAATTGTTACCTGTTAATTTGAAGGTTTACTGTAGGTAAGCATGCATAACTTATGATCACATTATTTTAACATTATACCATACTGATCTTATCATCAAGGAAAGCCAGGGGACAGAAAAACATAAAGAAGGCAAGAAAACCAATGTCACAGCAGAGAATGTCAAAGCCTGTGAAGAGTCAAGCCCAAACTCTAGAAGTGTTTGTACCAGATATAACAAGACATCTGTGTAACACTTTCATGTGAAATCACCCTGTTTCAACATTTGCCACTGTCATTCCAGTTGATTACTACTGTTTACACAAATTCAAGTCTTAGTAGTTTTCATTATGGCTAGGTCTTAAAATCACTTAAGTCACTCATGCCCTGGTTACCTTCCAAATGGATTACTGTAATGCGCCCTACAGGAGGCTGCCCTTGAAGAGCATCCTGGAGCAGCAGCTGGTGCAAAATGTGGCAACATGGGTAGTTATATGAGCAGTGCAGTGCATGTTACACCTTTGCTCCACAAGCTGCACTGGATCCCAGTGTGCAATTCAAGATGGTGGTAGTGACCTATAGAGCCCTACCTACATAGCATGGGACTGGGATATTTGAGGAACTGCCTCTCCCCAGTTACATCTACCCATCCCATCAGATCTGGCTGAAGAAGCACATTATGGGTCCTATCTACTAAGGAATGTCATTTGACGGGACCCAGAAAGAGAGCCTTTTATGCGTGGTGCCCATCTTTTGGAACATAATTCCCCTGGAATTTATATTGGCCCCTGCTCTTCTGGCCTTTAGAAAAGGCCTGAAAACATGGCTGTGCCACCAGGATTGAGGGTCCAGAGGTAGTGGTAAGCCTTTTCCATGGCTACACTAAATGGGATGTATTGCTTGTGTTCACCACCTGACTGTGATTATGTTTATATTGAATTGAGTTTTTAATACTGGTTTTAATATGATTGTATGTTCATTGTTTTTATTTATATTTTTTATTGCTCTTGTTGTTCTTAATTGCTGTGAGCCACCCAGAATCACATAGGTGAGATGGGCAGCTATACAAATTGAATGAATGAATGAATGGTCTCCAAACTTTAAAGGAAAGTAACAAATATTAGCAAAATCTTTGATACATGTTTTCAAGTGTGAACTTGCCCGTGACAAACAGGTGATTTCAGAAATATGGAGAAGGGAGGGCAGAATATCCACTGCTAATATCTGACTTTAAAAAAATATAGCCCAGCCTTGTTACCTAGATATGCAGACCTTGTAGCTTTACGATAGTTAGAACATTCCTGACTTCCCATCAGCCTCAGACAATATTGTAAACTAATGTCAGCAGGCCACCCACCATTTCCCCAATCAAAGCAGTTTTTCATATTGATAATTTGGTTCCGTGCTCAACTGGATCATGAGCAGCAGCTGTGGTGTCAGCAAGCAGCAGCTTTAACCACAAACAGCCCTATTTTAGCCAGTCTTGTTCTCCCAATACCACAATCCAGTCAAAGATAGGTTATGGTATTCAGGAGCTCCACCCTCCTTTATCTATGGGAAAAAAGAGCTCAGGCTATCCAGCAGCTGGAAAAGCCCAACTCCCCATTGCAAAATTCACCCTGATTTTTCAGAGTTATTGAACATGCCTCTCTACCACTAACTGCAGGGGGCAACCAATCCTCCTTCACCCACCTCCATATCAATCTTCTTGCAGCAGACACTCCTCCTGCCAGCATTTACGACCGCAATGACTCTGAATGAGGAAAAAACTCATCAGAGCCTTTGAACCCTAAGCTCCAAATTTACCCTTCCAAACGTAAGGAAACCAAGTGTGAACAAACTGGTAATGTTCTTGGGGAACACTGCCTGCACAGCCAGCACAGACAATGGGGGAGGGGTTTGATGTCTGCTGTGTTGTTTTCCACAGCCTTCTAGTACAGGCTCTGTGCTCTGGTGCCAGCTGAATGACTGACTTATTTCCTCTTGCTCCTCTTTCCCAGTTACTTATGCTCCCCATGGGGTTTGTTATGACTGGGAATAGTGGCCTGCTTTGCTATTGCTTTTCTCCCTTGCTAATGGCTTTGTTTCCCTTACAAGGATCGTGAGACTGTCTTCTTCTTCTTCTTCTTCTTTGGGGAAAGTGACCATACAGGTAGAGTTCTAAGGAAGAAGACAGGAAGCATTCCTCTGGCAACAAGTTTGACATCTTCTATATCAAGTTGGGAGAGGGGCTGGCAAAGAGAATATTGTCCAGTGGGATTGGAGGAAGACGGATTGCTAGAAAGAATGCCAATGCAAGAATAGGAAGCTAGAGCAAGCAGGAGCTGAACTTTCTTGCATGAATCGGGGTTTAGAATACCTGTTTGTTTGCCCTATTTTTCCTTCTATCTCATCACTGCCTACTAGATCAACGGGACAGGAGCTAGTGATGTCATGAAGCCTAGCCAGCATTATCCTGGTTCAAGAGTTCATGGGATACCAGGTGTTTCCTCAAAAAATTGGTTGGGAGTGGTGCCAGAACCTCCAGTAAGATTTTACTGAGCTAGTGTCCAACTGAGTTACACCTGAGGGGCAAACAGGGCCAGTGTGAACCAGCCATTCAGACTGGTTTTGAAGCCATGTCACAGCCCAAAGATAACACACTGTTTTCCTCAAAATGCCCCAGTGGGCTGTCAAGGCAGCAGATCTAGTTCTTACTAAATTTTAGCCATACTTGCCTAGTGCTAAAACTAAATTTCTGCAATTATAAATAAAATTCTCTAGACCCAATTAGTTAAGTTACATAGTATACTGATAACTTTCTACATTTTTATTTTACTGTTCTTATATGCTATTACTTGGTAGAAGCCAGCAAACAAAAACCCACAAGCTGACTTTCTAGCCCATCAGTTCCAGAGCACAGCACAGCATTAATATAATGTGTTTTGGCCTTTTGCCACACAGCTTTGGGATTGCTTCCAAACGGAAAATCTCCCAAGCACAAGTACGTAGTATCAGGTTAGAATTAATCCATCCTGAAATGCTGGGGCCAGATTCTATAGTCCAAATGGGTTTCTCTGGAAAGCACAATTACAAAGGAACAAAGCTGACTTTAAAATTCTTTCTCAGCTTGACAATTTTACAGTCCACCTTACACATGGTTCAGAATGGCAAATCTGATGAGCTAACCATGCTGGAAAATAATCTCACTAGAGCATAAAAACTGATACAGAGATTACAGTCTCAGGTATGTATTTCGCAAGGTCAATTTTTATATGTCTGGGTTTAATTATAGCTACATACTTATATAAAACATGCTTATAAACAGACGGACTATAAATATTGATTGGGCAATCTTCTTATGACTGAAACCTTTTGAATGCAACAGCTTTATTTTAATATTAGTTCAAGTGTAAAAAATACAATGGATATAAAAATGCAGATTTTGATATCCACTAAGCATACAAAAATCAAGTTTTATAACTCAGAGATATCTGCACACATGAATAGCAGCAGAGGAAAATTAATTACTTCTCAGTTCCTCTTAGCTCAGAGTGATTTCCCAAGATTTCCAGGTGGTCTTCAGTCCAGAAAGTATATAAAATCAAGTCTGACACTGACAGAACTGCATAGATATCTATAATTTCCTGGCAGGAAACACAGCTCACATTTGATCTGTTATAACCTAGCAACATTACATTAATATCAAAATAGACTTATGCAGACCCTAAACTAGCAAACAAAAGAAAGGTTTGCATTTAATTCAAACTTTCTTATGATAAATTTCACAATACAAATGTAAAGATTTGTCATGAGATAACAACCATTCCAAGTGCAATACTTAAAACATAATAATTAAATTATAATTATCCATTCTAAGAGAAATAGTACAAAAACTAAAGAAATAATTACTGTACTGGTGATTAAATTGCTGCAAGGATGAACTTTATTAACTACTGCTACTCATACAGAAGAACGAGTATGACAGATGAAAAAGAAAGAGTTAAGTGAGCCACACTTTTTAAAAACAAACTTCTCTAAGAGAAGCAAACAAAAAAATGTTCAAATTTCTTCATGAAATTGGATAAGAAAGACTTGTGGTCATTTTTTTTTTGTCAACTATTGCCTTAGGCTCTTTCTAACCTAACCTATCTTACATATGTTGTTCCAAACTCCTTGGGAAAAGATCACATTCAGCCTGGCAAGAAGAAGAAGGTGGACCGCAAAGCCAATGATATACTTAAGCCTAAAGACTAAAACTACAGGTAGTCCTCGATTTATGACCATTCATTTACCGACCGTTTGAATTTACGACAGCACTGAAAAAAGTGACCTACGACCAGTCCTCGCACTTACAACCGTCACAGTGTCCCCACAGTCATGTGATCAAAATTCAGGCACTTGGCAACCGGCATGTATTTACAATGATTGCAGTGTCTTGGGGGCTCACATGATTGCTATTTGTGACTTTCCCAGAACCTTCCCTTTCCCAATAAGCAAAATCAATGAGGAACCACTTAACAACTGCGTGATTTGCTTAACGACCAGTGATTTGCTTAATGACCACCACAAAAAATGTAAAATCGGTTGTGGTCACATGATGTCTCACTTAACAGCTGCACAGTTTAACAATGAATTTTATGGACCCTATTGTGGTCGTAAGTATAAGGGAGAAGTCCAAAGCAGTAAACAGAAGGGGAGGAAGAGTTGTAATGATACTTCACTCCACATATCTATCCACATATCTATCATCTATTAAACACATTTCCCATCCAAAAAGGAAATACAGACCATTGGACTACATAACTAATGACATAATAACTCAGTTTCTACAGGGTAAGAATTTTAGCACCATGACAATGATAAGGTGCAAAATGAGTCCTCTTGCATCAAAAAGGCAGTATTCATAAACAATATGTTATACATAATGACAGTAATTGTTTCTTGGGCTGATTTATCATTAGGATTTTATTTGCATATTAGTCCAAGGTATTCCACAGTATTTTTCCAAGACTAAGGTTATGAGCTAAATAAATTAAGGGGCTTCAACAAGGAAAATACATTGGCACAGCAAAAAGTTCAGAGCATTGTACAAGTAGTGGAAAGTTTCCTATGATTTTGTATATTTCTCTCAAGAACACACTGCAAAAGCATTCCACATCTTTCACAGAAAGCATTCCCTAGTGTTTACTATTCCAAAATAACTATTCTTCCAGCATTACTATAGCTAAACTTTATTTATTAGAATTGTATGAAAAATATGCTTTCAATATTGCATATAATCAGTATATTAAATATTGGTTTCAAAATGTTTAAACACATTTCTAATCTATGTGAAATGAAAGTAGACTATTAATACTGATTGCAGGAAGAAGAACAAACTTTCAGTTTTTCCAAGTGTCAAGACAATGGCACCCATAAGAATCTATATAGTTGACACATTCCTTATTAGTCATGTGGTTTTCAAGATCTGGAAAGAGTTCCATCATCTGAAATACTTAAACACAAAGTACACTTATTTTAATCCAGTAGATTTGGATGCATTACTCATTGGTCTTGGTTTAAATATGAAGCAGAAATACCAACTGGATTGCAACAGCATCCAAATGTGAGAAAGAAAAAAAGGCATTCATTGTTTCAAGGATTGGAAAATAATGTGATATATAATGTGATCTCCCTGCTACAGAATCTGAAAATAGAATCAGTCTTCTTGTACAGATTTTGAAAACAGAATCAGCTAAGCTTTTAGTACTCTTCTTATTATAGCTTCTAGACATAAAAGTGGTTCACCTATGAACAGGATTTGTTTCTCTGAAGAAAGGAGTTATGAAGCTGGTAAAATCTCACTGGTATGAGTTGATACTTACACACAGACATAATTTTCTACTTTCCTATTATAAAACTTGTTGATACCTGGGAAGTAAATTTAAAATTATGGTACAGAATACTTGCTTCTGACCCAAACAACCTTGCAATTACCACAGTGTTCCAGGGATGTTTTTCAGGAGTACAATATGGTAATACATATTTAGAAACAAAGTGTAGAATAGTATTATAGCCTTTTAATATATTTCTTACTTGCAGCAATCAATTCCATAGCAACGTGTTCTCCAAAATATTAGCAACAACTCTATGGAAGCCAACATTTCTAAAACTAAATAACCTTAGTCTGATGTTATTATAGGTGCTGTAGAATGTCAGGTAGCTAGCTCTCAGAGTACTATGGCAACCATTTCATTTTGCAACCTTTGGTGATTCAATCATTTAAGAACAGAGAAATTCTACTTACTAATATAAGAAATCATATATTTGAAAACAAAAGTGTTTACAATAATTTCAGTAATTTTAAAAACATTACAGCAAAACCCTGAAATGTTCATTAGATTATCATCAGTTAAAGAAAATTAACTTTTACTCCCTGGCTCTGAAATAATACACTAAAGTGAATAAAAGATGGGATGTTAGCTACTAAGACAATAATTAGAAAAGTTAATTTTAGGTCTTGCTCCTCACTACTGGAAGTCAGTGAGTATAAATCAGCTTTAAATGAAATTGAGTATATACCCCCAAACCTGACAATTTTTTTGACCAGACTTCATTAGCCATTTTTACTTCTTCATTATGCAATCAAATTATCAAGTTTATTTATTAATTTATAAAGCACTGCAGTCAAGACAACTCTAAGCTAAGTACAAAAGCAATAGCCAACCTTCTCCCATATTCATCTACCTGAATAGGGTTGAATAGGGTCAACTTCCTTCAGATCCTGTCTGTCTGTCTGTCTATGATACTGTCCTCTATCAGAACCTCAGAAGCAGACATTTTCATTGCTGCTCCCATACTTGAGAAATCCCTCCCCATGGATATCTGGTCTGCTTCTCCCCTCCTGGGTTCAGGAGAGCAGTTAAGATTTGATTGTTCCATCGAGCACAGGAAGGCAGCATGTTGTGAGCAGAAGTTGGAATCTGCAGGTGCATGACATATTTTTTATTATTTTGAAATCACAAATTTGGTTTACATTATGAGTGGATTCATTTATTTTTGAGGAGGTCACTTTTTATTTTATGCTGATCTTGATCATTAGCCACTCAGAGCCTTCAGGAATGGGCAGCATACAAATAAAGCAAATTAAAAAACAAACAGCCACAGCCAGTGCAATAACAACAATAAAATACAATGTATAATTATTGTAAAAAAAATAACCATTAATATAACATTCCTGGCACTAGGAATGTTCTATAGCACTCACGTCCCAAAGGCTTTCCAGAACAAGATTTTATGAACTTGGCTGAAGTGGGAGCTATTCTTTCCTTGAGGGAAAGCTATTCCAGAGAATGGGAGTCCTTACACAGAATGCCTGCTTTCAGACCCCCTCCTGTTACACTTCTCGATGTATGGGGACCTTCAACAGACTGTGCCCTAAGATAGGGTAAGCAGAATCTATACAAGGTAGGTTCATAGAGTATCACAGAATTATAGAGTTGGAAGGGACCTTGAAGGTCTTCTAGTCTATCCCCAACCAGGGCAGCAATCCTCTGACTACCCCAGACAAATGGCTGACCAACCTTTGTTTGAAAATCTCTAGTGATGGGGCATCTACAACTCTAGCAGGCAGGCTGTTCCACTGCTTAATAGCTCTCAGTCAGGAAATTACTTCTTATTTTGAGTTTGGATCACTCTCTGTAAAGCTTCCATTCCTAGGTTCTTGTTCTGTCCTTGGACACTGTGGAGAACAAATCATACCTTTTCCCCTTCAAGTATTGGAGACTGCTAACATGTCTCCCCCTTTAACTAAACATACCCAGTTCTTTTAACCATTCTTCACAGGAATTAGCCTCCAAGCCCCTCACCATCTTTGCTACTCCCCTCTGCACTTTTTCTAGTTCTTCAGCATCCTCATCATTTAATGGCAACCAAAACTGAACACAGTTTTCACAGACCAGGGCAGTGTAAAATGGGACTATTCCCTCTTGTGATCTTGACATTATACCCTTGTTGAGGCAGCTCAAGATTGCAATGACTCTTTTAGCAGCTGCAACACTTAATCTGTTGTCCTGCTTAAACCCTAGGAGTATGCAAATTATCCTGACGAGTTAGATCCTAGGCCATTAGCTTAGGCTCATGAGATAAAGTCCAACTTCTAGAGGAAATCCAATTTCTTAAAGATACCCTGGCCCTGAGTCATACATGGCTTTGTAGGTGATGACTAGCACCTTGAACTGTATCCAGAAACAAATCAATAGCCAGTACAATACTGTTATATGGTAGTAACAAGACTCTCCAGAAAGCATACAAGCGTGTTGCACTCTGCACCAACTGAAGTTACGAAGCGGTCAAGGGAAGTCCTATGTAAAATGAATTACAGTAATTCATACAGGAGACAACAAGTATCTGAGTGACCATCTTCGCTCTTTCTCTAGGTAAGGCCCTCCTACCCACCACTTACACCTGCTGCTCCAGCAAGAGCCACAAGTCCAGGAGGACGCACAGACTGTAAGCCTGCTCACCATACGAAATGATTACCTCACGCCAAGAGTCAAATATAATATAATTCCAGAACAATGGGCTTCTGAATGACAAGCTATTCCGTCTTGCTTTCATTAAGCTTGTTTCTCCCATCTAGACCTCCAAACCTTGCTTCAAGACTTCCAGAGCATCCCCCATCTGGCTTGGGGTAGAGGTGCATAACTCAGTATCTGTGACGGAATGGTGTTATGAAGGCCACGCTCAGGGAGATAAGCATTTCCTTAGCCCTCAACAGGAGTGTGGGGAGTTTAAGAAAATGAGACTGGCACCACCCTAAGGAATTCACGGTGTTGTGGCTTGCTGGCTTGGGAACTTAAGTTCAGTCTGGAGAGATTTCTGTCTTGAGGTGGAAGCTAATAAATGCAACAGAACTGTATTTGCACTGTCTAGTGGAGTTCTTTGGGCTGAACCTGACAGTATCATCTACATACTGATACCTCATCCCAAATTGGTAGATGATTTTACCCAATGGTTTCATATAGATGTTAAACAAGATGAGAGAGAAGACAGCTTCCAGGTGAGGACTATGGCAAACTAAGACAACTCCGAGGGAGTGGAGATGGTGTTGCAGTGCAGACCGGTGGCCAGGCAACAAGTCCGGGCCAGTGGAGCCACTCTAGATAAGGAGAGACTGAGAGATTGCCCACCTGCACTCCAGATGGCTGCTCCTTGTGAGGAGACTGCAGGATTTGAAGATCCTTGTGGTCAACTCATGAGTTGAGTGGCCAGGAGACGAGGGAGAGACATATAGATTTCAGTTTCGGCAGAACCTTTAAGGACACTGGGTTCGACCAAAGCCTCACTTTCTTAAACACATTTGGATATAATAATTTTAAAGTTAAAGAGAGATCTTCGGACTAGCAGGAGAAAAAAAATTCACTCAGTGGGTCACCCTTCATTCCAGATTAAAGAAAATTGCAAAATAATAGCATTAAGAATTTAAAGCAAAAAGCTTAACAAGACTTTGATCTAAGAAAGTTTTAAATGGACAAAGGGGACAGTTAAATCTGAAACGTTAGCATTTTGTGGGCTAAGAACTTTGGTTATAACATGCAGATGGATCAGTGGGAAAATATGTGGCTGAAAGGACTGACATTCACATTATGTTATAATTTAAAAGGGAATCTTTACAAAATGATGTACCTTTGGTATATGATACCAGAAAAACTTTCTAGAAAATATAAGGGTACTTCAAATCTATGCTGGAAATGTGGAAAACATGAAGGGTCATTTTATCAGGTTTGGTAGACTTGTAAAAATGCTAGAAAATTTTAGATTCAAATACACACAGTGATACAAAAACTTTAAAAATTAATATTCAACAGAAACCAGAACTTTTCTTGCTGGGACTAATGGACAGACAACTAGAAAAGACTTATGGACAACTGTTTTTGTACATGGTAACTGCAGTGAGATTATTATATGCACAAAGATGGAAAGACTCTGAAATACCCACAATGGAGGAATGGTTCGTGAAAATGACAGAATGCAGACAGAGATGGCAAAACTGACTTGTTTGATTAGGGAAAAGACAATAGCTACATTTGTTGTGACAAGAAATCCTTTATGGACTTTTTGTTGAAAACAGAAAAAAAATGAACTTGTGATTTATGGATTTGATGATTATAAAGAGTAGAATATGGGAAGAAGGGAGCCATGATATAACCGTAGAGAGAGAGGATAAAATATAAATGCATTTTTAACTGATGAAAAAAGATTGGAAGCTACTCCTTTATATCTTTTTTTCTCTTTCTTTCTCTCTTTTTTGTCTTTTTTCTTTCATTTCTTTCTTATATACTTATTACTTTTCTTTTACCGACAGTATCAAGAAACTACCCCGATTCCTCTGGGTCTCAGGCTCTCATGTATTAATGCAGGATCTACGAGGCAGAGAAAGAACAATCTATTCCAAATGAGGAATAAAATGAATTCACAACTCCAAAACTAGTTATAGCCTTAGAAAATAAAAATTTGGTTTGTAGCTCAAAGAAGGAAAAATCCAGTTTAAAATTTAAAATCTTGGAAGCCCAAATTTAAGTGCCTGTTTTCTCCCATTGTACCCAATGATCCTACAACACAACATTTTGTCACAATATGAAGAAATCACTAACTTAGGTTTGCCCTGTTATTACAAACTCCTGAACATCTTCCTTTGATGTGTTTTTGAACCAGGTTTATTCACTGAAATGTTTCCTCCTTTTAAAAGGGACTAAATTTTATTGTACTAACTGTGGGATATTATTTTGAATTGATCTGAACCATAAACTCTTTTGTATTCTGAAAGTAGGTTAAATCACTACTGGCTTTGTCACAAGATACACTTAATGCAGTATCTAGATTACCCATTTTCTAGATTCTCACAATATGCTGAATAATAGTTAATCAAAGAAGATAAGTTTACATAATGTACTAAAACAAACAAAATCAAACTAGGGTTAAAACTAGCTAAGCTTAGAATGTTGTGAAAACACAGCCACTAAATCTTTAACTGACCTATTTAGATATGTTCCATAAATGCACTTTTGCCATTTTGCACAAAAACTTGCAAACTTCAGTGCCCACCAGAGATGTATGGTATTCAGACATAGTGCTGAAAGGCTCCAGAGTACTAATTTAAAATAAAGTAAGCATTTGCATTTAATGGGAATAACTGTAGTCATCTCAGGATTGTGCCTGCCTTATGGTATACTGTACCTCATAAGAATGCCAGGTTTCCTACCATTGTTGTTTCAAGTATACACAATGAGGCAAAAAAAGAGAAAAAAACTCAAGTTGCTTTCCACAAGGAATAGAAACTCTGGTGCTATGGAATCATCATTTTGCAAAAACATTTTCCTAAGTGACATGCTAGCTTAACCCTTTTCTTTCTTTTGTCCACCCACATTTTTCAAATGTATAAAACTCTTACATTCAAATGTTAAGGTGTTTGCATTAAATAGTTGTGCTCAGCAGCCAGGGGGAAAAAAAATCACATCCCAGCATCAGGGTTTTTTTTCCTCCTCTTGGTACCCATAGTAGGCTACTAAGTAGTAACTTTACAGGAAAGTGGGGGAGTAGTTCCAGAGACAATTTTGCCATTATTAAATCCCATTACATTAAAGATGGGATCCACAAGACCCAAAACTTAATTAAAATAAGTAATGTTATTTTTAATTAAAACTTAATCTTTAACTTAAAAAGTGTTGAAATCACCAGCTCTCATACAATCTTGGTCTTTCTACCTGAAGTCTTTCAAAATTTGGGGCAAGAACACAAGATCTTGCAAGATTTAGTGATCCTGTGAGATTTTCAATAACAACAACAACAATAATAATAGAGAGAGAGAGAGGGAGGGAGGGAGAGAGGGAGGGAGGGGGCGGGGGTGGGGGGAGGGAGGGAGGCAGGCAACCACACCAGAAACGATACATGGTATTTTTGTGATCCATCAGTGCGCATCCAACCACAAATTGGGAACTCAACTAGACCCTTCTAGATGCCCATAGACCTAAACACAAAGACAAAAATGCTCTCTATTACACATTACACTATTATACATGTATATATTATACATTCTAGCAATGCTATATCTAATTGCCACTGACAAACCCAAATATTTAGAATCTAGTCTGTACAGTTCTATCATGATTTTGATAAGTACATTAATTTTTAATTATTAAAATTTACATTTTAACCTCACTGAAATCATTAGTCTTATTCATGAGAGGGGTCACACAAATCCAGTTATCATTTTAGGGCTCACATTACCACAATGTTTAAGAAGCCCCATAATTCAGTTAAATTTCTTCACTGCAAACTGCCAGTGTATCTACAAATACGCACACTTCTATGACCCCATTCTTATTGGAGCAGGAACATTCAGGTGCTAATTATAAATATATATGAATATTTATGTGCTTGGTATTTGTATCAAGCAAAACTCTTATTCTCACAGATAAAAATTAAACTAGAAAGGTATGCTTAAATCTGAAGTACCTGCAATGCCAAGCAGTCAACACAGTGAATGTTATGGAGGTGTGGTGAACCACTACAGTTGACTAGGCAGTCCAATAACAAGAGACAAAACAGTATTTCCAGGCCTTTATCCCAGAACCTCCGGTATGCCTGCCTATGCGATCAAATGTTATCATGATGCAGTTAAGAAGGCAGGCTGCTTCCTAACACAGGGGCATTTTTAGCTTTATGGACTATTGTTTTACCCGTATCAATTACCAGCATCCCAGTACTAATTAACTAAGCTAATCCTCAGTGTTTTGCAGTACTGTATTGTCTCAAGGTCACAAAGTGATGAACTGAGGTAAATTTCAAGAAGGAATTTATCCCAGGAGCATATGTAAATCACAACAGAAAAGCAGAGTTCGCTTGTAAATTTGAGCTTTACCATTATAACAACATTCACATATTAAACTAGACCATAACATTTTGGGAGCCGAGGGTTAGCATGTTGCGTGAATCTCACCACTGTGATTTGTAATTTGTGTGATTTGACATATGAGTTAATGCAATTGGTAGACCCAAGGAATTGTGGTTTACCTGAGCCATATTTAAAGAAATCACTAATCAATGAGACATGTGAACCCAGTTCAAGGTTACAATACTAAGAGACTGTAGCCCTCCTTTCTTCTACTAATTTTTTTATCATGCTCTTCTGAAGGAAGAAAACAGTAACTAAAGATCTAGTAACGTTTCCCCAGTCTTATAAGACAATGACAACAAAGGGAAATTTATACAACTCAACCAATGTGCCCAATATCTTAAACTATTGTTCTGTAAGGAAAAAAATACAAACAGAATGAGTTGGTTCAAGAAGGGAGGAGTTGAAAATTGTTTATTTCCTTGTTAGAAATGTAGTTCCTTTTGATCATAAATCTGTACTAAAGGGTTAGCTGAAAAATAAAATACTCTTTTTTGTTGCAAACCTTACTGTAACACAACCAACAGCACATTTTATTGCTTCTCTGAAATCTCTTCTAAGATTAATTGATGTACCAGCCACTGATGAAATTTCAGTTCACAACTTCCAATCCCTTCTTCTGTATGTAAATTAGGAGCACTGCAGGCAACTGAATGTTTACATCAGTGTAAGATACAAATTCTTTAATTCTTTTGCCAAGCAGCAAGTATATCGACTGCCATATTAATGTGAAAATTTCCAAAAGGGAGGAATTAGGAACCCTATATTTGCACACCTGTTTTCTCCATCAGATGTGCAAAGCTTGTAATTAAGTATTTTTATTCTAGTTGCTAGGCAAGCATTCAATCTGTGTTCAGGAAGCCAAAATAGATATTTTCATCTTATTTCAAAACGGTAATAAAAGGTTTTGAGATCGTATTAGATCCCATAATGAAAATATCAGACTAGCAAGCTTTGGTATGGTTTTTAATTACTATAACTTACTAATAAGCTGTGCAATGATGACAGAATTGGGGGGAGAGGAGGAGGAGGAATACTAAACTTTTAAAGGTAACTAAATCATAACAGAAGAAATTCTGATTCCAGTTATAACTATGAATTCTTCTAAAACTGTATCTGAACCAAGCTCAAAGGATTAGTGAAACTGAAATAATACTGAGGGCAAAGTATTCAGAGTTAAAACTGGACTATTTCTCACCCCTCAAATGAATATGCTGGCTACTTTTGCCTTCCCTAAGTACTTCGAAGTAACTTTTTCTTTTGGAACTGTTTTTACTTTTTTTTCAGTTTTTCACAAACAATATTTTCCAATACTCTCCAACTCAAAGACTTTAATAAGCAAAGTTTGTTCATATTAGAGGACAATAATCTTCTCTCAAAACTATCTATTTTTACAGATCTTCTCACTGAAGAACTTCAATAATACTTCTGAGAAAGAGAGGAAAGATATGAATCCATAACTTAAAATGATCTGTTCCCATGATACTTTAATCCTTTGTAACAAGATTTATTAATCTGAACAAGCTAAAATGTTAGGCTTTTATATTAAATACTCAATTTTAAAAAATTGGAAAGCTCCCATGCGGGCAATCACTAATTTGAATTTAAGGATCTACTCCAAGTTAATTGCTTTAGATTACTATAGAGAAATCAAAAGAAGAGAACACTCATAAAACAGTAGCAACTATTAAAAATCTATTTAATGGGAAGACCTTAATTAAGATAAGTGAGTTACAGCAATTATATGTGGGGGAAAAAGTTCCAGCATAGAGATGCACTGAAAACAAGGGGATCTAGTATTGATTTTACTTCTGTTGTATCAGGAAAGAGAAGAAATATAGTATAAACACTATGATTAAACACTGCTAGGAGGAACACCCCTAATTTATAGTTTCTTACCTCAGAAAGGCTCAAAGCAGATAACAAAACAAGTATGACAGGTAAGACAATGTATTTCTGCATATTTGTGTTGAACAGATCTGGCACACATAAATATATTTCAATAAACACTCAATCTTGCTAATAACTTGCCATTTTACTTTAGTAAATAAAATCTACCAAAGCAGTTTACAGATTTTAATCATTTTTTTAGAATTATGTTATTTTTTTATTTGTAAAATTCTTTATATTACTAAAATTACTTTGTTGTGATTCATAAAAACTGTAATATGTGTTTATGAATCACAACAAAGTGATTTTTTAGTAATATTAAAAATTCCTTTATGGTAGGTCAGCCAAGAAAAAAGGTAGTGTAATGGCTATGTTATCAAACCATTATGGCAGCTCCGTTAGAAGGCTTCCCTATTATAGAGTTAGATTTAAATCAATACAAATACATAGTGGGAAGAGAAAAAACCCTACTTCCTACACAAAGAAGACTAAGCTGGATCAGTATGTTACACTTTTCCCATGGTCCATTTTAGCTTAGCTATTTATGTAGAAAAAGCCTAGGCTTGAGCCATCATCAGTTTGTCGATATTGTTCTAAAATATAAAAATGGCATCACTGTGTACACCTACCAACCATTAATAATTAAACAATTGCTTAGGGATCAAATTACAAAAGGCTTCTGCTATAAAACACTCTTAAAGCTTGCAGAAAACAGAAAGATAATAGCCAGTCAAAAGGTGTTAATGCACATTCTACCATAAGGGAATACCAGGGCTGTAGGCTAGGAAATAAAACCACCACCAACCATAACAGAAACAGAAGACTATGGAAAACCACTTTGATATTGTTGCCAAAAAAACTACATAGTTTGATCAATAAATATTGAATATATATATGCGCTGTAATAGTTAATGTATTTAAAATATTAACAACACTCTCAATTGATTGCCTTTTTCTTTTGAAATTCTTATCTGTTTCTAAAGTTTTTACAAAATCTCACGAACATACAGAATACTTTAACAGCTTTGCCATTCCAAATTGATTATGAAATTTTCACAAGAAAAACTCCTTAACAGACCTTTTTCCACAACACTGCAGTTCTCTCCAATAATCTAGTTAAACTCTGAAAAATCACACTAAGCTGACCTAACTGCATCTCTAAACAGTATTCATTTATATTGAACTGACTGTAATGGACACCTACTATTCAGTGTCTGTGTATGCACAAACATGCATGCATTTGTATACCAATTGTTTTAATATAATTTTTATATATTGCATCAAGTATAAGGCATGACTGCAGCAGAAACGCTGTTTGAGCTTCTCTATAGTCTAGGCATCAGACCTGGTGCTCTGGGAAGTCAAAATTCTTAGAGTAGAATAAACCATTATGTCCAACCCGTACACCTTCCAAGTTTCAAATGGAATATGCATTTTTAGAAACAAAATATGAATGAAAAGGCTTTCATTACAAAGACTCAGTGCCCTGTTCATCATTGCCAACTGTAGGTGCATGTCAAATTAAATACAAAATTTTGAATCAACCTTTGTTAAATCATACATTGGCTTGAATGTAACAGTTAAAATACAGGGCACTCCCAGATCTTATGTAGTTGGTGTATCCATATAGAGGCTTCCTGGTACTACTAATAAAACACATTCTTCAGTTATTTCATGTTGTGTCCCAAACATATTGTTTTGCTTGGAGTAGTGTGGGAAAATGGAGATTTATAGATCAAACTTATTATCTGGGAAAATGGAGGAGATTTATGGAGCAACCTTATTATCTGGTTCCCCATAAAGTTCTGTGAATGGAGCAATTGCACAATATAACATAGAAGCACACTTAATCTCCAATTATAAATCTTTTACAGCAGTGATTCTTACCTTTCATATCTTAAATCCCACCAATCACTCAAAGAACTGGGGTCCCATCATGTAAAATCAAATCTACTTTTTCTAAGGAGAGCAAAAATCTAATAGAATGCCTGCAAACGTATTTACTAGCTATAGTAAGAACATACAAATTTGCAATAATACACTTGAGAATAATTCTAATCCTGCAATTATAAAACGAATTGGCTTGGGGTGGCATTTGTCACTATGAGGGCTTCAATTCCCTAAGCCCACATCATAACCGGGTTAGGAGGGTTTTAAACTAGAAGACAAGGGGACGGAAGTCATAAGACCATTGGTAAGTAATGAATTAGCAAGGAATAGATAGAATATAGTAGCAAAGTAAAGTGTTTTGAAAAGAACTCATCTAATAAAGAAACAAAGGAAATACAGATAAAATAAAAGGAATGTTAAGACATTATCTTAAATGTCTCTACACTAATGCACTAAGAAGATAACAAGCAAAATGAGCTGTTTGTCATGTGGCATAAGACAAGTATAACAGGGTTTACAGAAATGGAACAGCAGTGGAACACTGGGCCTGGATACACCTTGTCTTAGAAGAACAGGCAACACAAGAGAGGAGATGATATAGTACTATATATCAGCAATGAACCTATCTATACAGAGGTCACCTGGACTGATGTAACATGAGTGTTAAAAGTATCTGGGTTAAGACAAACAGAAGGGATAGCTTACAAGAAGTCTGCTACAGACCATCAAACCAGTCAGAATAAATAGATGAAGATTTATTAAAGCAAATAACTGGAGTCTCAAAAAAGCATGACGTGGTTGTGATGGGAGATTTCAACTACCACACGTACTGACACAACAGAGTATAGGTCAATATGGATGTGGAAAAGATCTTCTAGCTAATTTGAATGGTTTCAAGGTCCTGGGGCCCAGGCCCTGATGAATGAAATATACCCTAGAATACAGTATGAACTGGCTGAAGAGCTGTTGGAAACCATATCAATATTTTTGAGTGAGGAACCCTGGAGAACTGGGGAAGTGCAGAAGACAGGAGAAGAGCAAGTGTGTCCCCCCTCTTCAAGAAAGAAAAAAAGGTCCCAGTAATGATTGGCCAGTGAACTTAGTAAACATCTTGAAGACAAATGCAACGATTGTCAAAAATAGGTCTTATGATTTTTCCTTGAGAACCACAGAGTCATCAGGTTGGTGGGACCTTGGAGGTCTTCTAGTCCAAACCTTGTCCAAGGCAGGGATCCTCATATCATCCCAGATACATCTAACTTTTGAGCACCCACAACTCCAGAAGGCAGGTTGTTCCACTGCTTAACAATACTCATAGCCAGGAAATTCCTCATTTCGAATTTGGACCTCCTTCTGTAAAGCTGCCACCCACTGGTTCTTGCCCTATCCCTGGGAGCTACTTTAGTGGACAAGGAAAATCCACTTCAGCAAAGCTTTCGACACAGTTCACAGTTCACAGTTCATCAACAAGCTGCTGAAGTGTGGTTTAGATGGTACTACAGTAAAGTGGATCCACAACTGGTTGGTTAACCACACTCAGAGAGTCAACATTAAAGTTCTCAAGTTAGAGACCAGTTAGTAGTAAGATCCAAAAGGGATCTGTCTTGGAGCCAGTGTTATGCAAATTTGTTATTAATGACCTGGAGAATGGGATTGATAGACTACTTATTAAATTTGCAGATAATACAAAATTTGGAGGTGTAGCCAACACACAGGATGACAAAATAAGATTGTAATCTTATCTGGACAGGTTGGAAGACTGGGCTGAAAGGAACAAGATGTTCTTTAATAGGAAGAAATGTAAGGGAGGAAAAATATGCAGTACATATATAATATGGGGGATTCTTGGCTTCGAAGCATTATACTTCCTGACGGCGGCTGTGAGGCTGAAGTGGAGCGGAGACCAGAGCCTGGCAGCCCACGGCAGCCCACAGTGGCATTGAGACCTTGGGGGTTGGGGGGATGAGCCCCTATATGGCAAGGGGTGCCCCCTCCCCCTAGAGAAGATGCTGGGGGACTCGAGTGAGTGGGTGTGTGAGAGTGTTTGCTGTGGTTGGGAGAGGTGAATGTACTGCTCTCTGCCTGGGTGGGAGATGGGCAGAGGGTAGGAGTGAGTGGGGCCCTTCTCTCCCCGACCAGTGGGAGAAGTTGGTGGAGAGAGGGTGAGTGCTTGGTTGGGAATTGGGGGTGTTGAGCCCCTGTTGGCGCTGAGAGCAGCCGGCTGAAGTGCCACAGGGGCGCGCTCCCCCACTCCTTTTTTGTCTCCTCTCCGTTGGGTGGTGACTGGTATGGTGGGCCCCTTAAGTGAGAGTCCTGGGGGGGGAGGACCTCGGGCGGTTTAAGGCGGGCATTCAAGTGGTGACGGGCATGGGGCAATATGGCGGGAGCCAGAGGGCAGGCCATTTCAGGGGAAGACGCCCCCGATGCGTTATACCAGTGGCGTGTTCTGGCCCTCAGAGCTCAAGCCCAGACCTTGGTCAGCAGGCCTACAGAGGCCTGGGCTTTCCACTGCTGCTACTGAATGCCAGGTCAGTCAATAATAAGGCCCCCCCTTATTCACGATCTTATTGGGGAGGAGCAGGTTGACCTGGCATGCATCACCGAGACCTGGCTGGCACCAGAGGGGGGAGTAGCCCTTTCGGAATTATGTCCAGCCGGGTTTAGGGTGTGGCATCAGCCGAGACCCCAGGGCAGGGGAGGGGGAGTGGCAGTAGTCATCAGGGAATCCCTATTGGCCTTCAGGGGCCCTGCTCCACAAGTTACTGGATGTGAGACCCTGTTCCTGAGGTTGAGCACACGGGATCAGTTGGGAGTGCTGCTAGTGTACCAGCCTCCCTGCTGCATAGCAGCCTCCCTGCCTGAGCTGCTGGAGGCCATCTTGGGGTTGGCAGTGGAGTTCCCCAGACTTATGGTCTTGGGGGACTTTAATCTGCCATCCCTGGGGTTGGCCTCGGAGGCGGCTTGGGAGTTCATGGCTACCATGGCAGCCATGGGCCTATCCCAGGTCAGTGATGGCCCGACCTGGGACAGCAGTCACACTCCAGATATGGTTTTCTTGTCAGAGCAGTGGCAGCGTGATTTGGTGGGGGATTTTATATTATCCCCCGTCATGGTCAGATCACTCCCTGGTGGCGGTGGGATTCTCCTATGCTGCCCCCCTCCGCAGGGAGGTAGGACCTATTCGAACGGTCCGCCCCCGGCGACTGATGGACCCGTATGGGTTCCAAAGGGAGCTGGGGGTTGTTCCTGAGGCCTTGCTGCACGGTCCAGTGGAGGCTCTGGCCGCAGCCTGGAACAAGGAGGCGGCTGGGGCCTTGGACAGGCTCACGCCTGTGCGTCCTCTCTTGGCCCATCACCCCCAGCACTCCCCGTGGTTCACGGAGGAGCTGAGGGAGTTGAAAAGGGCTAAGAGACGTCTAGAGCGCTGCTGGCGGAAAACTGGGGACAAATCAGACCGAACACAGGTTAGAGCTGATGTTAAGGCCTACCTAGTGGCGGTAAGGGCAGTGAAACGTCAGCATTTCTCTGCTCTTATTGCATCCTCAGAGTGTCGCCCTGCAGCCCTGTTTAGGGTCACCCGGGCCCTCCTGGGAAAAGGGGGGGCGAAGGACTACTTGCAGGGTCGTGCAGAGGAATTTGCTGAACACCTGATGGATAAAATCGCTCAGATCCGTTCTCAGTTGGAAGCCAAGCGTGGAGTAGGTCCAGTGGAGTTGCCTGGGGAGCGTTCTTGCCCAGTTATCTGGGAACGGTTTGATCCTGTTGCCCCTGAGGAAGTGGACAGCGTCCTCAGGGCTGTCAGTGCGACCACCTGTGGTTTAGATCCTTGTCCCTCCTGGTTAGTTAAAGCTACCAAGGAGGTGACTTTAGGGTGGGTTCTGGAGGTGGTTAATTCATCCTTGCAGGAGGGGGTGTTCCTGAAGCCTTTTAAAGAGGCTTTGGTCCGCCCACTCAAGAAACCATTGCTAGACCCCACCTTCCTGGACAATTTTCGTCCAGTCTCCCACTTTCCCTTTTTAGGAAAGGTGGTAGAAAAGGTGGTCGTGCGGCAGCTTCTGAGGATACTGGAGGAAACGGATTATCTGGACCCCTATCAGTCAGGATTCAGGCCCGGTTATGGGACAGAAACAGCATTGGTCGCACTTTTAGATGATCTCTGGCGAGAGCGGGATGGGGGTAGTACATCCATCCTTGTTCTTCTTGACCTCTCGGCGGCTTTCAATACCATCGACCATGGTATCCTTTTGGGTCGGCTGCAGGAGTTGGGGCTGGGTGGCACAATGTTGCGCTGGTTCAGCTCCTTTCTCCAAGGCCGAACCCAATCGGTGTTGATAGGGAGTGAGAGGTCTAGCCCCCGGCCCCTACTTTGTGGGATGCCACAGGGGTCAGTACTTTCACCGCTCCTATTTAATATCTACATGAAACCGCTGGGTGAGATCATCCGGCACCATGGGGTGAGGTATCATCAGTATGCGGATGATACCCAAATAAATATCTCCATCCCAGGTGCCTTAAGTGACGCTGTGACTGCCCTCTCGCGGTGCCTGGAGGCTGTGGGGGCCTGGATGGGGGACAACAGGCTTCAGCTGAACCCTGGTAAGACGGAGTGGCTGTGGATACGGGGAGCCTCAGGATCTAGGAGCTTGTCATCTTTGGTTCTTGACGGGGTTGCACTACCCCAGACAGAGCTGGTGTGTAATCTGGGGGTTCTCCTGGACTCACGACTCCTGCTTGAAGAGCAGGTGGCAGTCGTGGCTAGGAGGGCCTTTGCATGACTTCGTGTTGTGCAGCAGTTACGCCCCTTCCTGGATCAGGAGGACCTCCGCACGGTCACTAATGCCCTGGACACCTCCGGGTTGGATTACTGTAAATGTGCTCTACATGGGGCTACCCTTGAAGAGTATCCGGAAGCTACAGCTGGTACAGAATGCAGCGGTGCGGACAGTTCTTAATGCCCCTAGGAGGGCACGTATAACATCCCCGTTGCGTGAGCTGGATTGGTTGCCAGTTTGTTTCCGGGTCCAATTTAAGGTGTTGGTCATCACCTTTAAAGCCCTTCATGGCATGGGACCAGGTTATCTGAGGAACCGCCTTGCCCCGGTCATCTCAGCCCGCCCCACTCGGTCCAGCAGAAGGGGCAGGTTGCAGACCCCACCCGTCAAGGAATTTTGATTGGTGGGGTCTAGGCAGAGAGCCTTTTCTGCTGTAGCGCCCGCCCTATGGAACATCTTGCCGCCTGAGGTGCGGTGTGCCCCCTCCCTCATGGCCTTCAGGAAAGAGATCAAATCCTGGCTCTGCCAGAAGGCCTGGGGCCCAGAGGGGGGCCCGCACCTGTGGAGATGGCTGGTGGGGTGAGGGGTTGTCCCCCCCCCAGCATCTTACAGGTTTTTTAGGGCCAAATTATAGGAGCTTTTTAGGCCATTTTTATATATGTTTTTTAACTATTTATAGATTATGTCTATGTGTCCTGTGTTTTTTCTTTTTTATTATTGTGAGCCGCCCAGAGTCATCCATTGGGGGAGATGGGCGGCATACAAATTTGAAAATAAATAAAAATAAATACATAAAAATATTGGTAAAGGACTTGATTGTGGTCATTGACAATAAGCTCAATAAGACTGTAAAACAGCTCCTAAAAGGGCTAAAGTTTCTCTGAGCTGCATTAGAAGCACTGTATGAAAGACAAATGAAAACTGTATTCCTCTGTACTCTGCACTTATAAGATCGCATATAGAGTATTGTGTATGATTCTGGACACATTTTCAGAAGGATAATAATGGATTAGAACCGGTTCAGAGACAAGCAACAAAGATGATACAGTGACTTGAGGATATGCCCTAAAAAGGTGTCAAGTCTCACACAACTAGATAAGATCAAGGAAGCACTACCCACATTTATTGTGAATTAATTAAGGTGGAATATTTTTGAATGATTTGAAATCCTTCTTCCCAGTGTGGAAAAAATGTAGATTTGGCCTTGGGAATGGGGAAGGAATGAGCAAACTGTTAAGAGGTGAATTTCAGAAACAATAATTCTGTCCTGAGTAAGAGGAAAGTGGCAGAAAGAAACTCAAAATAACCCCATCTTGAATTTGTTTAGCAGAAGACAGAGTGGAGAGAAAGTCTGACAGACTTTCAAGATTCTGTTTTTCTACTTTATAACAATACAAAGCACTCCAAGATTCCCTGCTGTGCCTGTTTCTTCATCTTGCCTACTTCGAAAGGCTGACACCCAGGTTTTTTGCCTCCTAGGATAGTTGTCATTTATGAGATAAGCTGACAACTGACTCACCCTCTATCTCTTGATGTTTATGTCTACTTCCTTTCCATTCCTTTCTCAGCCTCCCCACAAATCTCCCAAAGGACAGACTGAAGGAACTTGGGATGTTCAGTCTGGAGAAAAGACGACTGAGGAGTGACATGATATCACTGCTGAGATACGTAAAAGGGTGCCATACGGAAGGTGGTTGGGAACAATTTTCCATGGACACAGAAACTAGAATTACAAATAATCGGATGAAGTTTCAGCTACTTAGATTTCATTTAAGTGTAAGTAAAATATTTCTGATGATAGGATCTCTACAACAGTCTGCCTATGAAGGTTGTGGGTTCTCCATCTCTGGAGATTTTAAGAGAAACTAGTTTGCCCCTTCTGAAGGATGTTTTAATTGATTTTCCTGCACACTGCAGAGTTGGACTAGCTGAGCCTCGTGGTCCCTTCCATATAACTCCACAATTCTATGATTTTACAGTTCCATATAATGAGAGAGATCTATTTCAGATCTACTTTATTTTATCATGGTTTCTAAGCACAAATCTTTTAAAACACAAACCATTTACAATGGCTACTCTAATCCTGGACTCGAAGAGATACCTTGTTCTTTGTTCCCTTTCCCTTATACATTTAATTAAAGACTAGCTGCTCTGCTCTCCTTCCTCTCTCAAGGGCTATTTCTCAATTTGGGGAGGGGATCTGCATCTCACTTAGTATGTACCACTTTTTGAGAAACACTGCTTTAGAGGTTTTGCCATTAAATTCCATTTTTCTAAACAGTGCATTTCTGCCTATGTGTGAATGCCTGACAATCATAATTTTTCCTTCCTTCCCTCCCAGAAGTTGACAAATGTACATATCTAAGATGCAGACATTATCTGGTTTAGCACACCTGACCACATGCTAAACACTGGATGAGATAAGAAAGGACAGAATGCAAGATTATTAAACTATTATACAGGATCAAGAAGTAAACTACACAACGGAAGGATGTTAGTAGCAATCAATGAACTGCATTTTGCTGATCAAGGTAAATCAATTTGTACTCTGAATCCAAATAGCCATTCAGCCATTATATGGTACAGAAACTGTGTGTGTGTATACATATATTTGTCATGTCAATTTATTTAGTTGTATTACAAGTTAAGCAAGCATTTATATTTGTCTAACAGGCTGCATTTTCAATATTCTTACCTCTTACCCACTGAATTACTTGGCTAACTAATAAATCATGTGATTCTACTTTGAACTTAAGGAACCAGGAGTTAATGTTGAAATCAGAACTCTGTCACTGAAAAATCACATGTAGAAGTATATTTATTTAACAGCAAAAGATCAAAGTCTATTGGCCAAGGACACAAAACAGAATGGTAGGTAAATCAGAAACGAGGTGGGGAACTGACCAAAATGAAATAATTCATTCTATATAACTAACTCTGTATTCATATGACCTGCTTAACTGGGTCACATATGGAGTTAATGTCATACGAACATAGTAATGCAGCCAGCAGAAGGGTGAGTAGAAGATCATTGTAGCTCAAAACAGGCCCCAGTCACCCATGTTGTCTGAACACAGACTAACACACTTCGCTAAAAAGGAAATTTGTTTTTTCCATAATATACCATCTAATCTTAACCCATCACAGAACTGTGCAAGAAACACTTCCAACATAGTGGCTAGGGGATAAAGTGCTACAGGTTCATTGTACTGTGCCTTCCAACTGAATAGTCACAGCAAAAGATTAAGACCCAACAGATTCCACATCACTACTGTAGTTTCTGTAAAAGAAAATTAGCACATAATATGCAGGAGGAAAACTACTCACAACTACCAAAGCGTACTTCTGCAAAATGCATGCTTTGCATAAGATTAAAGTCTAGGCAACAAATCCACGCACCCAATAATAGGTAATACAAAGTAGCTTCTAGTTTCAAAAACAGAAGAGCAACATGAAGGTAAAGGAGACTTTTAACACTCTCTTGCAGTCACTTTTAAGCCACTTCATCCCTCTGTCAGATTGCAAACTTGCATTTAGAACTGTGTGAGCAAAAAACAGACTGGACTTATTTTTTGAATTCTAACACTATATCAAAATCTCTCTTCTAACTTTCCATAACTTTTCTTTCCCTGGAAAAGAGGCTTCAGTTTTTCTATTTCTCTTCTTTTTGGTGGTATTTTTGAATCTACGTTTTTATTGCAAAACATCTTGCCTCTGCTTTTCTTTTACACATCTCTTCGTTTTTCTGTAATCTTTCTGGCTGCCAAATTTTTCAAATCTGAAAAGACTCACTGGAGAAGTGGAAATTTAGCTGAAGTGTGAGAAGTTAGAGGCGCTGTATGCTGGTGGTCAGGATGTTCACATACACTTGCAAGAACTCTGCACCCATCCATCAGAATTTATCTAAGATTTTCTGAACAATTTCCTTTCCATGAAATCAGTGAGAATAGTTGAACAAAAAAGAAAAGAACTGTCTAGTACAACATGAGCTCAAACAGCTGGTAAGGAAATGATGTGGCACTTCCTTCATGCGCACATGCCCT
The DNA here is from genome assembly GCF_059951505.1 of Python bivittatus. Lineage (NCBI taxonomy): Eukaryota > Metazoa > Chordata > Lepidosauria > Squamata > Pythonidae > Python > Python bivittatus. The sequence continues at coordinate 4,519,445 of NW_028277112.1, forward strand.
GAATTTCTTCCAATCAGCGTTACAGCATCTTGTGGCTGTTTTTCATTTAAAAAGTTTCTTGCCTGACCTGGGGTCCTCCAGATGTATTGGGATTACAGATTGAAAATTCCCAGTCAGCTACTGGCTGTGCTGGGTACAAACCTTTACTTCAGAGGCAACAGAAGGGTACCAGGATAGGAACGGCTGTTTTAAATTAACTATGTGCAGCAAATGCCTTCACCATGGCACACAGTATGCATTAAAAAAAGAGATGGTTATTGCCTGCCATGCATGCAAAATTGGCATTGTTTTCTCCCTCTTCAGAAATTGGAAAGGGAAATCACCCAAAAGGTCAAAAGTAAAGTAGGTTACAATCCCTGCCAAGGACATTTCTTTAAAACTTTTAATAGCTTCTCTTGGTTAAGAACAGTTCAGTACAATTTTATGTCTGTAAAGCTAAAACTTAACAATAGCTGATTTCAACAATAGCAATACATTATATAGATACTAAAAATCTCTTACAGTACTAAGGAAGAAAAATGTATTGCAAACAATAAAAGTTAAGATTTTTCAAATTCTATCAATCCCTGCAAGCCAGTGATGCATAAATGTTATGGGGCTAGTGGTTATATTTGAAATTTTAAGAATGTGCCTCACAAAATAGCTGTCATGGGAGAACATGCCTATTCAAAAATTGGCTGTCACAGTGACCACAGCCTTTCAGAAAACGCACTTAAAACAGAAGTCAGCTGATTCATTTCCTCTCCCTCACCCCCTCTATCACACCCATTTTCTGTTGGTCACATTTCTGAGCAAAGGACATGGCAGCCACCACCACCCACCCAGGAATGCCTGTGGGGCCTATGAGTCTTTCCTCCAATTTGTGAACAGACAGAAAAGTGTAACAGCTTTGAGCTACCCTCGTTGCCAAGTTCTATTAAATCTCAGTAACAAGGCTAGCAAGCAGTGCTGTCCCTTGTAGTTTTAATGCAGGACAAAAAAAGAAAAGCCATAGAGAATTTTCTTGCTTTTTTCTCTTCTCACCAAGTGTCATCTGCTGGTCAGAAATCCAACCACCAATTACTCTCTTTGATGTGTGATGGGGAGGAATGGGATGGGGGTTTTGAATGGCAGATTTAATTAGCTGTCAAGTTACTCAACTAACCAGCCACAGATGCAGAGATACTCCTGCGCAGTGCTTTGGGAGAGCTCCCTCCCACTTCATCCCACCTATATCCTCCTATCAAATGGGCTATTTTTGGACTCGGGTTTGGTGTTGTTTCAAAGAGCACTCAACAAGGAATAGCAGAGGCCTCTCTCCCACTATATCCTGCACCCCTCCTCCTCACCTGGACCTGTCAATTGGGCTAGTAGAGACCGGGGGGGGGGGGCAGGATGAAGTGGGAAGAACTGATCAATAGCACGTAGGCTCCATCCTCAGCTAAAGCCTCAAGGGAGTGGTAGTGCTGGTAGCATCTGGCAGTAGTTCATGAAGTAGGTAAAATGACTTAGGGCAAAACTGAACCACTATCAGCCCAATAAAAACACTGTCAGCAGAAGCAGTAGGAAAATATACTCACTTTGTTCCAGCAACAAAAACCGGAAAAACCTAGATTTCTTTTCTAGTTTACATCAACCTTCTGTGCAGATTACTTGCTCTGCTTCAATAGAGTGCCAGTCCTGCTTTTAAACACAGGTCTAATACTCTTTCAAAAGACTGTTAAACCTAGAGGGAGAGAGGGAGGGGTATATATAGGATCCCACATAAGACCTAACAAGTATATTCTGCCTCTATGGAAGCAACTTGTCCAGTTTCTCTTGCAGCGCAAGACAAATTGTCTATGGAAAAGAGTGCCAAGCAACAGCAGGGGAAGGGGCATGTCAACAATATCCCAATGGGAGCTTGTCAGGTCCCAGCTACAAAATGTGCCAAAACACATCCACAGCAAAAACTGTCTTGGGACAAGCAGGAAAGTACTATTTCAAAACTGAAACAACTAAGGGCTTTAAGCCACATTTCCTTTTGAGTTGGGGCTGAGAAGAAAGCAACGTCATAAGGTCAAGCCATTTAAAAATGGCTCATGAAGTTGTTCATGCCATAGTTAGGATATGAAGATGAGCCCAATGTGAGGTTCAAGGCAATCTTATAAAAAAGATTCAACTAGATGCTGATGCTTCGCAGAATGCAAGCTTCCCTTCTGATTTTTTTTTTAGGCAAAGGAATGTAAAAATGATAATATATCAACTGGAGCAGAGAACCTGGCATTTTATTAACTATCACTTTTCTAAATTACATGGAGTATAGATAGGTAGGGTAGGACACAATATTTGCATTTTTAAAGATGAAAGCTCAGGCCTAGTTCACACACCACTTTTCTGTAACTGATATTTCAAATCAAGGAAACATCTATATACAATGAAAACTGGTAGCCAAGGAAACCGGGTCCTCTTCCTAACATTCTTGATTCTTTTATGAACAAGCATTCAACAAAACAATCTCCCCATATGCAGTCTGAAAGTACTGAGACCAAAAATATTGCACCTGGTTATTTTGAGAGGTCTAAGAGGTCTCTGCAGCTGTATTCTGCGACTAATATAGCAAAGTAACAATAATCCAACTGTTTCATACTCTTTTGTGGCTTTAAAAGCATAGTATTAAAAAAAACAGAAGCTAAAAAGCATTTTCGTGACCTTTCAGCAATATGTCCACAGTGACATATGTGCTTTTAGTGAGGCATGGTACATTAAATCTTATCAGAGCCTTAAGAAATGGGATACTGTATATAACAACATGTTTCAGTGTATCCTCACTGCCTGATTGCTAGGCCTTGTTAGGTCTATTCCTGTTCGCATTTGCTCCCATTTCTGCTTATGTTTCCAAGTAATTGTTCACGTTCATGTAAACTATTCATTGGATAATTTGGAGTGCAGTATTTTCCTCATTTGGCATTTTAAACAAGATGCATTGTATTCTACCATCAACTGAACATGTTGATAATGAAATAAGATTATGTTATCTTATTTCTTCTATAATCAGCATTCACCAAATTTTGTATTAGAAGTAATACAGAAACCAGTAAGACTCCCCTTTCCATCACACCTGACACTGCAATCCAGCCTTCCCTGATCAGATTTTTTGGGATACAACTGCCAGAATTCCTAGCCAGGGAAATGCTAACAGAGATGAGATGCTATCTCTGGGTTGTCCCAAGTAACAAGCCCCTCATATCTGTTTCAGTTATTTCAGGATAAATTTTAAACTGGCTGTGAACACTGAACTATTTTCTGCACTGAACTTAAACAATATTTCTATTCACTGACCATACTCTTCATAACATCTATGTTGCATAAGTTAAATTCTAATTACAGCTTTAAAAAAAAAATCCTTATCATTTGTACAAGCAAATCCCCATCCTTGCAGAGCTATTCAGTTATACTATATATTAAGAAAGTTCCATTTTTATCTATCAAGGCTATTAGACTTCACAGAACATCTATTTCAAAAGCAGAATACAAGTGAATACAAATTCCTTGGGAACCTTGGCAATTGCTTTCATGCTCTGCTTGTAAGCTTCCTGGAGTATGTATTTGGGCACTGTTGGAAGCAGGATGCTAGATTATATGGACCTTTGATCTGATTCAGTAGGGTGGCATTCTTAACTATTTGTATTTGTAATTCTAGTCCACAATAAAATTTGAATTGTTGAACTTCACTGTTAACATTACAATTGCTTATCAGCATTCTTAGTCTGAACTGGTTTTAAGTTAACACCGTCAATCTTTATTCTGCATAAGACATTACTTAAAATGTTCCATGTGTTTTAATGACTGGAGTAGTGGAGTGGAAATCAGATGTTGCCAAGAAACTATATTACAGTAAGTTATTCAACTCGTCTTAAGCAACCAACTAATATTGCTTTTGGAAACAAAGAAAACAAATCCAAATTATACACATTTATTTTTCAACTGTACTGCATTTGAATCATAAATGCTGACAAGCAATATTAAAGGATATTATCTATCTAAAGTGACATTTTACTATATGTTCCAATTAATCATTGGCCTTCTAGCTTAACCCACTCTTACTTTACCTCCCCCTCAAATGCTGGATTTAATAAAAATTGTCTAGCAATAATCTAATAAAACATTCTTTAGAAAATACTTCCTTTCCTGAACACATACGGACATTGGTTTTTACAGCAAGATCTGTATAAGGATAAAGCAAGCTAAGAAGATATACTTCATACAATGCCCATGAAAATAAATGACATTAATGGTGACATTTATCTCACCTGAACTGAAGTCTGGGAAGTTTTATTTGCCGTGCTTTTCACAGTAAAAACTATACTCCTGTACAATTTAATTTGTAAGGCTTAATATGCTGATTTGGGTTATGAGAGAGACTATCACCCATAAGTTATTAAATCCATACAAATAGTACGTCTATTTGTTCCACAAAAGTTGGCTGCTAGACAAGAACCATTTCATATTTACAAGGTTCTGCACTGCCTTCTTCCTATGATTTATTCTCTGTATTGTACCAACCCAATTTTGTGTATTTATCCTTGTCAGTTGACTTAATGCCACTCTGACCAAGCTTACTCCTCCCATGGTGTTGTAACACAACGCGATCAATTTAAGATATAAGGCAGATGGATATCAATTTAAGAACTGTCAGTATACACATACTATCTTAAATATACAGTACAGATATAAGTTCATTGTATAACTCACACGCAGAGTTTAAAAAATAATATCTATGTTCAATAAGTGAATAAATAAATTGCAATATGATTAATCAAACCAGGAAGCCTCTAGTTAATTGTAGTTTCTCTTAGCTTCCAAAATAGAAAATACAATTTTTGAAACAAATTATAGCATTAAGGAGTCTGGTGAATCAAGTGATAGACAAATCTTTGTATAAAATAAATAAAATAAAATAAATCACAAACGGAAAGTCCCATTTTTTCCAAAGCTGATTAACTATGGGAAGGCAGGGGAAAACAGCTGCATTAGTGAAAAGTAGGTTTGCTTGCATCTCATTTCATTACCCAAGATAATGGTCCATGTGTAGTAGTAGAAACATAGCCACAGTGCAAGCTATACAGACAATTTAAATTTTAAAGCAAATTAAAAACAAGTGTAATGCAGCAAGAACACAAAATACACTTTCTCTACTAATAAATTATACATTTTATTCCATGCTTTTATATTTAAAGAGTTAGAGGAATGCTTGTAAAACTAAACTAGATAATTGTACTTAGTAAGACACCTGAACACTTAATTTTTCTTATTATTTTAAAGATCTCTTCACATTTTTTGTGTCCATTTCTAAAATGGAGTTTCAAGAGTAAATTAAGAACAGTATAGAAAGAGCAATTTCTGATTTATGTTATGCCTTCAGCCCACTTTTTTTCAAGCTAACCAAAAATAAATGTGTTTTAAGGTACAATCCAATATCTATCCACTTAGAGGTAATCTGTCTGCCATATTTAAATGCAATTATATACCATTCCTTTAATGAATATAACCTTGAGGAGAAACCATTGTTTACAGAAACACAATAACTGAAACAACTCTTTCAAGTTTATTGCACATAATTTATCTTACTAAACCCACAACAAAGGAAGTATGCAAACAATAATTTTAGAAAGCACTCAATATACACCCACTTCAGCTTATTAACTATGGCATTTGGAATTATACAACCATAAGTCATCTTTTAAAAAACAAGCATGACAATCTGCAGCAATATTGCTCTAATAAGATATTAGCTGAATACTGGATTCAGTTCTGCCACCTCTGTTCAAGGAGGCCTTCAAAACAAATTCTCAGAGGAATGGTAAATAGTCTAGCACAGTAAGGTGAAGCTAGGAAGAATTCCCCAAGTTTAAGAACAGCTTGGCCCTAGAATGAATCACCAAGAGAAGCTGAGATAGCTATTATTATTTAAGAAAGAAATTTTGAAAAACATTTATAAATGGATCCTTTAGTACAGAATGTCCTGAACTTGAAAAATAATTGATAAATTACAAGTGAAGCTATGAAAGGACTATCCAACCCACTTAATTGCCAAATTTATAACTCTGAAAGTACCCAGTCCCACCTTGCATCAGTTCTGGGATAGCCCGTTCAGACTCATTCCCAATTCTGGAGCATGAATTGAGAAAAACAGAGTTCTAACATTTGTGTATGAGAAAAATATGCCTAAGGGTACCTTTAATTTTTTTAATAATCAGAATGATAAAGAAATTGTAGAAAAGCTGTATCATTATGAAGAAATTAAGAGAGTCGAATTTCATATATGAACGTGGAGAGGGAAGGGATTTCAAGTGGTATTGCCTTTTGACTCTACCAATAACCTGCTTAGATCACTTTCACAGCATTCTCAAAAGTCCCAGTAATCCTTTGCAACTGAACATAGCCTTCCCATCCTTGATCTCCCTGGTTACACCATCCAAGATATACTACAAGCACACACACCAATCAGAAGGGCCAAAAGGAAATGGGAAAGAGAAAATATTCTTATAAAGCTAAAGCATAGAAATATAGATGGCTATACATAAAATATTTGTACAACTTTGCAGAAAAACAAGTTGATCAACAAATAATTTACAAGAAGAAACATGAATGGAGAAGATTATATAAAAAGTAGTAAAACTGAAACACTGTCTTTAAACAAAATTAAACTTTGGAATATTTGCATTTTGCAAAGAGAACGAATATGAAAAAAGAGGGACAGATTGTTTTATAAAGCACACTAAATGAAGGAGATTCAAAAATAAATCACTTGGTAATTCACAAAAGGGAGTACAATCTCACATATATCCACTCAAGAAGCACTCAAGAAGAGTGTGGGTGAAAATTGTGTGCAGTTGCAATAACAGCCAAACACAGGTATCTCTTTCTCTCTACCTGCCATAATTTCACCACCTGTTCAAAAACTATAATTGGGCTTACAGAATGTGACCCTATGATTTGACAACAGATCTGTAGTTCCCAAGGTACATGCTAGGGAAAGGCTTAGCAGAAAAATTTGAATTGAAAATAGAGTAAATTAGAGACATCAGCCCAGTTCAAGGGAATCTGAAACAACCTTGAATTTCCACATTCTGCTCCCAATCCAGGTTTTATGATAAGCCAGAGCACAGCTCTAATTATCAATTAAAATTCTGTGCCTACCATATTTCTATGGCAAAGTTAGGGCTGGGCAAATAGTTCACAGGAGTATTTTATTTACAGCAGCACTTCTATTCAGCAGCAATCCTGATCAAAGTGTCTTCTCTGCACACACACGCACCTGTGAAGATAACCTGGAAAGGCCTTCAATACGGCCAGACCAAACTTTCAAGAGGATGCCACTGACTCAAAGCTTCAAACAGCAGCACTTTGCTTGCAGGATCACCATGAATACAGCACCCCTCTGAATGACTAACACAGCAGTAGTAAGTAAGTGAATAAATAAATCACCAGCACACTGTAATTGATCCAAATTCTAAGATAGAGGCCAAAATCTCATATAACTAGAGCATTAGCAACCTGACTAAAGTTCAAAAAATCAGAACAAAACCAACAATGTTACATTAAAGCAATACACAATATAAGCCTAGGGTGTAGAACTTTCTTTGGGCTGAGAGACACATTAGCCTTTGAACAGCATTCTGAAGACTGCACTCTAAAAAGGGGAAGAGTCAGGAGTACAAATATTATTGAAGTATTCTTCTAGAATTAAATTAAGAATTGTTTAATCAAAAGGCTTGGGTTTTTTTCCATCTGTCAAATTAATTTCCTATAAAATAATCTGATTTCCTTGTCTAGGAGAATGAGGGGGAAAAAAAGATAAACTTGCTCCTGATTAATTTCTAAAGTCTGCAGTGGAGACAAGGAGAACAGCAGTGGCTACCTTAAGCTGGATTACCCTAAGATTGTTCTCATTCTCCCATTACCCAAAGAACTCTTAAGACCCTTTTTATAGCCCCCTTCTTTCTATGGTGGTATTTGTCCTGTGGAGTAGCTTACCCTCTGGGATAAGCCAACCCAAAAATTGACATGTTTTAGGTATTTTCTTAGGAATGCATCTTATTTATGTTGGTTTCCCCAGCCACAACATTTCACTTAATATTAGCTGTTTTAAAGATTTTTGTAAAATGAGATATACTGTAGTATCCAACATTTTCTCAAAGCTCTACAATAGAACTTCCCAATATCATTTAAATGATTACCTTTTTGCTTCTTCTAGATGGCATAAGTATTCATAAGCAATATTCTGACGTCTTCTCTCATCCATCTCTTCTGCTGAAAGCCGTTCATCATCCACAATAGCTGTAATAGAAAATCGTATCAAATTAAATGTAAAAAAGAGCGATCATGGCACTTATTTCAGTAGGACAGAAGATACTACAAATTAGCAATTGCTCATTATGAACTGAAGAGATTATTTAAAAGATAGATTTAAGTCCCATATTTTATATGAACACATACAAATACAATATTTTAAAGAAACATATAAAAAAAAGGAGCAGCTCTTGAAAATGTAATCGGTTCCTGAAAATGTTTAAAATTAATCATTTAGCTATCTTATATGCTTTCAAGATGTATAGGTTGTTGACATATACTTCTGAAAATAAAACATACAAAAAGTTATAACTGACATTTTAGTCTAATATAATATTCATTTTAAAATAGTACTAATCTTGCAAGTAAACAAGGTACATTTTCCATAAATATTTTGCATTTCTATTAAAGATGAAATGCAAACAACAAAAAGCTTCTATTCATACTAACTGCCAAACCGTTAATATAAATTCTGAAATAGAATTTAAGAAAAAGCAAGAGAGCAATATTTATTTTATCCCAGATTAGATTAATCTTTATTACAGCCTTACAGACAGAAGATATTTTATTTCAGCAGTTTACAACAACAAAAACAATGAAGCAATATTAAAACAAGAAATAACACAGATGACACTCTCCCATCATCCCTCAACAGACCTCTGGAAAAGTTTTTTCCCCCTCCTTAAGTAAGTTTTATTTTTGGTCAAAAGACCCAAACAGCAAAATATAAATATCATTTAAAATTTGGCACTGGATAAAAGAGGGCAACAAATAAAATAACTGATAAATATTATATAAACATTTAAAACTCTAGCTTATTTATGTGTTACTAAAGACCCTCTTTCTATAGCTGTAGTTAAAAATTTGGCTGTTGGCTATAGCCATAGTTAAAAATTTGGCTCTATAATTTTAGGATTTTTATCAGCAAGTAAAATTTTAACATTCTCAGAAATATCTCTTTCTTATTTATTTATTTATTTATTCATTCATTCATTCATTCATTCATTCATTCATTCATTCATTCACACACACACACACACACACACACACACACACTTACTAACTTCTGGAAGTCCATTACAGTGGGCACTAGCTTGATTTCAAGAGGGAGTCTATTACATAATATATAGGCTACAACAGAGAAACATGATTTCAAGCTCCTATCTCACTGCTGGGGACTAGCAAATGTCCCCAGTCAGCCTATACCACATGATCCAATTCTATGTTGAAAAGGCCCTGAAGGAACCAAGTTACATAGGCCTTTATAGGTTAAAACGTAGCACTCCAAATTGCATACAGAAACCTAATGGTAACCAATGCAGAGCTCACAGGAGTTATGTGGCTGTCAACAAGTGGGCCACTATATATCTTATGTACAGCACACTGTAATGGTCCATTATGTAGTGATAAGTACATGTTGCCAGGGCCTCCCATTCCAGGTAGGCTGCAGCTGGCACAACAACTGAAGCTGGGCAAAGGTGTCTCTGACCATGGCCTCTGCCTGCCTATCTAGCAATGGCCATGAGTTAAAAGGGACCCTCCAAATCACAAACTCGCTCCTTCAGGGGAAGTGTCATCCCATTCACAGTTACAACTGGAGCTGACGACCCTTCTGACAAACTACTCTGTGATGCTAGGGTTCAACTTCAGCCTGTTTTGTCCCATCCAGGCCCCAAAAGCCTTCAGACAATAGGCCAAGGCTTTCACAGTAATTCTACACTGTATTTCCAGCGTGGCTTAGGGTGAAGATGTAAAGCTATGTATTGTCAGTGCACTGAGGATACCACACTCCAAACCACAGTTAACCACCTCAGCAATTTCATGCAGACACTGAAAAGCAGTGGAAAGAAAATCAAACCTTTCAGCATCCCACAAGTGAACTCCCACCAGGGTGACCCTTCCCCCTCCCCTGGATTAGAACAGTCCACTCAAGAAAGAGCAAAACCATTGTAACATAGTATCACTCACTCCCAACTCTTGCAAATGGTCCAGAAAGATAACATGGTCAATAGTATTAAGCACTGTTGAGAAAGCTACTAAGACCAGAAGGGTCCCCTACTGTCATCCAAGTCATGGCAAAGATCCTCCACCAGAATTACCACTGTCATTTTTGTCCCAGGCCTAAGCCTGAATTCAAATTAAAATTTTCTGTGACAAATATCTAGAGTCAAACTGTGGGGCAAACTCAGTAAATTCACAATAAATGGCTATTACTACTGATATATAAAATGCATGAAAACTCTTGTGTAAAAATTCAATTTACTTCATGAGGCCATCTCACAAAAGCAGTTCCCTCAGTGAGAGAGTTCCGACAGGGCTGCATTTTGGCCCCATCATTATTCAGTCTTTATATAAATTCCCTGGTGGCCTGTCGGAACGCTTCCGATTTTTTTCCACCACAGCTAGCATACAGGCATATCCCAATGCTACTTTATGAGGACAATGCAGCCCTTCTGTCCCAGACTCCACTGGACTAAAATGTGCACTAAGATCATTTGCCACTCATTGCACTGACGATGAATTAACAATAAATTATGAAAAGACAAAAATATTGGTATTTGCTCAGCACTCTACAATCCATATGTGGCAACTAAATAGACACAAAATTGAACAAGCTAAAGTTTTCAGGAACTTCGGAATTCTTTTCCAGACTTCAGGTTGGAAAAACACACATCTAGAGTACGTAGCTTTGAATGCCCAAAGATCATTAGCAATTGAAACTTTTTATAGAACAAGAAGTGCCTTTTTTATATCAGCTCCCCTAAAACTATTTACAGCCAAAGTATATGTCCAGCTCTTGTATGGTGCACAGCCTGGTCCTTATGATAATCATTCAAAATTAGAAATTGTGCAATCCAAATTCTTAAGAAATATCCTCCAAGTACCACGGTGTCTCTAATGCTACTGCAAAACGGGATCAATTAAGACTGAGACAAAAATTTGGCTAATTTTCTTCACATACTGCCTGAAGTTAATTTTTTCCCCATAGGATTGACCCCCCTCACCCCGACATTAGTAGACAATTTTAGTGCTAGATGAAAAGTGGTATCCCCTTAATAAATTGCACTTTTATGGCTTTTCACAAGAGGCTCTTCTTTCTTTGGGCTGAACAAGCCAAGAGAATCTTAGCACAGCACATTCTGGATGTGGAATGACAACGAGACCAGGCTCTGCTGCCCAAGAATGTTTTCCTGAGCAGCCGATCTTGTATGTTTAGACTGGCAAGATACTTAAACAATACTACAGTATCCAAGCTGAGAAGGGCTTTAACACTGGCTAGATTTAATGCTCTTTCTTCAGCCATTTTGGAAGGCAGATACAAAAAAATTCCATATGCTGCATGATTATGTCCATGTGCTACAGGAGCCATAGAATCTGTGGCCCATATTTTACAGTATTGCTGCTTTTATACAGACATTAGAATCTGTTTTGTTTCCCCTCACCTGGTAAAATACCCAAGTCACTCTGATGCTTTCTGTGTACAACTTCTACTTTCTGATCAAAGGGGCTCTCCCTCTCTGGATGTTGCCAAATTCTGTTCAAGCTGACTAACCCCCATCCCTCAGTATAGTATAACTGTGCCTAACTTTTGAACAATATTAAGTATAAATAGATGTCACTTTATTCTATTTTAACTACTTCTTAGAATGTTAGCGTTATGTCTTAGTTTTAGATAAATAATATACTGTTTTTTAAGTCCTAGAAATGTATCTTTCAGTGGTAACAAAAGTGACAATAATATTCTGTACTATTTTTTAGCTTGTGTCTTACGTGTGGTTCACCTCTTTTACTTTCAAACAGTTTGTTAATTGCTTTATATTATACTGGTCTTTGACCAAAATAAACACTTGAGTTTTCTGCAGAAAAAAAAGAAATGGGGGTGAATTCTGTATTAAAAGAATCTTCAATCCTTCCAATCTTTGATCTTGAAGCAGGGAAACATTTTTGTTTGATACTGCTTCCATTTGAAAAAAAAAATCAGAATGCAAGTCAATATTCAATAGCAATAAATGTCCAGATCAAAAGAATACCATCTAAATAAATGAGATGATCATCATTAAGACAGCAGACAAATCATAAAAACAAACCAAAAACTCCTTGCTTACTGACTGCTCATTCAGTGACTGTTCGAAGTTACAACGGTGCTGAAAAATGAGATTTGCAACTGGTCCTCAAACCTGCAACCATTGCAGCGTCCCCACAATCACATGATTGCAATTCAGGTGCTTGGCAACTGGCATGGATTTATGATGGTCGCAGTGTACCACACTCACACGATTGCCATTTGTGACCTTCACAGACAGATTCTGACAAGCAAAATCAATGGGGAAGCTGGCTGGAAATCTCAAATCACAGCTATGTGACATCACTTAATGACCGTGGGTGATTCGCTTCATGACCACAGCCAGAACTGCCATCATAAGCTGGACATGGTCACATGTTTCACTTTACAACTGCATCACTTAGTGATGGAGTTGCCGGTCCCAATTGTGGTCAGTAAGTGAGGACTACCTGTACTGAATTGGATAGAATAAAAATCACATATAATTAAAATGAAAGGAGTGTTTATTCAGAAGAGTAGAAGCAGGGACCTGGAACTATGCAGCTGGCGTCAGACAAGCAAATGCTTAGAATCAGCTAAAGACAGCAAAGGATACTGTACTAAGAATAATTAAAAGGACTTTTAAAGATATATTTAAAATAAAATGACACTGTATCAGCTGGTCAATGAAGAAAGCAAAATGCAGAGCTACTCAAACTCAGTCTTCTCCAAAATAAAGTTTTATATCAGAAAATGGTGAGAAGCTGGTTGAAGGGGTAGAATTCAAACTTGAGACTGAGGGAATATTTCATTACTTCGAAAGAGTTTAAATCTCCAGACCAGATGAACTGAATTGGGTACTAAAAGAATTAGCTGATGATTTGACCAAGCTCTTAACAATTATCTTTGAAAACTCCTGAGAAATGGTAAAATATCAGATAATTGGAGAACAATGTCCCTACCTTTGAGAAAGATGGAAAAAAAGATTTAGAGATTTATGTATGAGGACTTTAAAAACAATGCAGTAATTAGCAGAGGCCAATTCAGATTTGTCAAGAACAAGTCTTACTATATTGACCTTATATCATTTTTTGATTTGGTAATTTCCTTAAAAGCTTGTGGAAATGCTATACACATATCTTAGCAAAGTATTCAACATGTTGAACAGCAGTGTCAGCTCGATGACATGCCAATTAAATGAACATAGCTGGGTATTACAAGGTTCACTCCTCCGTCTTCTACTATTCAATATTTTAATTATTTGGGTGAATATCTATCAAATATCCAGATGTTACAAGCTTGTCTTAGAAAACAGAAAAACACAAACTGATTTTGACAAATTAAAGACACAGCTGAAAGTAACAGAATAAAATTTAACAGAAGGAGGTGCCAAGTTCTTAATTTAGAAAACAAAAAGTAAATGTACATGCAGAGGATGAAGATTTAATAATTGTACTTGTAAAAAAATATCTTGGAATAGTGGTCAGCTTTGTTATAGGTTTGCAAAACAGAGAAATGAAATTTTAGGCTATATCAACAAAGTATAATTTCCACCAAATAACAGAAAGTAATTTTTTTTTTACTTTATACTATTTTGATCAAACCCTTTCAGAGTACTCTGTCCAGTTCCATGCAGTTTTAAAAGGATTCAGAGAAACTAAAATAGGATCTGAGAAGGTAACAAGGATGGTAAGTAGGCGAGAAACCAAGTCCTATGAAGAGAGATGAAAAACCTGAGTATGTTCAGCTTTGAGAAAAGATAACTCAGGAGGGATATGATACCACCCTTCCAAAACCTGGAAGGATATCACATGAAATTCAAGTCCTATTCTCCCTTGTTACAGAATATATAACCTATTAAAGTTACAGGAAGGAAGATATCAATTAAGTGTTTAAAAAAAACCTTTGTAACATGTAAGAGCAATTCAGCAATGGAACCAATTATCCAGAAAGGTGGTAGGTTCCCCTTGGATGTGTTTAAATGCATGTTAGAAAGTCATTAGTCTGGGACATATTAATTTGAATTCCTGCACTGATCAGCAAATTGGACTTCTTGTCCCCTTCCAACTTATTTTATAAAAAGAAATCTAAATCATAATAATGCTTCTGACTTAGCCTAACTACTATGATTCATAAAACCCAACTTCTTTAGATGGGTCACACTTAAACAATAACATTACAATGTGGCACTGTGTGAACCATCCATACAGACCAGCACTTCTTTCCAATAACAACCAAGCAACTGGAAGCCCCACAACAGGATATTAATAGACTTCACTTTCTATCATCACATATACCCCAAAAGATATCTACTTACTATCTCTAGACATAGAGCTTCCAAACATAATAGGTAGATAACCTAGCCTCTGTATATTATTTAATCAAGATTCACTGTACTTTAAGCTACTAGTCATTGGAAAATACATATCCAAATCCTCTTTTGAAGCAGTTGATAAAACGTTTACAACTCCATACATCAATATAACCTTTTAATTTATGATTGCAGGAATAAGAAGGCTTATATGAATGCTTTAGCAATTATCAATTTATCTCAGCCCAAAATCACGTCTTCCTGACTCCCAACTGTCAGATTATAGATTATACACAGACATAAACTCATAATCTTTGCCTCTATAATTTAAACAGACTTTCAAACCATCAAAAGCCTTCTTCAGCATGATAGCTAACTTGAAACAGTGGAGTGTAAACAAAGGCCATACTTTTTATGAGACACAAAGAAAAGATGCCTTTTATGTTTGACAGACAGAAAAGAAAGAAAACCTCAGAGTTCCTCTGCCATACTTCACTGATCCACAATGTACTCTAACATGTTATGTGAACCTAGTGATTATGGTTTGTAAAACATGGTTTATCAGCATCATTTATTTAATATTACACAAATGTCCAGGCTTTTTTCTAGAAACTCTTTCAAGAAGACCTCACCTATAAGGAAGGGCTGGCTGTGGATAGGGGGAGCCTCAAGATCTAGGAGCTTATGATCTTTGGTTCTAGATGGGGTTACACTACCCCAGACAGACCCAGTGCATAATCTGGAGGTCCTCCTAGACTCATGATTCGTTTGAAGAGCAGGAGGCAGTTGTGGCTAAGAGGGCCTTCATGCAACTTCATGTTGTGCGTCAGTTACGCCCCTTTCTAGACCAGGAGGCCCTCTATGCAGTCACTCATGCCCTGGTTTGGATTAGTGCAATACGCTCTACATTGCAGTAATACCCTTGAAGAGTATTCGGGAGCTACAACCGGCACAAAATGCAGCGGTGCAGTCTTGAACGCCCCTAGGGTGGCACATATAACACCTCTGTTACGCAAGCTGCATTGGTTGCCAGTTTGCTTCCGGGTCAAATTCAAGGTGCTGGTTATTACCTTTAAAGCCCTCCATGGCACAGGACCAGGTTATCTGAGGAAACGCCTTGCCCCCGTCATATCTGCCCACCCCACTCAGTCTGGCAGAAGGGGCATGTTGCGAATCCCACCAGTCAAGGAATTTCGGCTGGTGGGGTCTAGGAAGAGGGCCTTTTCTGCCGTGGGTCCCACCCTGTGGAACAGCTTGCCACCTGAGGTGCAGGCTGCCCCCACTCTCCTGGCCTTCTGGAAAGGTATAAAAACATGGCTATCCAGATGGTCTAGGGGCCTGATGTGGGCTCACATTGCTGGAACTGGCTGGTGGGATGATTGATACTGCTCCCCCATCATCTTGAATTGTATACTGGCTTTTATAGAATTGTTACTTGTTATTTTAATTGGGGGATATTTATATTTTTATTGTTTTTATTGTCTTTGTTTTTAATTGTAAGCTGCCCAGAGTCACCATCTGGGGGAGAGGGGTGGCATATAAATTTAATAATAAGTAAATAAATAAATAAAATAAGGGAGAAGCAGTGAGAAGTCCAAATCACTGAGTGGACTCCATGACCAAATGGAGATTTGAAACTATATTTTCCAAATTTAAATCCAACACCTTAATCACTGGCTCTGAGTGAAACTTGCTGCTATGGCTCTACTATGTTTTAGCATAATCCAGGTAGTCCTCGGTTCACGATAGCAATTAGGACAGGAAACTCTGCCACTAAGCAATGTGGTCATAAAGCATGTCATGTGACCACGGTGACTTACGATGGCAATTCTGGCAGTCCCAGTTGTGGTTGTTAGACAAATCCCACACAGTCATTAGGTGCAACATCACATGATTGGAAGCCGACAGTGAAGATCACAAATAGCAATCATGTGACCGTGGAATGCTGCGAGTAGTAATTGTGAGCCAGTTGCCAAGTGCCCAAATTGTGATCATGTAACTGTGGGGACGTTGCAACAGCCACAACTTTGAGAACCGGCCATAAGTCTTCTCATTCTGTGCTGTCATAACTTCAAACAAATGGTTGTTAATTGAGGACTACCTGTAAGTAAATCAGGCCACAGGCCTAGGCCAATCTCATGCTCTCAAATATTCCAGCACAACTTTCATCAAGAGCAACTCTACCATAATCTTGTACTGCTGAGGAATAATGCAAATGATACTTCTATATACCATGAAGGCAGAGGTTGGGAAAGGCTGCTCTAGATATCAAGATGTTTAAGTTCTGAACTATATCAATTTCTGCAATGAGTCTCCAAATAATTCCAGCATTATTTATCACTGAAAAAATACAAAAAGTTGTTCTGGACCACAGGCAAAATAGGTAGAAGTTTTGCAACCTTATTTTATTCATTCATATTCAGCAAATTTGTTCCCGGAATGGCTAACATTTTTTAAAAGTTACCTTTACTTCCTGTTTAAATTGTATTTGCATATCAACCTGGAATCTACAGAAATGAAAAGTATCTCTAATCAATGTTTTTATAAATAAGAACAATGTAAAATTAAATAAAACGAAACAGTACAGCAATTAAATACATTAGTTCCAAATGCAGGATTTGAAGTTTGATTTAAGGATATTTTCAGTCAAAATCAATATCCCCTGGCAAAAATACCTAAGGAATTTTGGAAATGGACTGTACAGTATCCCTTATCTAGTAAATTAGCTGCTGGAACGTGTGAATCATTTGGGGTTCTTCTGATGAAATTACTCTATTCTCATGTTTCTTGTTTCTGGTATGCAAAACCAGATTACAAACTAATCTGTATGAAATTACTTACATGAAAGATTCTGGCTCTGTGCTGATGCAAAATTACTAGATAATTTTACTCTGTATTTTTACACACACAAACAATTTTACAATATTCATGGATTAATGAATATATAATTATAGTGATAATTTAAGACTAGTTAACTTTTGTGTCTTATTATATTCAGCCATGTGATAATGAAAGTTGTATGCAACTGTAAAAATTACAAAAAGAAAACAATGCTGTCAAGCTAGATAAGATAAGCAAAATTAAAGATTATTACTATCTCAAACTTCACTGTGGGCACTAAGAGTTTCTACTATTAGGAGGGCACAAATAAGAGATGTTACGGTAAGAAGATATATCATAGGTCAAAACAAGCATCATCACCAATATAATTTACCAAAAGAGCTACAGATTCTGCCATCATCCAAACAGAGAATAGTCTGGATCTGAAGAACCAGAAATACATTGCATTACCCGGCTAGGTAAGCTGGGTAATGAAACGTTTGTAAGAAAAGAACCAAGCTCAGAGAGCCCCAAGGACTCCACAGTTCAACCCTGAGCTACACATATTCACCTCTATTGGAACCAGGAATACAGTTCCACACATTCAAAGAGATTTGGGGCTTGTTTTTTCTAACACCAATCCTACTTCTAAAACAAAAACTGCAGTCTCCCTTCAGATCTGGCACTCTATTCCAGCTTTCTCTAATTTGGAATCCTTCAGATGTAGTGGAACTTTGACTTTCAACATTCTCATTAGCTGAAAATTCTGGGAGTTGCAGTCCTAGCATATCCGGGAGGTGAGGAACAACTTGAAGACTGCTTTATCCAAAATACTACAGCGATTTTCTCAAAAAACATATGTTGGTATATAAGGGGGAAAAGGAGGAAGGAGGAGGAAAGCTCACTAAGCATTCCAAAGCTATTAGCTCATTGGAATCAGACGCATATTAAATTTTAAACTTATGTTAGTGCAAACATATGAAGCTTCTTTATAAACAGGCTCCTAGTACATCTATTCATACTGTCTCCTCCAATTCTCTCCATCCTAATGACCATCTGAAGTGCTAAACAACTACAGTAATATCATTTCTAATCACCAGTATCTTTAACATCTAGCTATAGCCTAGCACGTGTGAAAGGGGGACACCAGACTTCTATCAATTAAGCATCTGGTCTATTCTAATTGATGACAGTTTTTCTCTTTCTTAACTCTGCCGCCTGAAATCCTTTAATTAATACTAAGGTCTAAACTGATCACCTCCTCCATACAAAGATTATGTTTCACTACTGAGCACAGTCATTTGGAAAAAAATGACTAAAATTATTTAAAGAACATGTTTCAATAGCTCAAAGTGTTTTCCTCTACTATCCTAGAATTTAAGAACCACTTTTTAATCCATTTTCCCCTCTTACAAAAGACAGGACCCAGCAATTAAAACTTTATGGTGGAAATCATCCACTGAGCTGACTGATTATTCAGGCTATGGTGTCATTTCATCTCTGATACTATATACAACACATTGGTTCTCCAGTGCAGAAAAAGAATGCAATATAAACAAGAACTCATTTCTGCTTAGAACCCAATGAAGTAATAGAATTCTATCTTTGCAAAATATAATTAAGTCTAATTCTATGCAATTTGTCAAATAGACTGAGATAATCCATAGCTAGCCATGCATCTTCCTGGTCTAGTTAGTCCTTTATTATGGTCAAAAACTAGAATTTCACTTAAAAGAAATTAAAATTTTTAAAATTTAAAAACAAACTACAATAACCAAATAATCAGTATGATTAATTACAGACAACAACAAAAAATTTGGCTACATTCAAAGAAACTGAATCATATACCATTAACAACTGTACATGAAATAAATCTGAATGACCCAGAAACTTAGTTAATAAGGGGGATATAAAACCCAACTATGCATTTTTATGGAATGGGCACTACTATAATACATGGATTGTATTTTCAACCCACCACCACAATGACAAACTCTTAAAGAATAAGAAATTTTCTTGAACTTTCACTGAAGGACAGCTATTGGAAGGGCAGTAAAACATGCTAAGGTTAGTGATCTCCTAAATTTAGGGATGGATATTTGGTTTAACTAAAAAGGGAGATCAGCTTTTAAAAAAAAAATCTCTAGGGAGGGCTGACAAATCTAATTGGCTTTCTACAACCATAACACATTAAGGCTTGACACCACCTACTTATAGCCTATCATCACTAATGCATCCTGTGAAAAGCCATAACTCTGCAGCTTCCAAAAAATTAATCTTCTCCAAGTCAATTTAAAGTTATCAGCCAGGATCAAACAAGCTCAGTCCACAGGAAACAAACAGTAGTTTCAACCAGAATGTGTAATGGTATGTGGGAATGGCCTTCGGAAACGGGGGGGCAGGGAGAGATGCTGCCTAGGGAACAATCAGATAAGTGGGGGGAAAGCCCACAGCTACATAGCAGGAAAAGAAAAACTCAGAAAGGATCCTCCCTAACTTATCAGGCTGTAAAAAGAGACTGTGGGAGATTTGTAGTTTCAGATTTGCAAAATTCTGAATGTAGGCTTACAATAATGTAGAATTAGCTCATCTGGTTGTGTGTCCTGTCTGGTCTACCTGGGAAGGCTGACATCAATCTTGCAAGTCTCATACTCTCTTCCCAAAGAGAGGAATTTCAAGAATGGCCTCTGATCTTCAAGGAACTCCGCTATCTGCTAAGTATCTGGCAGCAGTGTTGTTGCAACACCAACAGCAAGTAGATGCACAGATTTGCAGAATGCTATGATACAACTAATGCAACAACTGGGACAGAATTTGCCTCAACCAGCAGCCCAGCCAATGCTCCTGCATTCCCATGCGAGTTTGCCGGAGAAGTTCGGAGGGGACCAGGATCAATTCCAGACATTCATCACTCAGTGCAAAATGTTTATGGCAGGCAGGCCAGTGGAGTTTCCCACTGATTGCACCAAAGTGACTTTTGTGTTGAGCTTGCTGAAGGAAACAGCAGCTAAATGGGCAATACTGTTCATTGAGGGGAACAATCTGGTGCTGGACAACTATCAGGACTTCATATGTAAACACAAAGGACACTTTGGGGATCCCATACAGAGAATTACAGATAGTCAAGAGATCCAGAAGCTCAAGCAGGGACAGAGAAGAGTAAGGGCATATATTTCAGATTTCAAATTACTTGCTGGTGATGTAGGGTGGAATGACTTAGCCCTGACTGACCAGTTCAGAGAAGGGCTGACCAAGGACCTAAGAGAGGAGCTGGAGAGGCAAGGCACCTCAAATACCCCGGAAGAGCTATATCAGTGTTGTGTAATAATAGATGCCCAACTGGAAGAGATGAGGCAGGGAAGGAATGGTAAGAGAAAAGACCCTAATATCTATCTTCCCCCATACCATCCCTCCCAATAGCCTCCTCAGAATCCAGCACAGGAGAACCCATGCAAATTGGAGCAGCCAAGAGATCCCTGTCATCAGGAGAGAAGCAAAGAAGGAGGGATCAGGTGCTGTGCTTTTACTGTGGGGACCCAGGACACCTAGCCAGATCATGCAAGATAAAAGCACCAGCATCTGACACAGCAGATCTTGTAAATGAACAGAGCATGAGGCCAGCAAGTACACAGCTCACTTCCAAGCAGCACCCTAGGGAAACTTTGCAGACCCCCATCCCAAGAGCTCTGAAGGGGGTCCCTCCATCATTTGAGGAGAGCTCAGACAGCCGACAACAGGCAAGCATACTTAATTACTCCTGTTATTGTTACTTTAGATTCCAGGCAGAGGTGGAACTTTCTGCTGTTACAGACTCTGGAGCAATTTCTAATTTCATAGTTATACAAACAGTACCGAAACTAAAGTGGCCTACTCAAGCTCTAGAAAGCCCATAGTTGAGATGATTGACAGACAGCCATTAATAGCAGGATCAATTCTGTAGCGCACAGTTCCTTTACAATTGACGAAGATCACAGAGTTCATAACACTCTATGTACCTGCCTTCTTGCATGTGGCCATAATCTTCAGAATAGAGTGGCTTCAGCTGCACGATCCAGATATAAGTTGGGAGCAAGGGACACTCTCATTTCCCACCCCTAAATGCCAGCAACATTGCTTACAAGCGGTGAAAGCTTACCCCCCCCCCATTGCAGAACAAGGAAGGATCAGCACTGCCAGAAAAATCTGCAGACTTTGCAGAAGTGTTTGGGGAGAGGGAGATGAATCTGAAGGGGAGGGTGATGTAATGGTATGTGGGAATGACCTTGGGAGATGGGGAGAAGAAATGCTACCTAGGGAACAATCAGATAAGGCGGGGGGGAAGCCTGCAGCTGCATAATGGGCAGAGAAAGAAACTCAGAAAGGATCCTCCTTAATTTATCAGGCTGTAAAAACAGACGGCAGGAGATTTGTACTTTCAGACTTGCAAGATTTTGTTAATGTCGCCTTACAATAAAGTAGAATTACCTCATCTGGTCATGTTTCTTGCCTGGTCTACCTGGGAAGGTTGACAGAATGGAAATATACATAGCCATCTACTGCTTTACACTGTACAATGGGGGACCCAAAAAAACCAGGAATTATCTTCTGGAGGGTGGGCCCCTTATAGTACAGGCTTCCCCCACTAGGTGAGTGTTCTAGGAACCCATCTGCATCAGTGTACCAGCTGGGTTGTTGTGAGAGGCTGCATTCAGCTTCAGTGAGTTTTTTTTTGAGACTCTCAATGCGTTTGCTTATTTCGTGATGGGTGATTCGTGCCTCGCTTGCTCACGCCTGAACAAAGAGACAATCGCTTGACTGCGTGCCGTGCTGTGAAGGAGCAGTTGGAGGCTGATCCTGATTTTTTTTCGAAGTCATAATCGGAGATGAATCTTGGAGCTACGCCTATGACCCCAAAACGAAACAGCAATCCAGCCAATGGAAAACTGCCATATCCCCATGACCCAAAAAAGCACAAATGAAGTCGAACGTGAAAACAATGATCATCTGCTTCTTTGATGTGAGAGGATTGTGCACTCAGAATTTGTTCCTCCAGGTGAAACGGTCAACCAAAGTTTTTATCTGGAAGTTCTGAGAAGGTTGCATCATGATTTGTGGAAGAAACATCCTGAGTTGTGGCAAACAGGTGACTGCTTCTTCCACCATGACAACGCACCTGCACACACTGTGCTGAGCGTTCAGCAGTTTTTGACCAAAAATGCCATGACCCTTGTGCCCCACCCTCCCTATTCACCCGATCTCACCCCATGCGGCTTTTTCTTGTTTCCCCAGATGAAAAAAGTCCTCAAAGGGAAACGTTTTGCCAATGTGGAGGAGGTGAAACAAAAAACGGCAGAAGCATTAAAAGGCATCAAAATCGATGAGTTCAAAGCCTTTTTTTGAGCAGTGGAAAAAATGTCTTGATAGATGTACTGCATCAAATGGAGAGTACTTTGAAGATGACTGAAGTCTGAACATGTAAAAATAAATACACAATTTTTTATAAATAAATTCCAGGGTTTTTTGGGGCCTCCCCTCGTATTCACACCAGCTTCAAAATGAAGGGCCACATTAGGTACATTTCACACCATCTTCCTTGTCTATATAGTTTAAGCCATTGCCAATGCACAGCAGCCTTCCCTTTTCTATAGGATTCCACTTCTCAAAACTATTTGTGGACAACCTTTCCAGAGCTGGGGGTTGGACTTAATCTTTTATGAGTAAGGAGGTGACTACAGAGGGTAGGATGTTATCAAATGGACAGGGCTGAATCATGCAAGTGGTGCCAGGAATTCCATTTTTTTCCCTAAAGGGGTTGGAGTTTATTCCTTTTATTTCTAGATTAAACCTATTTTAGAGATTACATTATGGTAGTCATGCATTTCCTGCCTCAGAATAGCAGAAAACGCAATGCCAAATTTAGGCAGTGCAATCAGGGAAGGCTGTGGATAGAATTTTTTAAAAAAAAGGTCGGAGGGGCACACATCTTTCTGATGTGCCTGGTTGGTCTTTCTGCCATATCACATAAAAGAAATAACTGAAGATACACACTTTCAGCTTTTCCACTTTGCCAACAGAGTACTGATGATATTCTGTCTTCATAAATAGTTGTTATACTGGTCTTCTGCTAAAGAAGCTTCCACTTCAAATGCAATTATATAACAATTAGGTGTTGCAAAGCATTATGAGGAATTAAGGAAAATGCAAGGGATACACTATTTGATAAACTGTTTGGGACCAACTTCAGATTTCCACCCGTACAACCTAAGGATTAGGAGAGATGTAGTACTGTCTTACCAACTCTTTTACTGCCACTTTTATAAACTGCTTGATAAGGAGAGAAACCTCTGCCTTTTTGAAAAAACAGATTACAAAGATAAGTAGAACACAGAAACATGAGTCTTCCAACATTGCTATGGCAACTAGACTAAATGGTAGGCAAGTGGACTGAACATCAAATTGAGCTTTTTGTTTAAAAAATCTTGCGCCTTATAGAACATTCCAAACAGCAAAATGGCAAATCTTTAATTTGTCTACTTTCAGTATCTAACCATCTTGTGAGAAAGAAATAAAGGCACATCAAAAATCACATCAAAAAAGCTGTTTAAAGAACAGGTCAGTAAAAAGGGTAGGATTTCATAAAATAGGCAGTTTTATGAGAAATTTTGCTATGTTACAAAACATATCTCTACAGATTACAGAAGACTGAGAGTATAAATTCATTAAATGGGCACTGATGAATAAAAGGTTTAAGGTAATCAGACTTACAAGAGAAGTGGGTGGAAAAACCCAAGCTATATACAGTCATCAGGACCCAGAGGAAGATAAGCATGTAAGCAGATTTTAACATAGTACCCAATAAACATTTGTTATTCCAGCCTTCCTTAATCAGTTGGACTCAATATGCATTGGACTAAAACTCCCATAATCCCAAGTGAGTTTAACCAATCATACTGTAGCCTAAAATCCAACTGGAGGATTTCTAGTTTAGGATGGACTGAGCATGTCAGTAAACTATGAAAATTAACATACACTGTATTATCCTCACCAAAAGAGTGTCTTCATAGTTAACACTGTGTGGGTTCATTTGTTATGCTAAGCTATGGTTTATTTTAACTCAGAATGGCTGGGTTCACAGAAGATATTATGCCAATACCAAATAAATCACATTATGATTTTGCATGATATACAAACTCAGTCGCTGCAGCCAAGCACACTTAAAAGTGTAAGTCTAAAATCAGATGTTTCCAATAATGCCGACAATTTACACTTCTATACAGCAGTGGGAAAGTTCACACAAACCACTAAGCAAAGACAATGGCCTGATCTGTAAATAACGCTAAGCCATAACTGAGTGGGTTAATAAATCACGCTAAGTCAAAACAAACCAATCACATGTTGCCTTAGGTTGTTATAGGTTAACCACACTATTGTGTGTCCCAGTTTCCAATTTTCCAAATATATAATTTTGAACCATTTGTTGTTTAACATATTCCTCAATGTAATATTCTCAAAGAGATTTTTAGTGAAACCATGAGAAAATACAAAAAAAGAGGTGAAAAACAGAATAAAGCAGATAAAAAGCAGGTGCTAAAACAAAATGGTAGATCTAATCAAGAAGCGGCTTTAAACACCGAGACTGTGATGCAACATTTTACCGGCAATTTAAAAGCCAACATCAAAGAGCCAAATTAATCAACCTGAGTGGGAGTTCTAAGTTAGTGTGCTATTACTGCAATGAACACCAGCTTCATCTTCAGGAGACAGGATGCATGACAGGGCCTAAAAGAGCTTGGATGATGAAAGAATCTTTGGCAAGGCTCAGGTCGGAAGTGGAGAGGCAGTCTTCCAGGTATCTTAGCATCAGAGAAACCAGCAGTTTAAACTGGTCAGTGAGCTTTCTTGAACACACTGCCAAATGACCATCCAGGGAAGCATTGCCTACTTGGTCCTTCAGAGGACATACAGCCCATCCAAAGGAGTTCATACTCCCAAATTGCAGGCTGGTCAATAGATGAGCTTCAGTTATTCCTCTAAATCCAGCACTTCACTGTGCACAGACAGCAGTGTAATATCATTTCATTATCACATCATACTGTTACAATAGTATAATCAGTAAAGCTTTTGCCTTGAAACCCGCAGAAGCTTGTTTTGAGAGTCAGTGCAGTGTAATAGCTAAGGTATGGGACTTGAAGCAGGAGACCCAACCCCAAAAGTTCAGTGGGTGACTTTGGGCCAATCATTCTCCCACAACCTAACCTACCTCACAGGGTGGTTGTTGTGGGGAAAAATAGGAGAAGGAATACACATACACTGCCTTGAGCTCCTATTAGATAAAGTGGAATATAAATCTAATAATTTTTTTTTAAAAAAAGTTCAGGACTTCCACATCCTCCTCTGCATCAACTAAAAAGATACACAGCTGGGTATCATCAGCAAAATTCTGAATAACATCTCCTATGACTTTACATAAGTGTTAGAAAGCATTGGGCTGTAAGAACTTCCATAAACACAGGCAGTGAATAAACCAATCCTCATTTTGGCTTAAATGTCTTAGCGAGAACTGGATGTATGTTAATACTTTTCAGATAATTTATTATTATTATTTATAAGCCACGAGAAGGCAGATTCC
The DNA here is from genome assembly GCF_059951505.1 of Python bivittatus. Classification (NCBI taxonomy): domain Eukaryota; kingdom Metazoa; phylum Chordata; class Lepidosauria; order Squamata; family Pythonidae; genus Python; species Python bivittatus. The sequence goes on from NW_028277112.1 coordinate 4,545,539, forward strand.
ATCATATAATAAAGGTTAGTATTTCACAAAGCAAAACTATCTTAAGAATAATGTATATGCTTATGTAGACATTTAAGTTTACTTTCAATCCCATTACAATACATAGTGCTGCATTCTTTTTAGTGCAATTCTCTTTAGCATAATTCTTTAGTAAATTTAGTAAAGCAGTAACATGCATATAAGTGAAAAATTAAACGAACTGAATATTTGAATAAGATTACTCAAATTATACATTTTCTAAAGATACCTGTGTGTCATGAAACATATGGTACTTAATTTCTTTTATTGCATTATGCCTTCTTTGAAGATACACTATTATCTTATTGGTAAAATAACCAACTGAACTTTCACCTCTTGCCTTCAACTAATTTGTATTTAGCTCATGATCACATGAAATTAATAGTCTATGCAGTTCCAAAGTTATTTGCCATGGAGAGAGGCCAGCCAGCTATTAAAACCCAAATCGCAGTTTTACAAAGCAGTTGGCTCTTAATGAATGGTCCTGAAGCAAAGCTAAGTAGACAGGCTAAATTAAATCTCAGTTTTACAGCAGCATGTTACAACCTTTTCTTAACAAAGTCAAAGGGGAAACTTTTCCCAATCAAAAAGCACCATGAGAAAAATTATTCTAAACTTTACAGTTGAATGAAGATACATTACTAGAACATTTGTTTTTCAAAAGGCATATTCTCTCTTATGAATCAAGATTTTTTAATAAGTCAAGTGCTAGTCCCCTAAGGTGAGATGCAAGGTGGGGTTCATAGACTTACTGCTATGGCAGTTAACCTATAACGGGCCACAGCACTTTGTCTATTCTCAAAATTCTTAATATTGTTTCTGTATATCTTTTCAGAAATAGAACTGAACTAAGTATCCAGGTGAAAGTTTAAGACAAACTGGAATTGGCTGCCTTTGTTAATGACTGAATATTGATTTTATTTTAATACAGATAGTCCTCTTTTAACGCCCACTGATTCAGCAACTGCTTGAAGTTACGATGGCGCTGAACAAGGGGTACTTATGATGGGTCCTTGTAGCTATGGCCATTGCACCTTCCCCACAGTCATGTGATCGCAATTTGGGCGCTTGGCAACTGGCTTGCAATTACAACGTTGCAGCATCTCGCAGTCACATGATCACCATTTGTGACAACCTTCACTGCTGGCTTCCAACAAGCAAAGTCAATGGGGAAACCAGCAGGAGGTCGCAAAGGTGATCATGACCGCAAGATGCTACAATAGTGCGGAATTCGCCTAACAGCAGCAACTGGGACTGCCAGAACTGCCGTTGTAAGTTGGTGCAGTCACATGACATCATGCCTTACGAATGCATTGCTTAGTGATGGAGTTCCCAGTCCCAATTACTATTGGTGAGGACTACCTGTAATGGTTTTAAAGTGATAAATTGATACAAGATCACCTTCATAGGCAGAACTAATCTAATGTTTACTTATAATTATAACTTATCAAACTTGTATGCCACCCAGCTCTCAGTATTTATGGGCAGCTCACAACAAACAAATTTCAATATAATCAATAAAAGATAAAGATAAAAGATGGCAAGTGCGATGACGCAAGGGGTCTCATTCTCCCTTGCTAAAGGCCTGGGTGAAGAGCTCTTCTAAGCAACAGCAAAGTGGGGGCCATCCAGATCTCTGGGGGCACCTTGCTCTAGAGGGCAGGCCCTGCTACAGAGAAGGCACACTTCTGGAAACCCAATAGATGACATTGTTTAATTGAAGTGACCCGGAGCCCGCCGACCCTGTAGGATCAAATTGGACGGGCAGATGCTATGGGAGACAGGCAGTCCCTCAAATAACAAGGCCCTATACCATGTAGGGCTTTATATGTAACAACCAGCACCCTGAATCACATCTGGAAGTAAACCGGCAACCAGTACAGCTCACAAAGCAGAGGTGTTACATGGGCGTGCTGAAGCATGCCCATCACTCCTGGCACTACCACATTCTGGATCAGCTGAAGCTTACAGATGATCTTCGAGGGCAACCCCATGTAGAGCACATTGCAGTATTTAGCAACTATTCACATAAAGCTATCTGAGTATTTAAAATGAGAACGCATGGAGAAAGGACAGCCTGTTATTCCTTTCTTTTATTACTCCTTAACATGCAGGTTCTAAAACTGGTCCATGCCTTTCTCTGTTGTGGAAACTGTTTCCTTTGCCTCGTTTCAGCTCCAATAATGCTTTACTTTTTAAGTGCAATCCTATTCAGAAATAAAGTAGCTAAATTTAATATGATTTACTCCAAACTCAAAAGCAAAATTTTTGTAGGAATTCCAGAGATTAGGTGCTAAAGATTAGGTCTAAAACTCTCATTCTGTTTTCCCAGTTCAGAGGTCCCCCAGGAATAAGCTATCAAAATTCAAAAGCAATGCAGTGGCTTTATAACAACTCTGTAAGCTAACATTTTTAAAAAATTAAAAAGTTTGGTCTCTGGCCACAAGTTCTTTATCAATCCATCTGTGGTATCCTAAGATCTTAGGAAGGGGAACAAGTTTAAAATCAAGCTATGGCCTTTTGGTGAAACTTCTTATAGCAAAGTATTAATATTAATAACTGTACTTGAAAATAATATTTATAGCCAGATCTACTTGGTTTCTATTGAGGTTATTCAGTTTATTTTCTAAAACAGATCCATTTTTGGTAATGAGAACTCGCCTTTTCCTTCATGTTACTTTCTGCTTTTTGATTCATACTATAGACGGAAGGAAATATCTACTGGATTTTGTATTTTCAATGGAAAACAAGCATGTTTTTCTATTCTTGTAACCTTTTCTGCAGACACAGATATTGTTATTTAACCGAATATGCTCCATCTAGCTTAATCAAGTCTATGTAGTTTCACCCATTTCATTTTAAAGCTATTCATTAACTGCAGGCTAAGGGTTTTTCCAACACTGTTTTCTTCTGTCCCTCCCACACTGCTGGGTATGGGAGGGGAGGGGTGAATTGTCTGTACGCTCAACACCAGACAATTAGGAGTTTTGATGAATTACAAAAATCTGCTATTTACTCTGTGACCTTTTCAATTATTTAAAGGAAGGGGTAAAATAAAAACAAGGAAGAGAGAAGCATAAAATCACTAAAGAACTGCTTTTGATTTTTTTTCCCTAAACGAAAATACAAGCCTCTATAATTCGTTATCAGAATAGTGTTAATTCACATTAGTATAATTTGAAACCTCATTCCAATCCAGTAACATTGGGAAGCACTCATTTTAGCACAATTTTAGGGCAATTATGTTTCTTTGAAATCAATAAATAACATTTCTGCAACCATGAACTATTTTACTATATACAGGGAGTCCTTGCTTAACAACCTCAACTGGGACGAGCAACTCCATCACTAAACGATCTGGTCATTAAATGAGACATCACACAACCATGACCTGCGATTTTACTGCTGGCTTCTCCATTGATTCTGCTTGTTGGAAGCCAGCTGTGAAGCATGCAAATGCAAAATCATGTGACCACGGGACTCTGCAATGGTCATAAATGGCTGCTGGTTGTGAAGCACCTGAATCTCTATCACATGACAACAGGGAAACTGCGATGGTCATAAGTGCAAGGACAGGTTGTATCAGCTCTGTCATAACTTTGAACAGGGTTTATCACTAAACAGGGCAGTCGTTAAGTAAGGACTACCTGTACTGATTCTGAAATGTGTACAACACCTGACATCAGTATTCTGCACCAACAATTGCAATGAAATGTTTTGGAAGACCTGAGCCTTTCTTTCTGAATAACATTCAGGCTATATCATTTATGACAGCAATTACTGATTTGTTCTGTTTGCAAATAATTGTTTCACCGTATGCTTCTCTCTACAAAAATATAACGATTTGTATAGACTGCATATCAATATGTTTGTGAACATAATAAAGAAAATTAAAATGTATAAAATGCAGCATTAAAATATGCCTTTCTGGAATTTTTTTAAATACATCCAATGAACAGCTCAGAGAATAAAAGAGTCCTATGAATTTGAGAATTAGGCACAGTAGTGGAAAGGCTTCAAGTTTTTCCAGCTCACACAGCTGGAATAAAGTTTTTTAGTAGACAAGGGTCACTTGCTGCTTCATCAGAATATTGATTTCTAAGTCTTTCCAATTTAATGTAACAATTTAAATAATGAGCTATGCACTTTAATGACTCTAACAGTGTTTCATGGGTCACAGATCTTTTTGATTTTCCTCCAGGAATTGGCAAAAATATGTTTACCTTGGAAGAAGAAATCAGTCCACCTGTTGCTTTCCCAAAGTTTTCACGTGAACTCAAGTTGGGATGCCTTGACTTTCAAAAGTCAACCAGGCTTCTAGAAGGAGAGACTGGAAATCTCATTCAATGCCTCAAGCCAAAAGAAATAGTTAGAATAGCATAAATGAATAGAAATTTTAAAAAGAAAAAAACAAAGAAAGATAGAGAAATGCAAAAGTCTTTCCATCTCCACCATGCCATCTGCTACCAACAGCTTGGAAAGCTCCATAAGATTTCTCTACTTAAGGTCTAAAATGATGACAAAGACCATCAATAATGTGTCAGATTTAATTTCAGTTGCCAAGAGAACACAGAAAAAGCCTTCCAAAAAGAATCTTCCAATTCAAATAGGCATATAATCTGCTTAATACTTGGATGGGACTGACTAGGAAGTAAAAAAAACTTCTGGGAGAAGACAATGACAAACCACTTCTACATTGCTGTCAAGAAATCTATATGGACAAGTTCACTCATCAGAGATACTATCTTTCAATAAAATTTCAATTAAGCTGGTCTCAAGCATTAAAGGCTTTTAATGTTAAAACCAGCTCTTAAAATTAGGCCTAGTTTTGGAATTGGAAAAAAAAAAACAGTAGACAATATAGACTGGGTGGGTAGATATTTTATTTCACAACACTGAAGTACAATGTCTCTACCATATATTACCATTCATCAACTTTGCTTTATGATTGAGAACAACTAGATGGGCTAAGCAGAACAAGATACAAAACTAAACCACTGTATCACTGTACCTCTTATAGCCATCTCAAAGTTGTTCTGGACCAGCACTTCCCTAACCAATATTGATAAGTATAGAATTCATTTGAAAAAAGACCCGGGGGGGGGGGGGCAGACTACTACTTAAAAATAACAGTCTATTATTTATTAGTACCAGTGGAGGATTTTTTTGCAATGCAAATATAGGCTGACCAGACATCCCAATTTTGCCAAGACAGTCCTGTTTTTTGGGAGACGTTCTAGAGACTTGACGTACACTCCAAACTGGAAAAATGTCCCAGTTTTTTAGAAGCTGTCCCCACTGGTCAGTGGCAGGAGAGACAGCGGCAGGAAGGGAACACATATCAGTGTTGGAATCAACATCAGCAGTTGCTTCTTATTGTGCCTAGGATTACAAAAATCCAGAGGACCACTAAACTGCAGCAGAGAGGGTTTCCTTATCTTTGCTGCCTTCTTATGGCCAACCAGATTTTTGTAATTCAGATATAGTAGTAACTGAACCTGCAAAAGTTCTTGAAGTTATAGGGTAACATTAATCTGTAAATGCATACAAATTAACATGTCTTGGTTTTTACCCTTGTAAATCTGGTCACCCTATTCAAAGAGTATCTTCAGAACGGGGTTATGTATTCAAAGCAGAGGAGGGAATTGTTAAAATATTTTGTGTTTCTATGATTTTTTTCTACTTGCAGGAGAAGAAAAAAGGCAATGCTAGCAAAACGATGTATTACTATATTAAGCCACAATGACATCAGATTCGCAGTATTTGTCCTTAGAGCAATTTAAAATAATCCTCTAAAAACACTAGAAACCGTCACAGGTTATGTCCCAGAGATCTTTGGTCTGCTGGTAACTTTAGTTTCCAGGCCTAACAAAGGCATAGGGAACAAGCATCCCCTTTACCAACCCATTCTTGGTTGTGTTGCTGGAAGATAAGCTTGGAGGAATGAGAAAGCAAGCGGCAAAGCACATCCTAAGATTACTTAAAAATTACTTACTTAGTCAAGAATTCAAAGAGATTTTTGCTTAGTTCATAAGAATACATGTTATTTCTCAATCCCATCCTGCAAACACAGCAAAACCACTACTTCTGAGTCCACCCTCCTGATGACAGCAAAAAAAGAATTGGCTGGCCCAAAATCAACTCTCAATTTAGAGTGATAAGAGGAAATAGGAACCTTTGGCTTCACTTCAATAATCTCTCAGTTGGCACAGACTCTAACTGGTTGGAGGGTTATGGGAGTTGAAGCCTAACACTTTCAAGAAGATCATGTCATGGAAAGCAGATATAGGTTTCTATCCAGGATTCTTTCTAGTCACCACATCCCTGAAGCATGCAAAAGACAATAAAGTTTCCACAAATGTTAATTCTCGGACAATTGGTTTTGCATGGCAATTCTGACATCAGAGATTTTTAAATTATGTGATAATATTCATCCAGATAGCATAGACACTGAATATCTGTACCCAATGGCAGGAATGACTGTGAGTCTAGATCTTTATACAACACCGTATCAGGTTACTGTACAACTTGCCACTAATTTATTTTTATTCAAAAATAATGAAAACAAAATACTTAATCCAAGTAGAGAGGTAGGCTCAAAGATAGGAATCTCTCCAAAAAGCTGGGAAATAAATGCAACAAGTACTACCACCTGGGCAGATGGGAAAGGCCATGAAGGAAAAGGACTTTTCAGGAAACTATTAAAAACCCAACTCCAAATATATGTTAAAAAGAGACGGCAATCTGAATGATGCCCGTAGAAAATATACAGAAACACAAGAGGCTAAAAGAGGGTAGATGCAACTTCCTTATAAGCATATGTAGCATCATCAAAGTAAAATGTTAAATTTATCATCTGGAAAACTACAAAACACGCACACACAATTAAAAAATATAAAGTCTTGCTTTCAATGAGACAGAAATACCAAAGAAGTATCAGACTACTATAAGAAAAACTGCTAGGTTAATCTATTGCAGTAAAAACACTGATGTTTTCCCTCAAGACATGTGGCCTACCAACCAGCCTTGTGTGGCCTGCTGGCATTTTTTAAAAAGTCAATAAATTTACTTCCACGGCTGCCACCCTGAAAGACACGCTGCCTCCAAGCCTTATGGTCACCACCAGCTCAAGCGCTGCTGCTGCTCCGCTGGCCACCAAACAGCTAATCAGCGCACCAAGTATTCCTTTGTGGCCCGTGAAGATTTTTAATTTATCAATATGGCCCTTTCCCCTCTACAGGCCTGCTCAAGGCTATTTCTTTGTGGCTACAGACCACTTCATTATATATTGCTTTCATATGATGAGGAAGATTATTGTTTGTAAAAGGTTATGGCATAACAACTTGGTATTTAAGATACCACAGGACTTTGGTGTGCTTTTTTTCTTCTTCTAGAACTCTGTAATGCTATCATTTTATTCTGATCCAGGGAAAGACCAGTCACTGAAGTTAATGCTCCTATCAGAGAAAGCAATAGTAAAATTTCTTTCTTTACTCAAAGAAAAAGCAGGGAATGCTATGTATATAGGTGGGACCTGTCCTTATATTAGAGTGGGGGGAAACAACGATAAGGCATAGAGTATTTTCTTAAATTGGTTTCTGATTGGCTTTCCTTAATTTAGAGAATTCTTTTCAGCATGTTTTTATGTTCACAAATGCACAATGCAAAACCAAGGTCAAATCTGGATCCCCGGCAATATAATCTGGTCCCTTCAGCTATCAACTCAGATGCAAATAAAGCAAGCTACATTTCAACAATGGGTCCACTTTGGAGTACCCCTATATTGCATCAATTCCTAATAATAGATCAGAATTAATTGCTAATTTAGATTCTAAGGATTAAGCCTAAATAAAAACTATCCTGGACTGGGTAGGTAGATATCTTATTTCCTAATACTGAAGTACAATGTCTCCAACATATATTACCATTCATCAACTATGCCTCATGTTTGAGAACAACTAGATGGGCTAAGCAGAACAAGATACAAGAGTCATCAATCCTACTGATTACAGAAGTACTAATATCTGTTTGAAGTAGAATTATGTTATACAGAAACAAGTTCTGTTGTATAATTAAACTGAGAAACATTAGATATGCTGGTCTATGACCGAAATAAAAAGGTAAATCAAGCTTTTAGAAATCTTAACTTTTAAAGGCTATCTATATGCGATTAAGCCCTTGCAGGTTTTTAAGCATTGCAATCGTTCCTGGAATCTTCTACTTTTCCATATTCAGTCAACAACTTACACATTTTAAATGCTGACATAAAGCTGCTTATATCTAGAAGAAAGACTTCAGACTGCTATTAGACAATATAGTTCCAGACTGTTACAAGGTAGTTCTCACCGACTACAATTGGGATTGGCAACTGCATTGCTAAATGATGTGGTCATTAAGTGAAACATCACATGACCATGCCAGACTTACATCAGTTCTACTGTGATCATTAAGCAAATCACCCACAGTTGTTAAGCACAACATGTGACTGACTTTCAACTTACTGCCAGCTTCTCCATTGACTTTGCTTGTTGAAAGTCAGCTGTGAAGGTCACAAATCATGATCATGTGACCACAGGGACACCATGACCATCGTAAATTTGAGGACCAGTCGTGAAACTACTTTTTCAGTGCTGTCATAACTCTGAATGGTTGCTAACAGGGTAGTCCTTAACCAAGGACTACCTATATTGATATTTGCCCTCAGGTCTTAATATTCTGTTACTTTTTGTTGTCTAAAATAAACTAAGCATTACTAACTATAGTTACTAGTAACTCTAATCTGAAGTCAAAATACGTATTATACATTTCACTCTTTTTAATTCAGGTCTAATATATGGTACAAGAAATAAATGTAGAACACATCTAGTGGATTTCATGATATCTGCAGTTCAGAGACAGTAGCCCTACTAAAACTTCTTAGCTGCAGCAGAGCCACAAGCATGCATACTCCACACTGAAACTTGCTTAGCACAATATGTAAATACAGATACTGATTTCAATGAGCCCAACTTTAATTAGATTGGGTTACACAACAGGTTTCTTGCTGACTTCAACCTGTACCTAGGTAACTGCCAGGGAAAGAGACCTGTTGCTTTATGCATCTTGTGAATAAATGCTGATTTGAAATTTTCATATCTGTCTCCAGACATAGTTAAAAAAAAACAAAGCCTTAGTGAAGTAGAATGCATAAGTAAACAAAAGTTTAGTAACCGTGTAAAATGGAATTCCAAGTAGAAAGAATTTAAAAAGCCAAACTGTATAGATTAGCATGCTGAAGAAAATATAACCTTCAAAAAAGTAAATTCTCATCTTTAGAGTCAGAAAATCATCCATCAACTTCAGGATCATCTTCCATATAGCTAAATTTATCAGTCTCCAAGACAAATGTAGTCTCAAGAAAATTCCAGTGATGACATGACCAAAATGTCAAAAAATAAGGAGAATTTTCAAGTTCTTCATCAAGACAAATGTAGTCTCAAGAAAATTCCAGTGATGACCTGACCAAAATGTCAAAAACAAGGAGCAATTTTCAAGTTTTTCATCAAGCTGGTGAAAGAAAAATGTAAGAATCTGATCACAATATGAAACATCTGGTTAGTTTCAGGCAGGGGCAATTTGCACATAGGTCCTCAGCCCCACTTTTCTTTTTTTTACAGCTACAGAACTCAAATCACATCTCTGAACTTCTAGAGCTACACATCAAAATTCAGTAGCATGCTTTTTTGAAGGTTTTTTTTTTAACTTAATAGGAAGAAAGATGTTTTATGCTGCCAATAGGCTTAGCATGTTTATTTTGCTTTTTTTAAAAGTAGAAAAAGGTAGAAAAATTCAGCCCCGTGTCATTGTCATACCTTTGCAAATCTTGGCAACTGATTTTTTTTTTTCAATTGTGTAAGCTCCAGCTGTAAAAAAAAGTTGCCCTTAATCTGGTCTTTCTAAAGATTATACCAATATAGCCACCCTGAGCTCCACAGAGAAAAGGTAAATGTAATGTAAATGTAATTTACCTTTTTTAAATTAAATGTAAATTACATATAAATGTAACAAATAAATAAAAAATAAATAATGATTTATTTGCTTGATATGAGTTTACAATTAATTGTGATACCTAAGTGATTTTCTCTCAATAAAATCAAGTATTTGGCCATCCTGGTGGGGCACTTACTCATTAACTATGTATTAAAAGGGTAAAAATAAGTATTAAATCTAGCTGCCAAAACTACTGCAATCAGTATTTATATGGAGCTGAAAACTAGCTCCAGAAACCCATAATAGTGTCACAGATACATCTAAAATTTACATACAGTGGTACCTTGGGTTACGAACGCCTCTGTTAACGAACTTTTCGGATTACGACCAGCTCCAGCCGCAAAAATTTACCTCGGTTTGCGAACTCCGCCTCGGGGTACAATCAGAATACGCGGCCATTTTCCCTCCCGTGACATGGTCCGCGGCCATTTTTCCGCCCCTGACACATGGTCCGCGGTCATTTTTCCACCCGACACGTGGTCCGCGGCCATTTTCCGCCCCTGACATGTGGTCCGCAGCCATTTTCCACCCCTGACACGCGGTCCGTGGCCATTTTCCGCCCCTGACACGTGGTCGTAGGGAGGGGGACTCTCCCTCCAAGCAAAAGCCGCCTCCCTGCCCTCCACGCCAGAACGGATTAACGGTAATTACATTGAACCTTATGGGGAAATTTGCTTTGGGTTGCGACCAATTCGGGGTGCGACCAGAGTCACAGAACGAATTAAGTTCGTAAACCAAGGTTCCACTGTACTTAGCAAAAGTGGTTTGTTTTTTTTAAGAGGCATCCATTTAATAATTCCCCCGTTAAAACCATTAAAATTATACCAGAATTAACTTATCCACTATGAAAATTGTAACTATTTTACTTATAATTTCTGCAATTCCTCTACACAGGAAGTCTGTGTACATTCTACAAGCAGAAATCTGATCATGTGGCATGGGATATAATTCATGTTACCCTTTTGGATCCAAAACTTCATGCATGCAACCAGTTACAAGCAGTCAAATGTACTGAAACGTCCACTTAAAATGCAGTCTAAGTAAAGATACTCACTTCAACAGTAACTCAGTATGATGAAGCAAGCTCTTATGAAATTCACAAAATAGATCAGTCACCCTACTTGTTTTTTTAGCTCTCATTATTTGACTTCATGTCTCAGCAGGTGGCAGCCCTTACCCAACATTGTCTGAGCCCAGAAGCAAGCAGGATCAGGCCTGATTCATTCAGGGATAAGAAACTATCAGGAAACATCAAGGCTGTAGAGTAGACCAGAATTCCAGTAGCAAACTACTTCCATACTATTGCTAAGAGTATGTCTACAAAATCAACAGGAGCTGGGTGCAACTTGAAGGAGACTTGACTTATTTAACTTCATGTTTCAAACAATTCAAAAATGCTTATAATTGTATAAGTACATGTCCTGGGAACTGTAAATACTAAAAGCAATAATTATACCAGCTGAGATGTTACTTGATACCATCTGAACTAAATACAGGGTTAGGCACCCACAGTGGAACATAAGTCTAACAATCCTATAACTTTCCTTCATTTATTAACACCAATTTCAAAGAACATAAGTAGTTAATTAAACTGCCTCAAGCCCAAGTGGTACAGAAAAGCAACTTAGAAAATAATATAAATCAGAGCTAAGTATGAAAAATAATTGAATTGATACTATTCTAATGAGAGAATATAGCATTTAACAACTCAGATGTTTGGTCTTAAGCCTCTGTTAATCTATTAACTTTTTAGATAAAATGTCAGGTGTAAACTCACTTAACACTTAAGTATTATAACATGTGCCTGCAATGTAAGAAAATAAATACAGCGAAATCTCATTTAACAAACCATTTGAAAGTTAGTCCCAAACCTCCAATACAAAGGTATGGCACTGCATGACATTAATGACATAATTGGGGCAATGATATAAATACAGGTGTCAAAAAATTAAGATATAATACAGATGTTGCAAAATGAAAGTAAAACCCATGTAAAATTAACTGTATCATGTAGACTACTTCAGATGCAACTGATTTGTTCATAATTTTGTGGGGTAGGGGTAGCCCAAGGGGAAATTTGGTCCATGGCATCCAAACACAGCTAAATGGGGTCTATAAAATGAAATATTCATTGTAATAGAAATCTGAATTAAAGATTCTCCTAATTTATGTTTGTTACCATTACAGCATCTGCCTCCATTTCTTATCCAATATGACTTACTTTCAAGGAAGATGAAGATAACTAATTATGGTTTAGTGAATAAAGCTCAATCTGCTGGAATTACAAACCACAACTAAATTCATATCACAAGTTAAACTAAAATGTAATTTGTTGGATTTCGGCTTAGTTTAGTGTGTGATCCTAGCCTAGATGTCTATAACCTGATTGTATCAAGCACATATTTCCTATACTATGAGGAAGAATAAAAAATTACAGGAAAATGAGGTATAAATTCAGATGGACTGGCAAGAACAAAATTATTTGACCATAACTTGTTATATCACTGCATATAACATTAAAGAGTAAACTCTTCATAGGTTGGTTTTTAATAACTGCAATACAGGATTCTTCTTTGCATGAGATAATCATTTGTGATTCTCTTCACACTATCTAATACATCTGAATTTAACAAAGGATTAGCCAGATTCTACTCTTGAAACTGCTCCCATTCCTTGCCAAACAAGAACTGTTTTCTTTGCTTTGCTATCACCCTCAGAAAGGTATATCTTTTTCCAAACCACTTCCTGCTCAGCCTGAAGGACTCTGAACTGCTACAGAATCACATGGTTGCTCTTTGTGTAGGCAATGATTGTCAGAAAAAGAGCACATTCTTCAGCTGGAATTTTAGACCTTTTGGGGACATAAGCAGTGGGACATGGTGGCACAACTCTGCATTAGATAGGACTGAAGGAGGAAGAGGGGCCACCAAACCAATGTACCATTCTCCCAGAGTTACCCAAACCACACTCAGCCAGTTTATAACAAGGAGCAAGTTCACAGAGATCATACAAAACACCAGAGCAGAGTTCACAAGATACAGCTTATCGTTTCAAAGAGGCAGAAGAAAGGGTTTCTTTCCCATTCAGGAACCCCACCTTCAACACAGTCTGCTCATCCAGAATGTGTGTACAGGGCAAGCCAGCCTCCTATAGGCTTTATTACCCAATTTCCATTTCATGCAGATACCCAGGACTTACACAGGCCTGGCAATTAGAATCATAATGTTGGTGTCTTGGAATTTTAACTGCCCTTTTAAACCTTGCCAAGAGAGGTAAGGCATATGGAACAGTACAGTACAAGTAATGGGAGTGGTCAAAGTACACAGTACTTGCTTATCTGTATCACAAGTTTAGTAGCACATGCAAGTGTAGTTGGGTAAATATCTACAACAATAGGCATGTCTTTAAAGACTCAAAGTGATTAAGTTATGACTCATTTCAGCTAAGTTACTCTGAAAACCAGCTAAAATGCAACCTCAAGGTCTTCAACACCTAATTTCCATTTATCCCAAATCAAAAAATTATTCAGGAAGAAAATGCAATACCACATAAATTATCAGAAGGAACCAAAAAAAAAAAACCTTTTAAGAAAAGCTGCAAGTTTCCACCTCCAAACAGAGAAACTAATACTAGTTAGAACTAACTAGTTCCTTCATATAGGCCTGAATTTCTGAAAGGAAGAACAAGGATTGCTGAACTCAGAGGGTCTTTTGAAAAATTATTTCAATTACTGTATTTTTAAGTTCATGCTAAAAAAAATGGATGTGTTTACTGTAAAACATCTGCAAACCAGGATGTTGTACAGGATCTGTAAGTGACCTTTTTAAAATTTTACACTGTTTATCTGTAAGGGGATATTAACTTGGGTATTTGGACCTTAGGTATAAGCCTCCTTGAACTTCAATTCACTGGACCTTACTCCTTAAACTGTTAATCTTCTCTGAAGTAAGGGCCCACAAAATCTACATAATACTTATTGCAGATGGCATTTACCTCTAAATGCTTAGGAACCCCTACCTCATACATAAAAACTGTATGGCAGGACTATTCCTCTCGGCCAGCACGTCCCTCTCAAAACTAATGGAGACATCTGGTTGAGAACGACTTTTCACATCCCTTTTCGAAGTATGAACTTCCTTTCAAAATAAACACGCGGAACCTTTCTGGGTCTCTCTTGCGGGATTAGAGTAACATCGACACCTTTGCAAGTTGTTTGCTGGCGAGTCCTCGACCTGCTCCTCGCAGCTGCCAGCGGGGAGGAAGAGAAAGCCCATCCTCCAAAACACTCAGGTAACTCAAGCAGAAGCAGCGACAGGTGTTTCCGTCGTCCCTTCCACCAGGAACAGCGCCCCACCGGGTCTCCACCCTTCCCCGCGCACACGTGTCCTTCCGTGGGGTGGGGGGCCGCGTGCACCCTCACCTGAGCGCTTCGGAAGCCTGTATCCCGAGCCACGACAGAGTTAAAGAAGAGGACGGGAAAACGAGGTGAGGCTGGGCGCTCCATTTTGGCGGCAACAAAACCCGAGTGTACTTACAGCCATAGCGGGGTCTCTGCAAGGCCGGCTCCTCATAATGCATTCTCCTCGGTGCAGCTGGGAGTCGCGTCCAAGCGGCAACAAACTTCGCGAAATCGCCGCCCCCGTAATTCTCCTTCCCGGAGGAGCACCGCCGCAATCTCTAACCGTCCTGTGGCCGCTGCCGCTCTCCCAAATGCGCGAACACACTCACGGCAGGGGGAGTTGCCTGTTCCTGGCTTCTTCCGCAACAGCCCCAAGGCGGTCTTGCTCGTAGTAGCCGCTCTCGCACTCCCTGCCGACGGAGCCGGAGGCGCGCGCGTCTCTCCGCCGCGCGCAGAAGAACTTCGGGGCTGCTCCTGCGCCTCCCCCGCGGCCTCCCGCTGCTCGACTCGCTCCCCCGCCCTTTTACCTGTCCTCGCGAGCTGCGCCTTCCCAGGCCGCGCAACGGCAGCGGGCTCCCGCGCGCGCTCGGCTCTTTGCTGAGGGGAGCCCCCGAAGCGAACTCTTCCTCCACCCCCAGCTCGGCGTCTTCACTCTTTCTCTCCCCAGCCCCGTTATTCATCGGGGAGGGGGGCGGCGGCTGACGCTGCTCCACAGCGACCTCTGCTGCCCGCAACGGCGAGGCGAGCGGATGGTCGAGCCCCTTCCTCTCCTCCGCTCGTAATCTGCATATGCGATCGCAGGAGATCTCGGGAGCTCTCGGTTTTCTGACTTCCCTTCCCTCGCCTCAGCTCGGCGGCGTGGCTTCTAAGGTTTGCATGCCGAATAACATAGGGACACAAGGAAACAAAATAATCAGGGTGTTTCATCCTATTTCTGTTGCAGGCAGTTGCTCGGGTACAGAGAAAAACTCCTTTCCGGGTAACAGTTTCACCGGTTGACACCTTTCATAATCTGAAATTATTCACTGCCCCCCCCCCGTAAGAAGCATTTGTTCACATAATTTGCATTGTGGCAGGTATAAATCCACTATAGCAGTTCAGGAATGACGTAAGTGTTCCTAAACATGCACAGATAACCCTTCATTTTTGAGCTCATCCCCACGAATGAAAACGTGAGGCTCCAACCTGGTGCCCTCCAAATGCATTCGGTGCCATTGAGTTGGGGTAATACAGACAAATGCTCACCATTCTTGACATGCCTCTGATCACAATCACAGCTCTGCAAGAATGTTCCAGTGATACATTTGATAACATTCATCCACCTCATCTGTGGTCTTCCCTTTCTTCTGCTTTTCTCAGCTAAGTCAAGCATAGTCACCTCTTCTAGTCCACCATCCATTCATCCACCCACCCACAGGCCATATGTTATACCAATTTCCATAACCTCTTGCTTACTTGACCATTAACCATGTATTTAGGGATGATGGAAAATTAAACCCAATACATCTGGAAGATATCAAATCAGTGCCTGGGAGTAAATACTACAAAAGTCAACATTACTTATTTTTGAGTAGATGTATTTGATGCAGACTGCAAAGTGATAGTCCAAAAACAGAAAGTAATTTAGAAACCAGAAGGTATGGTTTTCAAAACCCTTCTGCCATGGTTTTATATTATTAATTAAATTATTATATTAATTACTTTTAGAAATTAAGCCATGGATACAATAATACCTGCTTTCAGTTTTGAGAAAATACGAATGTATGGTCCTGCATGTGGAACAATTGATCTATAGTTAGAATGATGTATCGGACAATTAGCTATTTGAAAGGCTAGGAAATCCAGCTGTTCAGCATGATCCCACTGTTCTAAAGAATCCAGACTATTTTCTGTTTCTTGTTTGGCATTGGACTCTATGACTTAGCTCACACATCATGCTAATCATCTCTGATTTCTTAAGTGTAGATGAAAGAATAAACCATAATTGGCTGATTCAATGTTTCAAAAATATTAGGTAAAATAAAGAGTACATTATTGATTGCCATGGTTTGGCCCTCATAGAACCTTAAAATTTTTCATTCTGTTAGTGTTAAATAGCTAGTGAATTATAATGAATAATCAAAATAAATTGAGATTATGTTATACCACAAGGGAGCAGCCCAGTTTATTGTTACACTGAACAGAACCATGAAGTAATGGTGGTTGTTTCAGGTTTGCAGCTTTAGACTAGCCATAGACCTTGTTAGAAAGAGTCATCTAGGGAGGTAAGATCAAGGTGCGCATATTCTTGTTAACCAGGTAAATGAGCTTTGCCTATCATCTGAACAGAATATTTTATCACTATTTCAATAAAGTTATTGACATCTGCCTTCTCAAAGTAAATCTTTCAATAACTTTTGCAAACGATTACTCAAGAAGTATTCAGCTGGGAGGAGTTGAATCATCACTCCAAGAATAGAATTATAAGAAAAATATATTTGGAAACAAGAAAAAACAAAACAGAACAAAACAAAATAGGCATGACATTCACATGATTTATATATTCAAAGTGCTTGATAGTGTGACTGCGCCTATTGACTCCAGAACATAGTTAAAATCTGAACACAAGATACATGTGATTAGCTATAACCATTGAAAGCATACATAAGCAAGCCATGACTACTTTCTGTGGTCTGGACTGGAACCATAATCTTAACTTTAAACAAACCACAGTTTGGGTGTTTGCTGCTTGGAGGGAGGATCTTCAATACAGCTTTTCGAAATATTTCAGCATACACCCAATTTCTTTTGAATGCAATACACATCTGAAGACAATATATTGTTATATATATTTTTGCAGCCCAACAACAGACAGATTTCAGTAAAAGATCAAATATTTCTTGCAGAACAGCATAGAACATAAGATGATCTTTAATCATGCCCATTCACATATGATTTTGACAGATAAGATTTTTGAACTTCCATCTGCACTGCTGTGGGTTGAACTAGTTGCATGCATGCTACATGCATGGATGTATCTAAATTAGTCATACAAGAATAGAACCTATGATAAACTCAACAATTGATGGTATAGTTCTCTGTTACAATGGAAGGTGTTCCACGCAGTAGAGGAGAAGGTTATTCAATATTGTAGGGTTTTTTGCCAGTCTTGCTCCTTCCATATATGTTGAGGCTGTAATTCCTAGAATTCTCTGCCATTATGCTGCTTTGAGGATTCTGGAAGCTGCAGTCCTTAACATTCTTTGGGTGGAAATCCAAATTTTTTCAACAGTTTGATCTGCAGTTTGTTCTTTGTTCTGATCCTCTTAAGTCAATATAAACAAATATGTAAAATCACATTTGGTAGAATGTCTGAATAAGCTTCAAATATTACAATATAATGGGAGTGTCCAACAGACTTTTACAATTACAATATAATTTTGAGTCCAACAGACTTTCTTTCCACTGCCAGCCTACTGGAAAATTCCATAAGAATTTTCCTGTACATACATGCTTTAATTTATTAAAATCCATGCATATAAGTAATGTCTGCCCCTTCTCCATCTGTATTTTTAAAAATCTTTACACATAGTTTTTGTACGTTACCACTGAAGAAACTTTTCAAAGTAGAATGATCATACTTCCTCTCATTTTGTCAGAAACATTATGAAACACCAAAAGAGGAACTGAAAATATATTTGAAAACAAAAATACAACCCAAAACACATATTATTTAAACAGAATTCTAAAATCCAAGATGCCAGAGATTTTGCATTTAGAAGCTACTCCTGGTTCAAGTTGTTAAGTAATTTAAATAAGAGTGAAGCAAATGATAAAGTTGAATAGAAAAGCTTGTTGCTGACATAACTATATAAATGTTACTGTTGCTGTTACAATATACTTGTTTTATTGGTGAATCATGTGCTAAAATAGGTGCATTTGGATTTAAGAAATCTCTTTAACCTTTTAAAATAAATGTCTTCAAATTATATGAAATGAGTATGTTTCTGCATAGAAACAGTGACTCGTTACTGAAAAATTATTTATTTGCAAAGGGATCAGACAGTTATTTCTTGGGAGTGGCTCTTTTATCCTGTGACACAATGGGAAGATTAACTTAATGATGGCCTTCAGATATCAGAAATAATATTTAGATGGTTTTTGTCAAACATGATTAAATCTAAGATTCAAAAGTAGAGAACTGGATTGTTTTTGCTATACAGATATTTATACAGACTAATTACTGTGTGTGTTTTCCGATTTATTTATAGCTAAAGGGGCATGTTTATGGTACACTTACTAGAGTAGATAGTGGTTTGTTCAAAGCACTATAGTTAAATAAGCCATAGTTCAGCATGATCTGTAATTAAATCAGTCAATGTCTATAATGCTGAAATTTCTTTTTACTCATTAAATAAACTGAAGAGCAACTTAAAATCCTCATTTAAAATCATAGCTGGTCAAATAGTAAGTTTTATTATTTATTTATTTATTTATTTGTGTGGTTTCCCCTCTTGAGAAGATCAAGTTTAGAAATTTGATGGTTTCATCCACAAGGCTGATCTCTATTTCTATGATGCACCTTCAATAGAAAGGCTTTTCAGAATATAATAAATGGACATGAGCATTGAAAGGTGGCATTATTTCATGTGACTCATTTCACATTTTCTCACCCACATTCAAATTGCTATATTAAATTGCTCTAATTGAAGTGTATATTAATCTGCCTGTGCAAGGAAGGAGAGAGCTCTGCTTCTGTTCCCTGATCCCCTTGTGAGGCAGGTTAATGGGCAAAGAATTTGAACAACCTGGTGGCCTTGCTACTATTTGCCCTTCTTATTCTAAAGAATCTTTAGAATGATTGATTAACCAATTTGATTTACACACCACATTCAAGAGCTCAAGGCAGCTACACAGCATTTGCTCCTCCTATTATTTTTTTCTTCACAAGAACAGCCCAGGCTGAGCTGAGAGAGTTAGTGGCCCAAAGTCACCCAGTGAGCTGCCGTGGCTGAGAGAAAGCCGGAGCCTGGGTCTCGCCATTCCTGTCCAACTTCTTAAACCCTCCACCCTACTGGCTCTCAATCATTAGAACATTAATAGTGCCTGAGAGTTTAAGAATGAATCTTGCTCTCTATCTCCTCTTACATGAATCAACAATCTCGAGCAAAAAAATATTGAAATATCTTCTTACAGTCTGAAGTACAATTCAAATAACTTTTTATTCCAGATAATTGGATGCTTGTCAAATGGGATATCTGGTATCTTAAAGCATGACATAACAAAAGAAAATAGCTTCCATGCATTATAGAGGGGGACTAGGCAGAAAGGATTGATAAACCATGGATTATGACTTTATGTTATAACTTAGAGTTAGTTAGTAACAACTGATCACACTAAGCCAAAAATAAACAAAATCTGTCCTGTTTTATATTTTGGAAGCTGCCTTATGGATATTTGGCTTTAAAATATGCTATGAAAACATTTTGAGTAAAATAATCTGACTCAACTTTAGAAACACCCAAAGGAAAAAATAGTTGTGTTATGACAGTCTTAAAAGTTTGGCTTGAAAGAAATCTTAATATTCTTAGACATTCATTTATAAATCAAGCATGGAATTCTATGGCGCATACCCAATCAACATATTACACAGTTTTACATGCTGATATCACTAGACATAGCTGCTGCTGCTTGACCTCCACCAACCCACCCTTTGCTTGATCTTTTAACTAAATCCTTCCTTTTTGAACTTTTGGAACAGTACTAAAGTTGGTGTCAGTGGTACATAAATATTTGAAACAACAAATACAACTCCTCTTGCATATATAAAACCAGAAATAAAATCAGTAAACTATTCCAGAGCTATCAGATCATCAGACAGGTTCTTCTTGTAAAATTCAAATTGTCTATTTAATTTAAAGCCTCTTTCTAATCTGTTCCTCAATCTATTTCACATTCATTCAATTACCAGATTTATCCACTATCTTCTGTACTTCATAGCTGGTGCATTATCTTGCGATAATACCACCACAAGCCTACCTGCCTTTAGCCCTGTGTTCCCTCTATATTTTCCATCTATTAACTTTGTCTCCTCACAACCTTCAAACTTTTCCTATCCCAATTAATGTATTCTGTTATCACTAATACAAATAAAAACATACTGGAAAAGCACTCAGTGGCAATTAACAAAACCAAAGACCTCATAAGTTCTGGCTCCCAACCTATTGTGGAATAAAACTGGGGCTGAAAGCTGGACCTGATTTATACCTAGCATCAAACCATGGTTTCTAATAATCCTTGGTTTAATGTTTCAGTTCACATTATTTCATGCCTTATATCATGGTTTATACACACAATGGTTTATAAATCCAAATAAAACACATTATGGAACAGGGCAATATGTAACCCCCACCAGTGAATGGTTACAAGTAGGCTATGCTATAAGGAGTAGGGCTATTAGATATGGACTGCAATCTTCTGAATGGCCACTAGATGGCAGTTATGAGGTAGAGTTCTATGTATCTCTTTGCTGCCACCTTTTTGCAAACCAAAATAGAATTTAATTTTAATCCTGGGGGTGGCTGGCGCCCTGATGTTACTCCTGAGTTATTCACCAATTCCATCATTCTTGGAATTTATTATTTTTAAGGTTGTTTTATACTGTATTTTAATTGATTTTATCTCCTTTGTAAACTGCCAGAGTCACTTTCAACGAGATGGGCAGTGACAAATTTGGTATATAAATAAAAATAAATAAATCTGGTAATCCTAGTAAACTAGGCAGCACAATGTGTGAGACTGTAGAATTGCTTACATGTTACAAGTAGGACATATGGATTATGAGTATATTAGGACTTTGTTAGCTGGACATATGTAAGTATTGCAAAAAAAAAAAAAAAAAAAGTGTTTCTATTCTTTGGTGCAGGGGACAATAAAACCTGGAGTGAAACAGACCCAGTGTGTAAGGGAAAAAGTAGCAGAAACTTTGGGTGAAAATATGGAGATTTTTGAGCCATCTGGATTCTTTATCAAGCCACAGCATAGAGTCAACTAAATGCACTTGTAGGTCTAAGAGCAAAAACATGCTGGAAAAATGGCTGCCCTATACTTTTGAATTCAGGCTGCCCCTGAGATCTTCTTGAGTCACTTTATGATCAGGGAAAATTCATTCAGCCCATGTGTAGGAGGCCACAGGGAATAAAAAAAATGTATTTTGCTTAATAAAAGTTTCAGCGGTGTCTTCTCCATTTCATCCATTCTTAATAAGCAGGAAATTTCATCATGAAGGTGAAGAAATGAATTAAGTCAGTGAATTAAGTTATGAACACTATGTTAGAGCAGAATGGTTAAAATCAGTCCATACTGAAATTTGCAAAATCCTAATTCTTTGAGCATACTAAATGTATATCTATTCCATTCCATCTCTCCCCAAGAGTGAGTGACACCATTCATGGTGATTCTGTTATTTAAGATTCTGCTATTTAAGGTGAAAAGGGGGAAGCAAAAGAGGGAGATACTCTAGGGACAGTTTTGCCAATGCCACACTTCCTTTGCAGTACCGCCAACAGATAGAAAAGAAAATTGACAAACATCTATTCCCACTCCCCAGTGAAGGGAACAGCCTGGTCAAGATTCTAACAGGAACAGAAGGAAAGGAAGCATGCATTAAACCTGAGACAGCAAATCCTTTTGTAGTCAAGAACTGTGCTCTTCTTTAAAAACACTAATATTTTATTTTATTGTACTTTTCTGAGAACTGCAGGCAGTGTGAAAGTATCACTTGAGAGACAGGGAGTGGAGTGTTCAGCCTTGTTTTTCAATTGCAAGGTATGTTTTTTTCTCTTGTAACACATATGAGTTAAGCCTATTGGAGTCCTGATACATTTCACTATTTGTTTTTAAAGTGTGAAAAATTGCACACTTGGAGGTTTGCTGCTGGATTTTGGTGGCACTGTCTTGGGGAGAATTCTGGGGAGCATCAAAAAAGGTGGGGTTACCCATCCCAGCAATAAATGAGAAAAGATGGGGTAGGGAAAGAGAATCTCCCTTGGCCAATGGAGAGACAAATAAAATCATGCTTTCAAGAAGTGCTGAACTAACTATGTTCTAATAATCTAGGAGAAGCTGTGGGGTAGACAAGAAGTGGAGTACTTGGATTGCATTTTATTATTATTTTCTTCTTTGATTATAGAAACAGTTATGCTTTTTACAAGGACCACATTATTAAATAGACTAACAAGACCCTGAACCTGTGGCCCGTGATTTTCACAATATGCCACTGGGTTCCTGTGCTAATTTTTCCCTAAAATGTTGTCAGCAGGCCCTTCTCAACAGACAAGCTTGGGAGCTCTTAATTTTCATAAAAGCATTGATGAAATGCTACTTCATCAATCATTGGCATTGATTTTGATGATCCTAGCAATACTAGAGAAAAATTCTTCTAAATATTATACATTCAGACTGTGAGAAAAGATACCTGTTTTTCTCAGGGCACCTGCTCTGCCAAAGAGTGAGAAGCAAGAGTAAAAAAGGGAAAGAAGAATTCTAGAGCTGAGCCCACTCAGCCTTCTCAAATTCTCCATCCTTTTTTTGCAGAGAATGTGTGGCCAATTTCTCCCAGGAAAAGAGAAATGTTCCAATAATTTCTCAATAGCAGGACTCTTCCATAAAGGTGACAGTACTACACTTGTGAAAAGCCACATGATGTTTTCCTTGAGAATGAATAGAGATGAGGAAAGATGGAGGACAAAAGAAGGGAGGACTAACACAAAGAGAGAACATTCACTCTCACTCATTTACCTAATTATTCTGTTCCTATAAGAACATCACATCCCACCTGTGAGAATTTCATCAGAGTTCTCTTCTCTTCTGAAAATAATTAAAGAAATGTAATCAAAATGAATTAAAATGGTTTTTTTAAATACAAGAGAATTTTTCTGCATAGCACCATATGAACTTGGTGGATGAAGATAGCTGAGGGCATTCCTGAAACGCATTTCAGTGGATAGAAAGTCCAACCTTCTCCAAAAAACATGACTGTAATAATGATGTAGTAAGGAAAGTAGCATACCCTGTCCAAACCCCAATGACCAGTATTTCTTTCACCTAGTTTTGCTAATCCTTAGATATTCTCTTTCAAAAATTAATTTTAAAAACTCCAAACACATATCAAATTGAGGTGTATATTTCAATATAATATGTGAGAAGTATGGTTGAGCATTGGTGTTGGAGAATTATTCCTCCTCATCCCCCTTTTAATCATCCAATGTTATAATTTTAAGAGGTGGTTGATTAATCTTGTAAATGTAATGGGAAGGAAGATTAGGATAATAGCTATTTGAGGGGGTTCCTCTGTCCTGTAGTGCCAGCTTGTCTTGTGTGTTCTAACAATTGGCTTGCTCTGGGTATTGTCGATTAAGCAATACCACCTACCATGACTCAGGAAATGGGCCTTCTCCATCACAGCAGTTGTCCTTTGGAATGACGTCACCCCAGAAATTTGTACAGGCTTCATCTTAGCTGCCTTTAAACAATCTTTAGAAATTTGGGTGGCTGGGGATTATGGTGTCCCTTGGATATGGGGTTTTTACGTTTATTATTGTTCTTTTAAGTTGTGAAGTTGCCAGAATCTCTTTGGAGTCAGGCAGCCTAAAAATTCAGTAAAAAAATAATGTGCCTCCAGGGAAGGTTGGGTAAACCCCTCTAGTTTTCTCCAGCAAGGCATGTAATACTAGCTTGGCATGGGTTGCAGCAGAATTGCAGTAGAAAGGATGACTGTTTTTTTTCCTAATCAAATGCACGTGGTTGGTTAGAAAAGTTAATAAGGCTCAGAAATTTCTAGTCTAGAGTGTCCCTCCTTGAGTGTTCAAAGGGTTTCTTGGAGTTTCAGATGTTCAGTTTCTGGCTATGAAAAGGAAGCAATGCATTAAGAATCCTCCATGGTTATGTTTTTAATGTTGCATAACGTTCAGCATTTGTGTGGTTTGCTAGAATCCTCAGTGTTTGGGGGAGATGCCCTAGTTCAGTGCACCTGTGCTAGATACAGAAAATTCCAGGACTGGGCTAGGGTGTCTCCAGATACAGCTCAAAATAATCTCATTTCAAACCAGAATGCCTCAATTAGTCAACACAGATGCACCAACAATCCAACTCAATATAAACCAATTTCCAATGTTCTTGCTTAAATCAGCCCTTAGACTCTTAGTCTGTTTTTAAACGAATAGTAGAGCAAATGGTTTACAGTGCCAAAGGTCCTAGATTCAGTTCTCTTTCTGAGATCCTAGAGGCAATGGTGGATAAATGTCTAGAAGTCTGACTTATATGCTGCAGCTCAGGTACAGCATCTTTTCCTCCATTACAGCATATTTTCCCATTTCTATGAATCAATTGCTACAAAAAATCAATCTTGATCTGTGTGAATATCGAACAGCACTGGATTAATATATGTTTGATTCTGAGTTAGTTTTTAAAGAATATTGCTTTTTATCATGCTTACCATAAGTCCCTGCCTGACTAGGATTTTCTCTGTGTTGCACTCCAGCCTGACTGTCCCAGTTAGTTAACAAAGCAGCTCCAGAAAATAGGATTGTGCAAGATCCAATAACATGTCAGACCCCAAAAAGCTTTCAAAAAGCTGTGATACCTGTCTAAAGTGGCACCAAGGCTCATCTCAGGAAGTGTGTACAGACAAACTTCATTTACAGGACCACATGAAGGCAAAGGATGCTGCAGCAATAATTCAGCTTCTGCCTCCAACAGTTCAGCTGCATTAAGATAACTGCAAAGAGAAGATTTTTGTGAGAACGTGTATGTAGAGGTATGTGTTTATACAGTATGTACAATATATGAGGATCAAAAGATTGCTTCATCACCTTATAAAAAGTGTGGAATTTAATCTATCTTACAAAATAAATAGAATAAAAATAGTATAACATTTTACTGATGGTCAAATGCATTAGTTATATAGAGAATGAATGAAATTTGAATCATAAAGAACATGAAGAAACTGTGAATGAACACCAAGGAAGTTGTGGTTGGATGAAGTTGATGAGATTCTCAAAAAGAAGTACCAGAATGATTTGTAAGAATAGAAAAGTAAGGAGAGATACAATAAACGATGCTGGCATAAACTAGGTTTAGTTATACTTAATTTTTTCATCTTGTGCCTTTAATTTCTTCTGGTTTCTATTTCTTACTTTTTGAATGTACTTTTATAATATTGTTTATCCCAAAGGGAATAGTGTGATGGGTATCTATGAGTATACGCGTTTATCATTGATAAATAGATGGATAAGACAATCTTACTATCTGAGAACATGGTTTATTTTAACTATGGCTGGGCCAATTAAGCCATAGTTGCCTATTCACCCATGCTGTAAAGCCATAAGCAATGGTCTGCAAAGCACAACAGCTATTCACACATCATATAAAGCCAAAATTGTATAAGCCACATTATAGCTTTGTGTGATATGTGAACTCATTGTATTGGTTTCCCCTAAACAACCATTTTATTTTAGAAAGTTCCATGGATCATGTAGAAATCCTGCCAAGTAAGCCTCATGACTGAATTACACATTATTTAAATAAGTCACTAATCATGCATACTGAATATACTGAGAATAGGAAGCTCCAAAAAATGAATGAATCAGGCAATCCTGGGGATGAGATCAGCCACTTATTCTTATTTGCTTACAACTGCATATGGAGTAAGAAAGAGGCAATCCCCTGAAGAGTTACTGGGGGGGGGAAAGGTTTACTAAATTCTGTTCTAGTGCTTAAAACCAGCCAAAGAGTTTGGATGACTCTGAGTTTTTCCTATCCATTGTAAAGTGCCTATGACAGGGTAGAAGCCACTATTCATGTGGCTTCCATCATTCCATATTCTCTATTCATTCAATGCTTATAGGATGACCTGGAGGAAATGAGCGAGGATGCTGGACATGATCAGGTCATCTCTTGTCATATTTCAAGAAGCCTCAGGAGTAAGACAGTAGAGCTGGGGTGATGGGTAAAGCAGTTCATCCAAAGAATTCACAAGTCCCATACACCTTCTCCCTATGGGATGAATGGTGGCTGGATAGCACAAGAGCTTCTCTCTTGGTGAAGAGAGGTCACATTGACTGCCTGTAAGGACCACCCTTTCCAAATCGGGCATCCTGCAGAATGACATCCCCCATGATTTCCATCCATAATAGTTATCTTAATTCACAGTCAAGGAAATCCGGTCCCAAAGGTTCCAGTTGGGGAGGTAAATATATTCTATTTCTTTGTTGCAGATATCCTCACTGACAAGGATTTGTTTTGGGATATAGAAGGCGCTCACTGAACACACAACTGCAAATAGGCAACTGCAAACCTAGCCCATGTGTTTCAGTACATTATGCAAACCCAGAAAACGGACTTGAGGAAACCATGATTTGATTATCCAAGGTCATGCATATAGTGCAAACCAAGCAATATAGGAATTTTTTCCTGCTGCCATGAAAGCTTAAATTGGCCAGAAAGATTGTTGAAGTAATATTTTGATATCACACATGTAACAACTGGCAGATGTTGTTGGGCAATATTACCAGTGATCATGCAGAACTTAATATTTTAGTCTGGCAGCTAATTTCTTCAGATGAATCAGGTATGTCTCTTTCCAGCTCCACCTGGTGATCACACTGCAGACTACACTTCTGAACAACTTCTTCCACATCTTCAATTATGTTAAAGGAAATTTTGAAACCAATACTGACTAGTATTGTCTTGAAGAGAAACAGCTCAATCCTCAACATGTATTTTTCTGTTCATGCCTTCCTATTGCTCCTACTTCCAAATTCTATACTCCACAATGAGGTATTGCTATAATTCTTTCTTCTGCAATGAAAAACTGGCACAGCTACTTCCACAGGGAGTTACTATTATTATGCAATGCGGTGGAGCCGATCTATTCAGCTTTCTCAATCTTGTGCCCTTTAGAACTGGATGGCTGAAGGCCAGTTGGGCTGATGGGGAGTGGAGGGTAGAAGATATGAAGTAGAGAGATGTAGAAATAGACCTGCCTGAGGCAAATAACCATTTCATGTTTTCTGCAAGGTGTGTGTGTGTGTCTGTGTGTGTGTGTGTGTGTGAGAGAGAGAGAGAGAGAGAGAATCACAATATTCTGCATTGAAATGGTTGTCATGTTATCACAAAAATGGAGTGAAAATACGGTTTCTGATATAACCCTCCTTTGACTAGAACTAGAAGGGAGAGATTTGGTAAAGTTATTCCTATTAGGAAATTAGAGCTGTCAGTGGTAATACTTCTCCTCCCTTTACTTCTACCTGTCCTGAGAGTACTGTATTTATCATTGTGAGTCTCTTAATCTCTCTGGAAGTTTTGGGAGGAGATAAATCAGTTTGGGGGATGATTTGGAGGAGCCCTGTTTCACTTTGAATGAAGCCTGAAAGTGAAGGAATAGGGATTCTTCTGCATATAGTGCACATTTTTTAATAAATTCCATTGATGACATCATTGCAGAGAGGGAATAGATGGAAAGTGCCTTACAGAGCCAACTGGCAGGTCCCTTTTTCGGTAGTTATTGTTCCAACCAGAAAGAAGGAGTACAAGAAGCACTGGAGAGAAAGTGCACAACGGATTGAGTTAATTATGTTTTCTTTAGCCAGCTTTCCATTTCTATTGATTTCCAGCAGAAGGGTGACAAAGCAGAGAGCCATTTTGATATAGGGCTTTCTGGACATGAAAATGGTACATTGTATATTTGGATTCAGCATTAAGAAGAATTCAAGTCCTGGTCCAGAAGTCAAGTCTATATTTTTTTTTTAAAAAAATGTAATCCAAAACATTTATCTTAAAAATAATTCTAATTAAAACCAAATATTCTTTGATCCATTGTTTTCAGACCAGTCCTGGAATGAAAAGTAGCCAGCATAATTTAGTCATTTTTTAAAAGCAAGTATAAATATTACTAAGCAAAGAGAAGAAAATGCTCATCTGTTCAAATCCATCATCTGAAACAATTTCCTGCCCTTCTATTCTCACGTTTACATCAGAACATGCCCATCATTTTTGTAAGGTAAGAAAAATTGCAAAATGCATATATATACATAAGTTATGAGGCTTCAGGTAATGTTGCCATCTCTTTGAATCTAATGTATTATAACTCACTTATAATTGAGTGTAGGTGTTCCATACTTACACACCTCTTATTACAATGCAATTCCATTTTTATTATACAGTCTGATAGGAAGTTAGGTTCTATGGGGAAAAAGGAATTTCTTATTCTCAGGCCATTGCCTGGAGAATTATGCTAGAAGCTGAACATCTCTCAAAGAGGCTGAACTGGGCAGACGGGAAATCCAATTAGCATTCCAAATTCCCTCCCACCAATGTCAAATTCATGTCCAAAAACTGAACTTCTTGTGCAATAGATAGGCATTTAAAGCAAGGCATTTAAAGCAAGGCCAAGAATTAGCTAATCTGAAATTTTGATTAGAATCAGTAACTTCTAGATGAGAGGTGGGGATAGTAGATGAATGATCTGGCTATCAAGCAAAGAAATGTTTGCTAACAATAGTTCTGCAAACCCATAGCAGGTTTTTGCAAGGGAAGTTTATAGAAAGTGATTGAACTATGTATGAAGAAAGAGGTATTTATTCCATGAACAGCTTGAACTACAGTAGGGCAAAAAAGTATTTAGTCAGCCACCAATTGTGCAAGTTCTCCCACTTAAAAAGATGAGAGAGGCCTGTAATTTTCATCATAGGTATACCTCAACTATGAGAGACAAAATGGGGGGGAAATCCAGAAAATCACACTGTCTGATTTTTAAAGAATTTATTTGCAAATCATGGTGGAAAATAAGTATTTGGTCAATATCAAAAGTTCATCTCAATACTTTGTTATATATCGTTTGTTGGCAATGACAGAGGTCAAACGTTTTCTGTAAGTCTTCACAAGGTTTTCACACACTGTTGCTGGTATTTTGGCCCATTCCTCCACGCAGATCTCCTCTAGAGCAGTGATGTTTTGGGGCTGTCGCTGGGCAACACGGACTTTCACCTCCCTCCAAAGGTTTTCCATGGGGTTGAGATCTGGAGACTGGCTAGGCCACTCCAGGACCTTGAAATGCTTCTTACGAAGCCACTCTTTCGTTGGCCAGGTGGTGTGTTCGGGATCATTGTCATGCTGAAAGACCCAGCCACGTTTCATCTTCAATGCCCTTGCTGATGGAAGGAAGTGTTCACTCAAAATCTCACGATACATGGCCCCATTCATTCTTTCCTTTACACGGATCAGTCATCCTGGTCCCTTTGCAGAAAAACAGCCCCAAAGCATGATGTTTCCACCCCCATGCTTCACAGTAGGTATGGTGTTCTTTGGATGCAACTCAGCATTCTCTCTCCTCCAAACACGATGAGTTGAGTTTAGACCAAAACATTCTACTTTGGTTTCATCTGACCATATGACATTCTCCCAGTCCTCTTCTGCATCATCCAAATGCTCTCTAGCAAACTTCAGACGGGCCCAGACATGTACTGGCTTAAGCAGGGGACACATCTGGCACTGCAGGATTTGAGTCCCTGGTGGCATAGTGTGTTACTGATGGTAGCCTTTGTTACTTTGGTCCCAGCTCTCTGCAGGTCATTCACTAGGCCCCCCCCATGTGGTTCTGGGATTTTTGCTCACCATTCTTGTGATCATTTTGACCCCATGGGGTGAGATCTTGCATGGAGCCCCAGATCAAGGGAGATTATCAGTGGTCTTGTATGTCTTCCATTTTCTAATTATTGCTCCCACAGTTGATTTCTTCACACCAAGCTGCTTGCCTATTGCAGATTCAGTCTTCCCAACCTGGTGCAGGTCTACAATTTTGTTTCTGGTGTCCTTCAACAGCTCTTTGGTCTTGGCCATAGTGGAGTTTGGAGTGTGACTGTTTGAGGTTGTGGACAGGTGTCTTTTATACTGATAACAAGGTCAAACAGGTGCCATTACTACAGGTAACGAGTGGAGGACAGAGGAGCCTCTTAAAGAAGTAGTTACTGGTCTGTGAGAGCCAGACATCTTGCTTGTTTGTAGGTGACCAAATACTTATTTTCCACCATGATTTGCAAATAAATTATTTAAAAATCAGACAATGTGATTTTCTGGATTTTTTTTTCTCATTTTGTCTCTCATAGTTGAGGTATACCTATGATGAAAATTACAGGCCTCTCTCATCTTTTTAAGTGGGAGAACTTGCACAATTGGTGGCTAACTAAATACTTTTTTCCCCCACTGTAATTTACTTTTTCTGTATTGATTCCCTGAGGCGGGGATGGTGATGTGTACTCCTCCATTGAATTGTAATCAACATTAACCATGCTGGTTAGGGATAGTGGGTTCACCAACATCTGGGAACCCATATTATCTATTTCTGTTCTAAATTGAAAATAACCATCCCACTATAGGCCTCCCATGTTATTTGGAGAAACTGACATGTTAAAGAGACAGAGTAAACTGTTAAGATAATTATAATAAGGTTCCTTTAAGGAGTGTGTCACTGGAGTAGTACACATCTCAGGTGAAGGGTGGAACAGAATGTAGCCAGGACGGCGAAGATTGGCTAGCCTGAATATAATAGTAGGCTGCTCCATGGGCAATGTTGTTGGGGGATGATTGGAGAAGAATTACTGTTTAACTGCTGGTACATTGGACTGATTCGTAAGTGTATTGTTTAACCTTGGAATGTTAAATGACCTATTGCTTATGGCCTACACTTGCTCATTGTAATACAAGTCTATTAAACTACAGCTGTATTGACTTGTTATTTACTGCTGTGCATATCTACTGGTTTCTAAGTAGATATTATCTCCAAGTCTATCCCTTGATATAAACACCATTCAAGGCAGTGTTTCTCAACCATAACAGCTTTAAGATGCGTGGACTTCAACTCCCAGAATTCCCCAGCCAGCATCTTAAAGCTGCCAAGGTTGAGAAACACTGATTCAAGGTATGGTTTACAGCACCAATTGCTAGAAGCTCTTCAAATGCCAGTTAAGAACAGGTCATCGATATATATAAACATATCTTCTGGATTAGTTAGTTACGTAATCCTCTGACCACAAGCAAAGCCTCTTATTCTGGAGCACCACAGAAGCAAAAACCCAAAAGGTACAGAACTAGTGAAATCATATCATTGATATATTTGAAGAAGCTGGGTCAGGCAGAAAGTAAAATTACATCAATATGTCAGGCTAGGAACAATTGTCACCACCTGAGCTGTTCTGATAACATGCAACAATATCAAATGCTAATTAAATGGGCAAAGCAAGTGTGAGACTTAATTGTCTCATATACCATATAATCTGCATCAGTATAAATTACTATCCTAATTAGTTGGGGAAATAAATACATAAATAAAACAGCAAAGGCTTTTAAAAAATATTCTCCCATTTGCAATTTATATTAATCTTCTACGAACTTTTGGCCTCCTGTATGTTTGGTATGTAAGATTAAAAATGATTTTTTTCTTATGTAGAAGCAACATGATATGAGAAACAATAAAAAGCACATATAGGTCACTATTTATCACATGTGGCAATAATATTGGCAACTAATCTATCGCTGTCCATACACTACAACTACCTGCAGAAAAAATGTTTCTGCAATTGCCATACAGGATGATCTACAATCAATTTTAATTTCACTTCCAAGCCAGTATTGTCTGATGTATTATCAACATGTTATGTTTAAAACAACCTCAGTTCTATGAAAGTTTCTAACCTGATTTTGTCTGCTCAATCAAATATTTAAAACACTGTGTAGTTTTCAAAACAAAATTACATTCATTATCTTTTTTTTTGGTAACTAATATATGCCAACCATATGATAATACGATCAGTAGATCCTCACTGCAGAGAACAGTTCTTTATTTGAATATAATGGAGTTTGTTTTTCAATCTGTTATGCATTAAATATATTTGCTTTTATTACATGAATTAATATTTTGGCAGATACTAAATACAGTCATCACTTTATAGACTGATACTGTACATCATCATCCTACATAGAACATGCCCTTTCACAAGTATACAAATGACTTGGCCTTACATTTTTGGCAGTTGGCTGAGACACAACCTCAGTCTGTCAGTACACTGGAAACACCACCTAGTTAGTGGGGTGAGAGCAACAGTATACCGGTAGTCCTTGGTTAATGACTGCCTCATTCAGCAACCGTTCAAACTTTCAACGGCACTGAAAATAGATTTATGACTGCTCCTCAAACTTATGGCTGTTGCAGGATCCCTGTGGTCATACGATCATCATTTCCAACCTTTACAGCCAGCTTCTAACAAGCAAAGTCAGTGGGGAAGCCAGCAGGAAGTTACAAGTTGTGGTCATGTCACGTCATGCTTAATGACTATGGGTGATTCACTTCACGAACGCATCCGGAACTGTTGTCATAAATTGGGTGTGGTCACATATTTCACTTTACGACCGTGTTGCTTAGCGAGTTGCTGGTCCCAATTGTGGTCATTAAGCAAGGACTATTTGTATTGGCTTGCAAGGTAGTCTCTAGATAAGCAATTCTGGCTTGCACAGAATAGCGTGAACTTGTTTGTGGTAAAAATGGGCTTTGATTCACTAGTGGATTATTAGCCAAAGATGCCAGAACTGACCTGTCCTGTCCTTACATTATCAGGAAATGTTGCATGTGGCACAGATACAGCTAAGTTACAAGCTTGGTAAACCAGTCTACTGCTTCTGTATCTTACTAAGCTTTGGGTGCTCTACCAATTCTGCATCTCACCAGACTTCAGCTGGTGTACCAACTGCAACCCTCTCTGATGCAGAGGGAGATAACTAGTGATTCATGCCCTTATCACCATCAAATTGGATTCCTGCAAGACATTTTACATGGGGTTGCCCTTGAAGAATATTCAGAAACTACAACCAATGCAAGACCTACAGAGTATGTTCCCAATGCCAGTAAGTACATGGGTTGCTGAATTCTGGATCATGCTGCATATGTAAATAAGGAATCCATTAGTTGGTGATAGTTGCGTGTAATGCTCCAGTGGATTGTAGTAATGGATGAAACAGATCAGTTTTGGGGAAATTGTACAACATTCTGAATGAATGAAATCCTGTATAAATATGAAGGAATAAGATGAAAAAGTACAAAAAAGTGACTTGGCCATTCTGAGATCAAAGAATGAGTTAGAATGGTGACTGGTGAGTATTTGCTTAGAAAAGACATATGTCAGTTTCAGGTACATGGCCTAAGTGTAAGCCTATTCATGGGTACGCATGGCAAAGGAATGAATATAAATTGAAAGCTTGATTAATTTGAAGGTATATGTGGAACCCTGAAAGAATTAGTGAAGGATACAAGGATGATGAGGTGGTCTGAATGTGAAACAGACAAGTCTTAAGAATGGATTTGCAGGGGAAATGGACATGGAAGAAAAGAAGTGAAAAAATGAGAGTGAAGCCAAATGACTGTAAGAAGTGAAAGTATGTATGAAAAAATATATCAAATAGATTAATCTTCCAAGAAAATGAATGGAAAGCAGATGTGAGAGAAGAAAACTTCCTGGAATGGAGCAAAAAAATTGTTGGGCCACAGAAGTGTGTGGATGTACAGACTCCTCTTTTGAATAATGGGATGAAAGAGGCTGTGGATGAGGGGAAAAAACTCATACAGTATAAGAGAATGATTGCTGTAAAAAAAGAGAATGAAAGATATAGTATATGCACAGAAATAGTTGCAAAAAATGTAGTCAAAATTAAAAGCACAGAACATGTTTAACATGAGTGTGAACTGCATGTGTCTGATAACTGGAATAATACCATTAATGTTTCCCTACAGAACAGAAAAGACACCAAAATTGGATGCAAAAGCAACTGTAAGATTAATTTGATAGACGTTCCTGGAAAGCATTTGGCAGAATTCTGATTGAAAGGGTATAGGAAATAGCAATCATCAAAGTTTGGAAGAACAATCTGCTTTACGTTGGACTGGTGTGGCATTCAAATTTTTGCTGTTCAGCAAAACACTGTATGAATGAGAAAAAGTGCATGGTACATTTGTTGATTTAGAGAAAGTATATTTAAAATAAACAAACTTGGATTATGAAATGTTTCAAGTTAATATGGAGTTGAAGATTGGTTGCAAAATGTGGTAAGAGCTATATGGAAGTAAAGCATGTATGAGAATGAAATGCTTAGCAAATGGTTCAATATTGAATTAAGAGTAAGACAATATGGGGTTTCCCTTTGATAGTTTAATGTAATTATGAACAAATGTATAAGAAATGCTTATGACATTAAGTTTTATTTATATTTCAGTATGCTGTCAGCTAAGAACTCAAAATAATTTACAGCAAAGTTTAGATAGATTTTATGATGCAATGAGGAGTATGGGTCTGACAACGTATCAAAGACCAAGGTAGTTGTGATTGACAGGGAAAATGGAGTGAACAATTGCAAGTTATACATAAAACACTAGAGCAAGTAGATGAAGATATGTACTTCTGATAGACTGCTTATTAAAGGTAGGGGAACAGATGAAGAAATGTTAACATGTGGAAATGCTAGTAGAAAAGTACTAGGTAGTATATAGTCTTTTGTGAGGAACGTTTGTCAAAAGAAGCAAAAATGACTGTGTACAAGTGTGCTTCTGCCCACTGTTTTTCATGGAAGTGAGAGTTTGGAAGAATGAATGTTTATTATTTAATAGCCCGTTTTGTTGATTTTGTGATTTATTAGATCATTTCTGTCTGTGATGTCTGTTTAATGTTTTTAACTGTTTTTATGGGGTTTTTTTCTAGTTTTTACATTGCCCAAAGTCCACTGGAGTTGGGCGGCCAATAAATTTAAATAATAATGATAGCAATAACAACAATAATAAATAGGCCAAGAAGGGGAAGACCAAGAAAGTCATGGTTGGATGGAGATGATGAAATCTTCAAAGACATCTGGGAAGTTTAAAACACAAGGCAATGTATGAAGCAGTGTATGGATGTGGTAGAAGAAAGAATGATTTGCAAGGATAGAAAGGTACAGTGAATGACATTGATGTAAATTAGTTTTAGCTATGTTTCCTTTTCTTTTTACCTCATGCATTTAATTCTTCTGACTTTTTGTTCCTAACTCCTTTTCTGTGTCCTTCATAACAGTGTTTATTCCATTAGGGAATAACATGATGGGTATGTATGTATACTATCTGAGTCAGAAAAATGAGATCACCAGTTTATCACTTGTACTTGAAATAAAACATTCAGAGATTTGAAAATGAGGATTAATGCCCCTACAAGTTACGTTTGTGTATGTACATACAAACACAGATATACAAATCCAGTGTTCTTGGCAGAACTACATCCAGGTTTTCAGTGTGAAGAACCTTTCCCTGTGTTTCTGAGGGGTTTTTTTGGGGTGTCTACAGGAATGGGCAAGAAAAAATAAATTGATGGAATCTTGCAAAAGGGTTTGCCACTCATATTATTCAGAATACTCTGATACTCAAGAGACTTGTTTTTTCATCCTATTCTTCTCTTGGTCTACCTCTGCATTAACATCTGCAAAATGTATTCAGTGGTTTGGTATAGTTTAAACAGGCTGGGATTAAAACTCCCACATTCCAATGAGTTGCAATCACAGTGCATCTGGACAAATGTCAGTAGAGAAAAGTAGCCTTACAATTAATCCTATCAATACAAGAGAATATGTGTAGCTCAGGGTTGAACTGTGGAGTCCTTGGTGTTCTCTGAGTGACCAGACATACAATCAAGCAGTAAACAATACCCTAATCAAGGAACTACCAGAGGGAAAAAAAACAAAACAAAACCCACACCAACACTGGCAGGGCATGCCACTGTATTTAAACAGAGAGCAAACCCCACTCCATTCTAGCACTGAAGATGTTACCTAGCCGGGTAACGAAACATTTGCAAGAAAACAACCAAGCTCAGACAACACCAAGGACTCCACAATTAATCCTATCCAAAGTGCATGGACATGGATATTTGACTTGTCAATATTAAATCTACAATCAGGGCCCTGAAAGCTTAATATACATGATACAGGGTGGAATAATTCAATCATGACTGTATTCCCACCTCAATGTACTTCTCACCTCAAAGGTGCCAGGTTTGCTGCCCTTAATGTCCTCACCTTCTGCTCCTATAGCCAGCCAGTGATTCCTCTAGCTTCACACAGGATAGCTGGATATCATGTGACATGGTGAGAAGGCAGCCCTCTCCAACCTGCTGCCCAGATACTGAGCCAGCTGGGCCCTGAGAATTCTTGATGTTGTGGTCAGAAATAATCTGCAGACCAGGTTGGGAAGTCTGAGTAAGAACTGTCAGACCACTGAGATAGAACTAGAATGCTAATTCATTATAGAAGCAACTCTCTTAGTACCACCAACTCCTCCTGCTCCTTTTTAAGACAATAAAACCTTACTCTGTAGTTCACCATGTTGACACACAGTTACCGGTTTTAACTTATATTTATTACATTATTTCATGAGATATTGTTAACCACTGTGGGGGGTGGGGAGAGAAATTAGAGATTTCTGAAATAATCAAATGTTTTCCAAAGCACAGAAACTGAAGATCTGAACTTCCTGCAATTGATCAGATACCATGATGAAAGTCCCATCTGAAGTGTGCCTGCATTGCATGTGATAAATTTATTTACCCATCACATGAATCAGCAAAGTTCCCCTCAGGGCCTTGTGTCATATAATAACAAATGACCTTTCTTTGGCTCTTAGCCAATTTATACAACCCTTCTTTTGTTAAAATGTTCCCTGAACTAGTTTGTGTTGCCAAAACTGTAACTGAAAGACCTGCCAGACAACCAAGGACTGAACAGATTCATCTCATACTTTAGGGAATATTTTCTAGTTTCAGAGACTGAAGGTTTAGAAATCAGAGCATGGGTTTTGCAAAACATACATTATTCTAGAAATAATATGCTCACCACAGCATTGCCCAACAATTAAAATGATTTGTTTAGGCTTGGACTTCATACCCAGTCTATTATATAATTCCAGTCATATTGACTAAGCAGGATGTATATAAAACACTTGTAAGTCATAATGTGATGGCTTTGGATTTCAGTTAGGTTTCATCTATGCCCAGCACATTGTGATTTATTAAAAAATCTTGGTTAAGCAAACCATGACTTTAGTGCAGCATGTGAACCCAGCCAGTTTGGTAGTTCCTAGCGCCACTACAATTAGCAACTTTAACTGAAAATATTGAGTCCTTATCAAATCATGCTCTCTTTCTGCTAGCTGTATGCCTGAACGTAGGTTCTTCAGTTGCCTGTCAGTCTACAGCCTTATTTATTCCTGTGAGCTAGAAGATTTCTTCTGCTGACTCTGTAGTTCCATCCACACATCCTAGTTATATAGAAAAGCTAAGTGAGTATCACTTGCATAAGTGAAAAGAGAAACATAAGAAATGCCAGAGCTTTGGAATAAACTCTTTTTAACTCCTGTTTCCTCTGGATGTGTTACTATAAAACAACAGTTGGACTGGCAACATACAACATACTAGGCCTAGCAGCAACAAATCCGGGCTAGGTTTTGTGAAAGATGTTGGTTGAGTGAGGCACAGCTTGCCAGGGACTCTGTACCTGTTCTCCCCTAGGAGAAAGTATAAACATCAATTTATAGCAATAAAAATATAAATGGAACAGCTATGTGGACAGAAATATCAAACTAAAGATCATTACTACAGAAAAGCTATTGAACTATATACACATACATCAGATAGAACATACATTGCATCTGACAAGTCAAAATATGCTGTCTGGGAATTTTAGGAACGGACACACCTTGAGAGCATCAGGTTGGAGAAGCTTGATATTACTGAGCAATTTTACTACTAGGGCAAGGAAACCCAAATATATCAGGACAAGTAGGAATTACTTTTCTCCACCATTTTTCAAAACCCTGTGACTGGGACCAATGAGAAGATAACTACATATACCAGTTCCAGAAATGATATACAGTATATTCTATCTTATAGGCATCTAGGGACTGGAAGGGCTCATCCATCCACAGCGAACTTCCCAATCTACACTCCGTTTGCTTCTTCCAACACCAGAACTCAATAGAAAAAAAGCAATGGTCTCTGAGGCTTCTACAGAGCCTATGAGGAGGCATTTGAGGCCAAATCTCCCATTAGAGTGGGAGAAGAATGCTCTCTCTTTCCATTAAATTGGGAGATTCAGGCTATTGTATTATATTATTGTATTATTGTTCAGGGACATCCTCCTGACCAGGACGTCCCACATGATTGCAGCCTTAAGTACATTTCAGTTGCAAAATAAATTGAGGCTTGCAAATATTTGACTGGAAAACATCCAAGACAGGTTTTAAAGTTCTTAAATAGCCAAGTTATTTGTACAAGTATGTGTATATGCATGCGTTTATGTATGTGAGAACCAGTTTGGTGCAGTGGTAAGGTACATACCTTGTGTTCAGGTTCTCCAGGCTTCAGATCAATACTGAGGTATGATTCAGGTTTTCTGCAGACATTTCATCCCATGCCTTATGAGGCTTCTTCAGTGCAACAGTTCAGCTGGGGTGTATATGTGTCTTAAAATATTTGTAATCTGTGTAAGATTTGAACTGGGTGGTAGTGGTTGGTGATAAAAGGTCTTCTGGGAGGTGTTGAAGTTGTTGGGAGTGGTGTTATCTCCAGCTTGATTGGCCTTTCTCATCTTTTTGTTGTAGATGTGGGTCTGTGTGTTTTTGTTGTGGGTGACCAACCACATCAATGAATTAAGGAACCCAAAACTGCAACAAAGAACCAATATTGAAAAAAATCTAATAGCCACCCTTAAAACTAATCACACAATCAAATGGGAGAATATGAAATCAAAGACCACACAAACAGCAAGAAAGCCAGAAAATTTCTAAAAGCCTGGCATTCAAGTAAATGGGTCATTAACAGATCCATCAAATTGGATATTGTCTACCACTCAGTCAAGTGCCTAATCCAAAACGTCTCCAACAAATGGATGAGAGCCAATCAAAATGGAGACAGTATCACTCCCAAAAACCAAGTGATTTCCCAGGAAAACTGCATTCACCAATCAGCACCCCCCTCCCGTTCAAATCTTATTCAGGCTACAAATACTGTGGCAAACCCCCTCCCCTTCTGAATCATTGCACCAAGGAAGCCTTGCAGAGAGAATAAGAATGGGTATATTCTAGGAATAGAAGGTAGGAGTTGAACATGTCTTAGGAGATGCTATTTATATCTGTTGCTGAAGTAAAGCTATAGATCAAAAAGGCTCTTTTCTCCTCATATAAAACAGGTAGTTGACTTTTCTGCCATAATTGTTCAATCACTTGATATATTCCATGTGGCTTTTTTCTGGTCAGCCTCTACACTAGTCTTCCCTTAACTAGTATACAACTATCTGGAGAGCTTGGGGAAAGTAGCTCTACATTGATACATAAAATGGAGGAGGGAGAAAAACTAGAGTGATCCTGGCACTAGAGTGATATTGGAGGTAAAAGTCTTGGTATTATACATATTTAGAGCATCAACCCGATTAAAGGAAAAAGGCAAAAAAATTCTGAACTTACTGGGCAATTGAGCTAACTAGGCAATTGAGCTAACTAAGCAATTTAGCAAAAGTAGCTCAGTGAACAACAAATGCTGAATTATGAATTATTAGGAAACAGAAAAATATAACCACAAGTGTGATAATACTTAGATTTATGGCACACTTTAAGCTTACTGTTCATCTACAGTGGGGCAAAAAAGTATTTAGTCAGCCATCAATTGTGCAAGTTCTCCCACTTAAAAAGATGAGAGAGGCCTGTAATTTTCATCATAGGTATACCTCAACTATGAGAGACAAAATGGGGAAAAAAATCCAGAAAATCAGAGTCTGATTTTTAAAGAATTTATTTGCAAATCATGGTGGAAAATAAGTATTTGGTCAATATCAAAAGTTCATCTCAATACTTTGTTATATATCGTTTGTTGGCAATGACAGAGGTCAAACGTTTTCTGTAAGTCTTCACAAGGTTTTCACACACTGTTGCTGGTATTTTGGCCCATTCCTCCACGCAGATCTCCTCTAGAGCAGTGATGTTTTGGGGCTGTCGCTGGGCAACACGGACTTTCACCTCCCTCCAAAGGTTTTCCATGGGGTTGAGATCTGGAGACTGGCTAGGCCACTCCAGGACCTTGAAATGCTTCTTACGAAGCCACTCTTTCGTTGGCCGGGCGGTGTGTTTGGGATCATTTTCATGCTGAAAGACCCAGCCACATTTCATCTTCAATGCCCTTGCTGATGAAGGAAGTGTTCACTCAAAATCTCACGATACATGGCCCCATTCATTCTTTCCTTTACACGGATCAGTCGTCCTGGTCCCTTTGCAGAAAAACAGCCCCAAAGCATGTTTCTACCCCCATGCTTCACAGTAGGTATGGTGTTCTTTGGATGCAACTCAGCATTCTCTCTCCTCCAAACATGACAAGTTGAGTTTAGACCAAAACATTCTACTTTGGTTTCATCTGACCATATGACATTCTCCCAATCCTCTTCTGCATCATCCAAATGCTCTCTAGCAAACTTCAGACGGGCCCGGACATGTACTGGCTTAAGCAGGGGGACACATCTGGCACTGCAGGATTTGAGTCCCTGGCGGCATAGTGTGTTACTGATGGTAGCCTTTGTTACTTTGGTCCCAGCTCTCTGCAGGTCATTCACTAGGCCCCCCCATGTGGTTCTGGGATTTTTGCTCACCATTCTTGTGATCATTTTGACCCCACGGGGTGAGATCTTGCATGGAGCCCCAGATCAAGGGAGATTATCAGTGGTCTTGTATGTCTTCCATTTTCTAATTATTGCTCCCACAGTTGATTTCTTCACACCAAGCTGCTTGCCTATTGCAGATTCAGTCTTCCCAGCCTGGTGCAGGTCTACAATTTTGTTTCTGGTGTCCTTCGACAGCTCTTTTGTCTTGGCCATAGTGGAGTTTGGAGTGTGACTGTTTGAGGTTGTGGACAGGTGTCTTTTATACTGATAACAAGGTCAAACAGGTGCCATTACTACAGGTAACGAGTGGAGGACCGAGGAGCCTCTTAAAGAAGTAGTTACAGGTCTGTGAGAGCCAGACATCTTGCTTGTTTGTAGGTGACCAAATACTTATTTTCCACCATGATTTGCAAATAAATTATTTAAAAATCAGACAATGTGATTTTCTGGATTTTTTTTCTCATTTTGTCTCTCGTAGTTGAGGTATACCTATGATGAAAATTACAGGCCTCTCTCATCTTTTTAAGTGGGAGAACTTGCACAATTGGTGGCTGACTAAATACTTTTTTGCCCCACTGTATATTTGAAAGAAAATTCAGGAGTGCTGAAAAATGTAAAAGAAAAAAAGTGAAAGATTGTGAGAAAGAAATCTCCTTGGGATCCCTTAGAATCAATTTGCAAAGGGCAACAGATGAGCTTCAATTGGAGATGGACAGCCTGGGATCGCAGAAGCAATTTGAAGCCTAGGTCTTGCACATGCCTTTTTAATTGTATGGGCTCTCCCCATCCCATTTTGAACAAATGCATGCCATAACCACAGAGCATGGTTAAGAAATTTGGTTTACAGTTATTCATTGACATTTGTTTTAAACCTGTCAGTCATGTTCACTGGCTTTTAGATCTGTCCTGGCCATGGTAAACAGATAGGGTTGTTAGTTTTACAGAACTTAGCTTCAGGATGGAAAGATGTGCTCATCATGCGGACACAGGACAGGGATTATTGACACCATCACAGCTTCTGTCTAAACTTCTAAATAGCTCACTAAGTGCAGATATCAGTGGCACATATCAGAATGTTTCTGTATTCTGCTATTTAAGGATACAGAAATCACAAAGCAGGGATAAACATTCAAGAACCACTAGCGAATGTATAGTGGTGCTTCCTGCTGTGTTTCCTGCCTGATAGGAACAGACGTTATTAATATGAAGCAAAGGCCTAGGCTTTGATAGTGAGGTTGGTGAACAGGAAGACAGGAAGTTCAGAGAAAAATGCTGATTCCCTCAGCCCCATCCTGCTCCCCAGCTTCTTTGAGAAGTAGAACAACAGCTTTCTTTTGTGCTTCCTGCACTGCCCTCTTTTTCAAACCCAGGCCTCCTTTAAATCATTTACTAGAAAAAGATGTCAGGGTAGATACACACAACTAGGAATATGCACTGAATCTGAAGGGAGCATGGAGAGCCATCCTATTTACATGACTCAAATTAAGCTTGAGAAACAGAATGGAGTTTGAGACAGTCCTTGGATGGACAAAGGGAATATCTGCAGTTTCAGCTCTAATCATGGAAACCCTCTCTAATTGACACAGAACAGGATTCAGATCCAGGAAACACATTACTGGCCATCTAGAAACACCTCACCAGAATGGGCTGGTAGCTTTCAAAGCAGGGGTTCAAAATAACAAACAGAAATACCTATGACTGAATACTTCGGGTGATTGGAAGTTGGGATTTGAAACTATTAATGCCAACGCAACATTAGCCTGTCCAAATTTAATTTAGAAAGTAACACATTTCAGATGCGCTGTCTAAAGTACTTTTGGAGCTCCTACATTTTCTTAGCACACACATATGAAGGACAGAAAGCAGTTTCTTAAGTTGTCTTTTTAAGTCAATTGATGCACATTCAGGATGAGAACTTTACCATTACATTTTGGCTTTTTGGTGTTTTATACCACTCTCTGTGAAACGGATTCTTAGCATTCCATACATCTTTTTTTTCCCTCCCATATAGCTTATAGATTCACATTAAACCCTCCCCAACCCCCCCCCCCTTGTTCGCACCCTTGCTGCCTATTTTGATGTATATGGGAAGGAATTAGTTTCACTGTGAAGATTAAATTCTCTGTTCTCCAATGAAATGGATAAGATTGGGAAAACCATAATTAGTCTTTTTCCTTCAAAAGAATTATATTGTACTAGAACAACTGTGTAGAGTACTGAGTTAGAAAAACAGGCCAATAAACTATATGAACTGAGACTTGAAAATTGCAAATGTTCCCTGAAAGCCTTGGATATGGTACCTTCAGAGCCCCTCTAAAATTCCCACTAAACTGCAATTTTGAATGCAAGATGAAGTCAAATATATATTTTTTCTTTTTAACCAAATTTGTCTTGGTCCTGCTTACATTTTGACATGTCACCAGCCACTATTCCACTCAAATACCCTAAAGAAGTCACATATACTTAGTTTATGGCTCAGTGCTTTGTGTGAACTTATCTTATTTCTTATTCAACAAACCACAATAAAAGATTATTGAGATGATGAGTGAACCTAGCCACGTCTTTTCCTTTATTAAATGTAGAGAGGGGCTATGACATTTAAAGTGGGACAAACTTCAGTCGTGAACAACTAGTAATAAACATTAATTTAAAAAGCATACATCTTTTAAATAATAATTAAAAGGTATTCATGTAAAGCTACTGGCACTATAACACTTTTGGACTATTTAGTACCAGATCAAAATGGAAACTGTTGAACCCAGTCCAGTGGGTCCTATGTTCTTATGTACCAGGTGAAGACAAGTCTAAGATGGCTGGAGTTTCTTCCTGGGATTAAACCTAAATGTTTCCTTCAAGGAAAATAAGGCTATAATGACACACACAAAAGCTGGGAATTTTATATGTTTGCAGCTCAAATGTAAGACAAAGGGATGGCTGATGAGGCAGCAGAAGTCTTGCAAAGTATTCAGAAATTATATGTAATTGTTATATGTAGTAGGATTCATTAAATTAATCCTAAATAAAAAGTTGTGAAATTTTTAAAAATCTTATTTAAGTCTAAGTACAAAATGTTTGTTTCTGACAATATTTCCCCATGTTCAGAACAGTCTGGAGGAGAGCAAATGATACAAATCTTTGTTTCCCACAAACCAACACACTACACACCTCCCATCTAGTAGAACACATCATGCCATCTTGAATTTTCCCTCTGCAAGGAAAGTTCACGATTTGTTGACAACACAGTTCAGGATTTGTGTACAACACAGGAAAAACAAAAGCAGCAAATATTTGTGTATCTTGTCTCCTGTGTGTTTACAGTATTTGAAGTTATCTCAAGATTAGGTGAGAAGGTGAGCTTCAGTGAAGGGATGGCACATGTGACCTAAGAACTGACTGCAGTTCCAACTCTTCCTTTTTGATATGAAAGTTAGTTAAGCACTACATGAAAGGGGACAACACAGCTCAAGCAAATTTATTTTACATATATAATATCTTGATCATTAGAGGATTAATATTAGTAATCAAACATCTGCAACATCACAATGGAGTTGGGTGATCTATTAAATCAATCAATCAATCTTAGCCAGAGTGTCATTTGAGTAGGTCGTGTGTGTTTCAAACTCTATTATACTGCTGTAGTATGTCCTTTTTTTACCTCTTGTGTTTCCAAACCTCCTTTCTGCCAACTCC
The DNA here is from genome assembly GCF_059951505.1 of Python bivittatus. Taxonomy (NCBI): domain Eukaryota; kingdom Metazoa; phylum Chordata; class Lepidosauria; order Squamata; family Pythonidae; genus Python; species Python bivittatus. Next base: position 4,590,417 of record NW_028277112.1, read on the forward strand.
CATTGCGTCTTTGCACTGCCTTTGATGCTTTAGACCCTGCTATTCCCTATTCAGATAGAGAAGTGGGGAAATGTGGTCACAGAGACAAAAGGATCAACGAGTATTACAGGTTATATATTTCAAACAAGATGAATACACATGTCTTTGGTTATTTTTGTGCACTTCCTCCTTTTAAACTTCAAAGTGTACTTTCTCTTTTTGCTTAGATTCTGCCAAGGTTGTATCCTGAATTTGGCCAAGCTTACATCCTTAATAAGAATACAGTCTGGAGTCAAAATATTATTAGATTCTGAAAAAGTAACATGACTGTAACTATAATGAGATTTTATCATGTTGGCCTTACTGCACTTTGGAGCTGGTGCTCGCTTTCCCTTCTAAAGCTTAGTTACGGCTCCAGAATTTTCAGTGATTACATTCATGAAGGAAGCAGACAAAACACATCATTCTAAATGGACAGTGCATATCAAAAGCATGGTTTACAGCTGGTGATTCATCATACTCCCAATCTGTACAGAGGCTTCAGATTTCATACCTAGAAGCATTAAGTGTTCCCTATAGGTAATATACTAGGTTAAAAAGCTTCTCCCCTCTAAATGAAAGTTGTAAAAGATCAAAGAAGAACTGACTACAAAAGATTAACTGAATTACAACAAAAGGGAAATATTAAGAGCTATATTAAACTGACAACTATGGAATTCATCAATAATATCAAGATTTTCTATGAACTTAGGACACAACTAATATGAATTCTTTGCTTAAACCAGTATTAGAACACAAATATCTACACTGAAAAAATCCTTGAAAACACATTTAGATCCCACATAGAAAAAAGCAGCTATCTTAAATCTTCTCAGCTTTATTTAGAATGTACATAGTTAAGGCGTGACTACTTTTCCCTGGTTAATCTTAATGCATTGCTTTGGAAAAAATATGAACATGAATTTAGAGAAGAAAGATAGTTCGTTAAATTATTCTGCAAGTATGTGTATGCATGATAGGATAGAGAGGATTTTTTTCCCGATGGGATACCTTTATACCTTTGCCTGTCTGTCACTGGTTCAATCTGCTATTAGCGCCTTTATCAAAATGTAGGCATGACTGCCAGGCCATGTAAAGACAGCCCCTCAGTTAGCTTTCCCTGACAAGCCTCCCTTCAAATGTACTGAATCATAATTATCATAATTCCCAAATAGTATGGCAAACTCGTTTAAGATTATGGAAGTTGTAAACCAACATTCCTGAAGGGAACCTGGTTGAAGAAAATACCTTAGTTAGCTGGTCAGCCATCTTTTTCAGGTACTTTAATTTGAATTTCTGCACCAAGCAGGAGGTTGGACGCCAAGGCCTAAATTGGCCCTTCCAACTCTGATTCTATGATATGCTGGCCTGCTTTTTCTGCCTAGTTGAGGTCCTGTTATCCAACTAGAGTTAAAGCATTTAGTGAGGCTGTATCTATCACTAAACCTAATGAAACAGCCGATTAAAAATTATCCTTTTAAAAAAATCCTCCAATTTGTATACCAATTCTTTTTGTTAGCCATGCTTATTTATATAAAATATATATTGTTATCAGAACAAAAGGGGGCCACTGCTTTTCCATACTATAATTTAAAAAAACAATCTGAAAAGGATGATGTGCCTTAAAAACATTTTTGTTATACTCAGATCTTCTTGTTAGGAGTTTAGTTGAGGTGGTATAATAATTATTTTCATGGCTGGTGTGGGTCTTCCGGGCTGTGTGGCCGTGTTCTGGAAGTTTTGTTTCCTAACGTTTTGCCAGCACCTGTGACCGGCATCTTCAGAGTGCAGGAGCATAGACAGGAGCAGTCTGTCTGCACTCTGAAGATGCCGGTCACAGGTGCTGGCGAAACGTTAGGAAACAAAACTTCCAGAACACGGCCACACAGCCCGGAAGACCCACACCAGCCATCGTATGCTGGCCATGAAAGCCTTCGACAATACAATTATTTTCATCTTAAAGCAAACAGATTCAGCTATAGCAGGCTATCTTTTCCCCTGCCTAAATCTGCATAAAAATTGTTTTTATTTCTGTGATGGTGGTTTAGAAAAGAAGCAATGCCACTTTTTTTTGGGGGGGGGGGTCCCCATAAGAACATAGAAAATTGGTGCTCAAATATCATCATGTAGTTTAATCTGATTTATTTCATAATATGTGTTAGATCAACCTTCCCTAAACTGTCCATTTTCATATACAAATTTGGCTAGAAGCATGAGTTCTAGAGACAGTTTTGTTAGATTAATATTTATTCCTAAGAAAGGGCTAGATGTTTATTTATACTAACCTAATTTTTAAAGTATAGTACTAATTTTTGTGGTTTCCAGACAAAGAAATACATTAGAAGGATGTGCTACTTTCGTAATTTGCTTAAGTTCATAAATGATTACAGGCTGTCTTAGATGTAATATCTGTCTTACAACCCTATTCTCATCAACCAAACAATTGCATTTCAGAAATGGCTTGGAAACTCATTTTCCTACACAGAGATGACCTCTATGGAAAAATATAGGCTTCTATGAAATAGCTGTTTTCTTTATTCTTTTCCTTAATTTAATTGGAAATCTTAATTTTGAGGCGGGAAATTCATAGAAGCCACTGAAATTATGTCAGCTTCATCTGTTACTCAACTGCTCTTTCAGTGTGAAATAAAAGGGATTATACTGGTTTTTGTTTTAACAGCAACTGTCGTCAGAAACATACCTATGCACTCACTAAATGAACTGAGGGATAGGTTGGCAATGGCCATTTGCTCTGTCCCCAATAGCATAGGTTCCACCAGTTCCAGCCCATAATTTTCATTTCTCTCTTTCTCAAAAATGCAATGTGGGTATCTACATGCATACAGGCTCTTTCAGTTTTTACCTGCAAAAAAAGTGTGTGTGTGGGGGAACAACACATGTAGGCTCCACTCGCTGGAATTTCACAGGTGTGAACTTAGAGGGCTGGGCTGATGGGGTGCACAATGCTGGGGCAAATGGCTCTACTGAAGTGGAGTGAAATCACTCTTATTTCCTGTGTGTCTCTTAATTTTCTGTTGCAGTAGTTTCATTTTGAGGGTAGAACCTCTCTATGCCATTACTTTCCTTGAATCAAAAATCTGAAGCCTCCCCACATCCAGCCAAGAAATCTGACATTTAGAAACAGAGGAAAAGAAATAATAAATGGCTTTTTTATCCACCACCCATCTCAATTTACATCAGTACTTGGGTTCTGGTGTCAGGGAGTCGAAGTCCTACCAAACCTCCACACACTAAAACTGTAGAAGCTAGCAGAATAGGAACTGATTTGGTAATGACAACAAAAGAACCAAATATTAGGTTTCCAAGAACAGCTGCTGCTTTGCACAGTGCATTTAAAAAGCCAAAGCCCGTTGCCCTGAAAGAGAGAAAAAGAAATTAGAATTAATATACAGAAATAAATTACACACACACACACACACACACGAAAAGCCGATGCCACTTTAAACAATTTCTAACCTTCCAGGACTAAACACACACACACACAGACACACACACACACAGACACAATTTGTGGAATATGTCTTCTGACTTTGACCTTGATTTTAAAAAATGCTTTTTATCTGTAGAAAAAAATATGTTTTTTTCTTCAAAAGATAGACAGGAGATAAAACAGTGTGGTGAATTACTGAGCAGGAAGGCAAATCACAGATCATGACCTTCCAGAATAATACATTGACAATCCAAGATAGCAATCACTCAGCCTCCTGCCCTTAACATGCTCTGTCTCAGCAGTGAGAATAGTCCAAATAAACAATTCTGAAACAGCAAATCCTATACATCTAACTAAACATCTCAATTCACATATTACTAAGAATCTGTTTACTTCTGGAAAAAAAAATTCTCAGTAATTTTTTGTTTTATCAATTTAAAGACCCATATGCCATTCTTCAGATGTTTACGAAAAGATTAAGTGTGATGAATTGTAAAAAACTTATTAAAAGAGAAGAAAGAAGAGAGAGACTGAGAAGAACAGCATATCTTGCTGGTATCACAAAGAAAGCCCTGTTGATGCCTGGCAGACTTCTATGAGGAATTAATTCTACCAATGGGGTGTCACTATTGGAAACTCTTTGAATTCTGATGTCTGACCACTGCTGGCATTGGAGAAAGTATTATTCAGTGATACATAAAGCTGCATTTGACTAATAAAGCTCATTTCAATAGTTACTCTCTGGAGTAGAAGTGGAAAGAACATAATTTCCTATTATTGACATGCAATTAAGCTCCAAGGAATGGCCTTTCAAGGTAAAGTATGAATGAGGCCTGACTAGTTAGCAATCAGCAATTCTCAGGTTAAGGTGACTGTAACAAACAACTCTGTTTCCAAAGTTAAAAACTCAACACAGTAAGCATAACATTATTTAATCATTTGCATATATCATACCAGGGATGTTAATACATGAACCTAATGCATCTGTCTAAATCTGAATCAGTTTTCTTCAACCTGTTTGCCCTCTGGATATATGAATGTCAATTTTCAGAGTTCCTCAGCCAGCACAGCTATACATCTGAGGGCACACAAGGTTGAAAAGGCTGATCTGAAAGGTCCCTTAGTTCTTTCTCGCAAAAATGGAAGGACATTGGGTACATTACAATTTCACAACAGAAATAATTCTCATGCAGAAAGTTCTTTGCAAGCTGTAGCAAATCTGTGATATCTACACACACCAGGAACAATAGATAGTATCAATCAAAGAGCTGCAGCCTATATAATAGCATATGCAATCTATAGATGCAACTTTAACTCATTTTCCATCCAGAAATGGCTAAAGGATGAAGCAGCATAGAAGGTCGGAGTGCATCACTATAGAAATACAGGGAAGTCCTTCTGAATATTCTAAATATTTAGAATAACATTTCTCCCTCAGTTTTATATGATAGATTTATAGTACAGAAAGTTAATTCTATTATGAAAACAATTATGGTTAAATAATTATCATCATAATGCACACAGAGAGTAATCAAATGATACAGATTTAAAGAATTGCTAATCTTGGCACAAAGGTAAGACTCCCTTATGTTTGATCACCTCCTCTCAAAACCAATGTAAAATTTAAGGTGGCTGTGAAAGGTTGTATGTTTTAAACCAGGTTATTCTTGAAATTATACTTTTTATTCCCTTAATTCCATATCAAGCACAATTCCTTTTTCTGGCTTCTCCTTTTTGTCTTTCGCTCCTGCTTGTTTGTCCTCTCTGCCCAGTAGGCTACCCAGACTGAGATAAATTACTTTTGCCAGAGTTTTGAACAAATTGCTTGCAAAGGTCTATAAATTTCAGCTGCCTCAGGGCTATGTGTTTTACACATGATCAGATAAATAATCTTACAAGAAACAGAAACTGCCTTCAGGAGAACCAACTAATAAGGCAAAGATGCTTATGAGACTGCGTCCAAATCAGTTCTGTCTGTTCAGAAGTTTCTATATTATTTCATACTCTGAAAAACCAGTTTGAGATGATGGGATAATATATAGACCCTTGGGAAACAGAAACAAATATGTGCTTTTTAAACCACAAAACAAAACAGCAGCATTGTTTTATAGAGGTCCACAAGAATGTCTATGTGCTTAATTGCCAAACACAAGTACAGGGCATAAGAGGGTAAGGCAAATTTAAAAAGAAGAAGGCCTGTGCTTCAATAGCTTGAGGTAATTGCAAGGAGTGGGGGAGAGACTGCAGCTGGCACTTAAATACATGTTGACAAGAACAGATGACATATTTAGAAGAAGTCGTTTGATTATTTGCATGCCTGTGGGAAAATGCTTCTCCTCGCTTTAATATGGTGTACCCATGCAAACTATTTAAATAATTTCTTTTGACATTTTGCTAGCTTAGTGTAAATTTTAAGAAGTGAAATATCTGCATTTTCTGCAAAAATAAGAGTTTATTTCTTTATTTGATTTCATAATTATAAAAAGATAAAGTCTCCTTTGGGTTGAGTATGTAACAATTTTCTTGACAATGGTATCTTTTGGGATTTTTACAAATTCCCAATCTACAGGTAGTCCTCAAGTTATGAGTGCAATTGGGACGGGGACTGCTGTTGCTAAGCAATGCAATCGTAAAGCATGACATCACATGACTGCATTGCTGAGTGACAGCAATCCAGGCAGTCCTGGTTGTTGTCGTAACCCAAGATGCGCAGGTTGTTAAGTGGGAAGCAGAGGGAGTCCCAGATCAGGAGCATGGGGCTGCTGCAGGGGTGTGCAAGAGGCCTGGCACAGGCTGCGCACAAGTTGGGGAAGGGTTGTTTGGTGCGGCGCAAGGTCAGAAAGGCCAGGGAAAGAGGGTACGGGGTGCATGTGTGTGAGTGCACATAGGCCATGGAAAGAGGGCACAGGGTATGTGTGTAGGTGTATCCGATCGCAGAGAAGCCATGTAAAGAGGGAGCAGGATACATGTGTGCATGTGTGTGACTGCAGGGAGGCCAAGGAAAGAGGGCGCAGGGTATGTGTGTGTATGTCTACAATTGCAGGTAGGCCGTGGGAAGTAGGTGCAGGGTGCATGCATGCATGTGTGCAAGCACAGAGAGGCTGGGAAAAGAGGGCGTGGTGTGTGCGAGCAAAGAAAGGCAGCAGTGGGGAGACTTACCTCAGTGACTTGCAACCTTCCTTGCCGGCTTCCCATTGACTTTGCTTGGGGGAAGCCAGCAGGGAAGGGTGCAAATGGTAATTACATGACTGCGGAGGCCATAACTTCAGGGACTGGTTGTAAGTCACTTCGTTCAGCACCATCGTAACTTTGACCAGTTGCTGAATGGTTGTAACTTGAGGACTGCTTGTAATGTAGGGCCCTGGTATTCCATGGTAATCTCCCATGAAGAATTCTTAATAAAGATAGTAGGAATAGATCAAGATTTAAGATTTCAAGCATAAGAAACTCCTTAGTTATTCTTAACAGTTTCTGTGAATTTAGTGATCAATTTCATGCTGTTGAACACAGTGCCAGCCCATACAGTGACCAAATGAATATGGTTCAAAATCTCTGGTAAAAGTTTTGGAAACCTCTACAGTTGAATAGCCTCAACTGTAGGTAGCATCCACTCTAAATAAATATTCAGTTATTGGGTTCACTCATGTTACATCATGATTTAACTATAGTTTATGTGGCTGATCTCTTAAGCTAACTAGGGTAAGCCCTGGTAAATTCTTGGATGGGGAACCACCTGGGAATTGCAGGGCTGTAAGTGAAACAGGAAAGCTGGGGAACATCCTGAAGAAATACAATAGCAGCCCCTTTCCCTAATGGTACCAATAAAACTGCATGGATGCAATCACTAGGAATTGAGCTTTACTTGAGGGCATCTTTGTTTATACTTGAAAGGCAGATTTTGATAGTTGGTAGCAACTTAGAAGTTTTGGAAGCTGACTGAGAAACTTGGGGGAAAAAAAAGCAATGGGTTTATTTAATTATAGTGTATGTGGTTTGGTTCACACAAAACACAAAGTCAAACTATATCATGGCTTGGCACAAATTTGGAAAACTAGTCATTGGGTCACAGGTATTTGGTAGAAACCACGATGATATCACACACAGATATCCATCCATTGAGTGTACCATTGGGAGAATCGGCTAATCTTTATTTTGGGTTGGGTTTACGTTGGCCAATAATCTAATCTTCATAAATAACTTCTCTGAAAAGTGTCATTAGAGAAAAGATAGTTATTCTACATTTTTTAGTTGTATTTTATAGCATGAAGAAAGGCTGCACCTGCTGAGTTTATCTGATATAGGCTATTGCAGAGTGCAACTTTGAAGAGAGGTTGAAATAATCAAGATTATATTACATATCAAACTTTCCTGAGATCATATCTGAAGCAAAATGTAATGCAGTAGCCTACATAGTAAGACAGCTAAGAAAGATTAGGGGAAGCAGTGGGCAGCTAAACAGGATTAAATTACATAGTCTGCCTATCTAGGCAGAAAAAGAATGTAATCATCATTCATCACAAAAAGGAAAGCAAAAATTACAGTGAGTTGTGGTGTGACTAGTACTTCTAGTCTGTAGCCATGAACATGGAAAATAAGAAAATCAGGCAGTTTCAAAGCTACAGTTTTATGAGCCTCCCAAGAAAATAGAAGAAGAGGTGAGATGTAGTGAAGGAGATTAAGCTTTCAATACATAATTAACTAGTCTGACAAAACTTCATAACTCATGAGAAATAACACCATCAGGAATGTCTCTGGGATGCTCTTCTAGACTGTGTCTCATGTCAGGATAACATTTTTCAGGAGTTGATTTAACAAACACCTCAACCCACCACCATACCCAAAGAAAAAGACAACAATGAGAACAGCAATACCTAGCTGGGGGAAGACAGGATGGGCTAACTTAACTGAGCACTGTGATATTCATTCCACACGGTGGCAGTAAAAATCTGCTGTCCCAATGTCTGCAGAATTGTATTAAATCATATATTTTATGATAAAATTAAATAAGATGTGCAATAGTTCATAAATAGCTGACAGCAGAAAGGATTCCTTAAAATGAAATTGTTTAGGCTGCAATTCAGTAAATCCTGAAGGAGCACCCAGAGCCACATAATTTTTCAGTTGGACGTCTAACCTGGTACATTTCTTCTGTAATCCTTCAACACTGGATGAAAAAGGGGTGTGCTGGAAAAGATTATGGATCCATAGGATCCCAAGTTTCCCCATTCTCTTGGACTAAACTGGAAGTGGTAGGCAAACATTTATTCGCTTTAATTATTTATTTGTATATTGCTCTTCCTTTTGAGGAGGCCAGACTAGTATACAGAAAAAAAGAGTAAAACAATTTCAGATAAAACTATCTTTAAATTAGAAAAGCGCATCAGTCAGTGTCAAGCTTCACATAGCCGGCAATCCCTAGAAGCAAGAACCATATCGATTTCAAAAAGCGTCGGGTAAAAACATATTAAAAACTGAAAGAGTAAATTCCCAGGCAGACTTATAGCAAACCAATTAAGGCAGAGTCTCTTTGAAATGTTTCCTTCCCAGAGATCCCACATCGGGGTTGTGCTGCCTCTTCTCATATCAACTAAACTTCTCTGACTGACTCTCACAGTCAGAATACAAGAGATGCTGCACCCAATGCTGATGGAATCAACAATTAAAGAAAAAAAAATCCCATGATCCCTAAAGGTATGAGAGGTGACACCAAGCAAAATTTTGGAAGTTCAACATGGCGTTATGCTGGGCATGGGGTTTGTAGACCAGAATTTTGCACTTCATCTGGTCACTGACCAATGTATTAATATTTCAAATAAATATTACTCTAGAGAAAGCATCTGATAAAGTGAATAGGCTTGAAAGGACAAATGTATAAGAAATGCTTGTAGTGACATTAGAGGCATGTCAGTTGGGAATATGAATGTGCATGTACTTTTGTATCCAGACAATACCATTTTTTGACTCAGAACCTGAATGATTTGCAGCAAAATTTAGATTATATGACGGAACAAGGAACACAGGACTGAAAATTAATTTATCAAAGATCAGGGCAGGTGTGGTTGACAGAGAATACAGAGTGAACAATTCCAAGTTATACATAAATGGCAAAAAATAGATGAATTTGTGTAGCCTGGTAGATTGTTTGCTAAAAATGGGAAAATGGATGGAGAAATATTAAGACATACAAAGGCTGGAAGAAATACAGTGGGTGCTATATAATCAGTTGTGAGGAATGAATGTTTGACAGAAGTAAAAATGTCCGGGTATATGAGCATCATTCTGCCCACTTAAAATGAAAGTGAGAATCATGAGAATCATTTCACTTACATAACCTTGGGCAAGATCACAAAAGATAGGGATATTTCAGTGACCAAAAAATATTAGAATAGTTAAAATAATGATCTTTCCAGCAGTAATGTATGACTATGAAAACTAGACACTAAAAAGAGAAAGAGAAAGAATTATATGGCTTTCAAATTATGGTTTTAGAGACATTACTAAGAATCTAGTCAGTACTAGATCAAATGGAGGCTGACTGATCTCTTGAGACAATGATCAGCAAGCAAAACTTCGTATACTTTGGGTATGTGATTGAGCATAAGATAAACTAGAAAAATTATTACTCTTGGCAAGGTTGGTGTAGAAAAATGGAAAGGCTATAGATACGATGGATAAATGAGATTAAAATGATCACTGGAATGCCCTTTGAAGAACTGAGTTATTGTTGGGGACAGGTCAAGATGGCAAGCAGTTGTCAAAGGCCAAACTCAACAGCACTTAACTAATAAACCAAGTTTAATATCACTGCAGGAAGAGAACCATATTAGTCTGTGGTGGCAAAAAATCAGGAGTCTAGTATCACCTTTTCCAACTAACAAGTTATATTAAAGGGCATAAGCTTTTGTGAGCTGCACTTCATCAGATACATAGACTGACTGGAGGGAAAGGTGAGACGAAAAGGTGGGGAGGGGATGATAGAGAAGACAGGTTGGTTATGCAGATGCAGATGCAGATGACATATGAGAAAGATTACAAGGACCTTATCAATTAACAACCATAGCATGTTAATGACATTATATTATCACTGGAAAATACTTTAACTATTCTGATCTTTTTTGTCACTGAAATATCCCTATCTTTGGTGATTTTGCCCAAGGTTTTCATTGCCTTCTTCCATTGGATTAATTTCCTTTTTATTTTCCTAGCACACTTGTTTTATCTATTCTTGAATGCAAAGCAAAATTGTCTATCATTTCATTGTTTTCCAATAGTGTTTTATTCGATCAGAAGAATTATCAGGCATTCTGGCATACCCATTAGCTTTAATATGTTCCCCATTCCACATTTAAAGGCTTTGTCAGTGAAGCAAAATTAAATCTTCTAATATTCTTTTTCTATTATTCATCTCCGTTAGCCATTTAATCTCATATCCTTCTGCTTCTCTGGCATTTATGGATCAATTCTTTTTTGTAATTGCTAAAGAAAAACTACATACATGAAGAATTAGTTCAATCGTTCAATAATCTACACATCTGGTTACATTTCCTTTGTTTGGTATAGGTATTTTTTTTCCATCTCGAGGTAAAAGTGTTGTTCCATATTTGTGACATAGAACTGCTAGCACTTTAACTGCTTCTTTTTTACAATTTTCAACAGGTGAAATAGGCATTTCATACATACTTAATGTTTTTCAATTTGACTGAATGTATTTAGTGTGTCTTAAACTTCACTTTCTAATGGAGTTGACCCTGATTATTCCAGAATCCCACTTGTAAAGGATTTCATTAGTTTTTCCATCCTTCTTTCAACCTGATTTGTCTAACAGATGTCATCCATGATTACTCTTAAGTAATTCTATTTTAGCTGTACACTTCCTGACTTCTTTGGTGTTATTTTAAAAGACCTCTCATTTTCCTCTTCCTGTTATTCTTGTTTAAGGTATTTTTCCTGTCACTTTTTTACTCTGCATTGAAAGTCTGCATTCAGTTGTTCAGATGGCAAAGCTTTCATTCTCAGCATTTCTTCATTCTATTATAGTAGCTTGCTCTGAATGCCATTTGGATCTTTTCTTCTATGAACTTTTAGGAAATGTTTTTATGCTTCATTTTTCACACAATCTCTAATTTCTTTTTATAACTGTTCATATTCTATCTTGCATAAGTTAAGTATACTGCATCTTAACTGATGTTACTTTATGTCCTCCAAATTAGATCTTGCTGGCACCCCCCATTATCTTTAATTTTCTAAGTTTAACCTCAGTTGTAGAAAGCCTCTGGTTTCCTAACACCAGTGGATTTATGATCTCTTCCACAGTTTTTCATCTGAAAGCACCCGGCTGGTTGGACTGTACTTCTTCATCACGTGATATTCCTACCTTACCACAAAGTTTTCTGTAATGTCTCTAATCATGTTAGAAAACTTTCTCATTTGTTTTTCTTGTTACATTGCCCATATTCTCAATTGATATATTTACTTTCTCACTATTACAGTAATTTACACAAATTCCCTAGCATTGGTTTATATGGTTTTTTTTCTCTGAAGAGAGATTGTGGTAAGACAGCTAATGGTGCTTCGAAGGTACAGAAAATTGAAAGTTATTATTGTCTTGGATAAAGAATCACGTCTCAAGATGCTATTTTTTTTTTTAAATCAGTTTCCTTTGAAACAGATGAGCATGCTAGACTTTCCAGAAAATGTTTCTTCAATAAAAAAGCCAAGGAGCTTTTTGAAAGGATAGTTTTAAGTGTTCTTACTCTTGGCTACTAATATGTTAATACTTTCCTTTTTAAAAAAAAACCTGTCTTCTAGAAAGCTCATTTTACAGCTTATGCATTAATCTTGGTAGTGGGCTGAAATATAATAAAAACATGGTGCCATAAAATTGCTTTGGATTTATAAGTAAACTAAAATTAAAAAACACTGATAATCCAAAAACGAAAAAAGTTTGTTCTTTGTTATGCCTAGTGATCATAACAAAAACTATACTGAGCTTAATACAGACTGTCAGCATAGTTGAATATATTGTTTCTGACACTGCTCAAGATTAGTAGAAACACATAGATTGTAATTTCCCTGTTCAATCTTGAATTCAGACAGAAGTTAAATAACATCAGTCTTAATGCAGATCTGTAGAGGTCCCTTTGCTTATTGTTCACAATTATAAAAACAGTCTATTTCCTGTCCTTTTTCATCTTTTAAGAACGTATGTTAGAAATGCTGTCCAGTTGAGTTATTTATGTTTTGAAAAGAAGGTAAAGCATTGCAAGAATATAAAACTATACCTCCTATCTGTAGGATACAGCTCCACGGTAATGACATCAAGAGAATTCCATGCTGAGATGGTGAGGCCGTTGTACAGGCACAGCATGCCTATCATCATGGATCCACTTGTACCAAACCACAGGAAAAAGCAGCTAATGCCAGAAAGAATCATAGAACCACCTACACGCAAGCCAAATGTTAATAGTTACTATTGCTTCTGACAAAGGCTTTACAAAACAACTACTATAATGTTGTCGATATGAGTAGTAACTTAAGCAAAGCTACATAGGAGCTAAGAACCTTTGAGGATCAAAGACTTGACTGTATTTGGGCGCTGACAGATGTAATAGAATAACAGGTTAAGAGTCATGTTCTTAAGGCTCTCCACTGTTCAGGAAGAGAAGAGCACAGCTTAAAAGGGGTTACGGAGACTGAAAGTCCTTGCAAGAACTCAAATGGATTTGGATTCATGGTAGCAAGTTACCTACTATCAAGATTTCTCTAAAAGACTGAAAGACCTGCTTTTGGCTAGCATTTCTGTGTGTTATGGTTTCTGATCTTGCACTACAAGCAGCTTATGCTTTCTTATCATCAGTTTGAAAACCTTGATTCAAAAATGTTCCTGTCCATGGGCCAGCACTCCACAAAAATAACCTGCCTTCTGCAGGTCATACCATATGATAAAATAAAATACACAACTTCAGCTGTTATGATCTCTTGAACTGGGGGAAAAAGGGAATTTAACAGCAGGAGCCTGTGAATTTGATAAGAGGAATGACTTTTTCTTGCTTTCTATCACAGAAAAGCCTGAAATGCTTTGTTAAATGGGAGCCACACTTTGGGGTATTTTATTTTTTTCTCTCTCCTTCCATAGGGGGTGTGGTTAAGAGACTATCATTTTTGGAGAAAATAGGATTAGGGAGGTTTAAGGAATGAAAGATTTCAGTAAGCCTCTCACATTGTTAACAAATTTATCTCCCTCAAGATACAGAAACTTTCACACTTGCAAGATTGATGTCAGCCTCACGGGGTAAACCAGGTAAGAGTCACAACCAGATGAGCTAATTCTACTTTATTGTAAGCTACATTGACAGAATCTTGCAAGCCTGAAAGTACAATTCTCCCTCCTGTCTCCTTTACAGCCTGAGAAACTAGGGAGGGCCTCTTCTGAGCCTCTTGCCCTGCCTACTATCTTGCTGTGGGCTATGCTGTCTCTTATCTGACCATTCCCTTCGCCCAGTCTCCCAAGGTCTTTCCCACATACCACTACATCGGGAGACTATTATACATATGCTGTACTGTATGCATAGCTATAGAACTGAACTTGTCAAAAAGATTAGTTAGACTTTTCTTTGTGTTTACTTGCAGGGGGGAAAACAACCCTCCATTCTCATACCAGCCCCTGCTCCCAGCTTGATTATTTGTAAATATTAAAGTGATAAGAGGGAAATAAGAATACTTAATTTTTTAAAAAACCCATTTCAAAGCAAAGTTCCTACCCAACATTGTTAAACGTCCAATTCGATCCATCAGAAGAGCTGAGACAATATTTCCTGGTAATACTGCTAAAGTCCCCAGGAAATTGACAAAATAAATCCAGTAAGCACTGTAATCATCATCATAGGAAATCTGACATCCTGTCTTGTTGTGAAAGAATGTACAATTTATAAATTCACTGCCAGGGTATTTATATGGCTCAAGATCTGTGGAAATAGAAGAAATTTATGAAAGTTTTAATACATATAGAAGAGAATATATGTAGCTCAGGGTAGAACTGGGGAGTCCTTGGGGTTCTCTGAGCTTGGTTGTTTTCTTGCAAATGTTTCATTACCCGGCTAGGTAACATCTTCAGTGCTAGAATGGAGTGGGGTTTGCTCTCTGTTTATATACAGTGGCTTGCCCTACCAGTGCTGGTGTGCGTGTGTTTCTTCCTGGTAGTTCTTTGATTAGGGTATTATTTACTACTTGTCTGTCTGGTGATAATCTTGGTGTTAATCTCTGCTTATCTGGGTGAGGAGATGTTCTGGTCTTTTGTTTCCTTTTTATTGTCTCTTTTGAATAGTGTGTAGATGTTGTTTATCTCTATGTGCCTGTTGATGGCTGACTTGTCTGAATTCCAAGCTTCCAGGTATTCCTTCGCATTTTTGGATTTAGCTTGGTGTAAGATGTTGACAGTTCCACGATGTAGGACAGACAGGCAGAAGGCTAGCAGGGTGCATCCATGAGCACCAACTGCAGTCAGAAGACATGATGAAAACTCCTTAATCTCATAACACATGGACAGACTTAACAATAGTTTCAACTGGGAAATGTTTGCAAGAAAACAACCAAGCTCAGAAAACCCCAAGGACTCTGCAATTTTAATACATTTCAAATACTGGTTCTTTTACATATTGCCTACAAAGGCCAACATTAATATTCAGTATTATATTCCAGTACATTAATATTCCAGTATATTAATGTTTAATGATACTCTGTTAGTTTTGTATTGTTGGGTTTGCTAACCTAGACATGACTATTCCTCAGCAGGACATAAATATGTTCTTGTAAAATAATTTTTCTGTGTTTATTTTTTTAAATGTTTTTACTGTTGTCAACTGGAAAGAAGAAAAATAAATAAATTAACCAATGTTTTATAAATAACATACTTACTTCTGCTAAATCAAATGTAGCTTTTTTAAAAAAAGTTTATTTATTAATCATTTTTAAAAGAAAAACAAAGAGTGAACAAACAAGCAAAAAGAAAAAAAAATTGGTACAGAAATACAGTATCAAAAGTGGACAATGGAATTGTCAAATTGTAGAGTTAGTGTTCAATGTATCTTTGATTAGAAAAACATTAAATTACCTTTAAATACATTAAATTGTTTTAACAATGTAAGTAAATTTCTGAGCTAAATACCAAAATCTTCACTATTTCTTGTTTAAAAATACAAAAAAGAGGAAAAAAACTACTAAAAACATTATAGATACTGGTAGTCATTGATTACGACCATTCGTTCAGCGACTGTTCGAAGTTACAATAGTGCTGAAAAAGTGACTTATGACCGGTCCTCACACTTATGACCACTGCAGTGTCCCCATGGTCATGTAATCAAAATTCAGATGCTTGGCAACTGGCGTGTATTTATCGTTGCAGCATCCTGGGGTCAAGTGATCACCAGTTGCAACCTTCCCAGCTGGTTTCTGACAAGCAAAATCAATGGGGAACCGCGTGATTCACTAAATGACCGTGGCGATTCACTTAATGGCACTGCAAAAAATGTCATAAAATTGGATGTGGTCACATGACACCTCACTTAACGACTGCACTGCTTAACAACAAATTTTCTGGTCCTTATTGGGGTTGTAAGTTGAGGTCTACCTGTAAATATTAGTTTCTAACTTCCTGTTTATCATACTCTAATATACAATATTTATAGACATTTAAATTTTATGTCCATGTGTCTCTGATTTCAATTCTTTAGTCAGTTTTCCCCTTAAAAACCATATTCTAGTCTAGATACATATATTTGCCTTGCTACATAAGGAAGCCATTCTTGCTTAAATTTGGTTAGATTTTGTTGTGAATACATGCTGTTAATTTTGCCATTACTGCATATTCTCCAAGTTTAAGTTCCCAGTCTGATATCTTTGGTAATGTATCTCTTTCCCAATATTGTGCTAAATCTATCCTTGTAAACACACATCTTCGTAAATTGTGATTTTTTGTTGTTGTTGGTATGTTTTGGAATGATGTCGAGTAAAAAGAGTTGTGGTTTCATTTCAAATTTGATTTCTAAAATTATCTGAGTAGTGCCGTGTATTTCTTTCCAATAGTTTTGAGGTTTTTTTACAAGTCCACCACATATGGTAAAATGTTCCTTCTGTCTCATGCCATTTCCAATACCTATTACTATATGATTTATCTTGGCAATTGATGGAGTTGTATACAATCTATAAACATTTTATACCAGTTTTCTCTTAAGTTATAACTTTGAGCAAATTTTATAGATTTATTCCATAATTCTTCCCATTGTTGTGTTCTACAACCAATAGCAGCTGCAACAAACCTAGTTAGAGCATAGAATTCTCCATGGTATACCATATCATCTTGCAACAACATGCCAGGGAGAAAAGAGAGGTGCTGTCTTTTCACTCTGCCAGTTAGCTCAAGCAAGCTAGAGGAAAGTGAGATGAAGCACCTGGCCTTGTTTTAGGCAACCAATGCTGAGCTCTCACCAGATCTGACAAACATTTCCTGGGATATGTTCTTGTCTACCAGCCAGTGAGAAAGTATTCTCCATGATAGATAATATTGCACCACCTTATCATGTATGCCTCATGACTTCCTTAAAGTGAACTTCCCCTCACTTTCCTGACGTGGCACTGGAAGAGCACCTTCTTGGCTTTCTAGACCACTGGTAGCAGTCTCTCCACTACCAGATATGGCTGATGATGTGGGGTGATGGCTGTTCCTAAGACTCCAACTCAGTTGGGTGACATTCTGAGTAGTCACTGACTTGCCTTAGTTATGCTTAGACCACTTTCCTGGATCATGTCACCTGAGAGATATACACTGGATGAGATTCCATGCAGGTCACCTGGCTTCAGCCTAAGTAGTATCTGAGTGAGACCCCACAACTAGTCTCTGCACTCTCTGAACTGCAGTGGATTCATTCACTGGCTGTAGCCCTGTCATCCTTCAGCCCACCCACTTGCATGAATGGCCAATGTGAAAAATAACAATTATATTAGTATAACTGGCTTTTTGAGCTCGGGTAGGTATGCACTGTGTTCTCTTGGTGCTGGGATTTGGATATCTCTAAAACTAAATCCAGCAAAGGTGTGTGCATAGTTCATTATGCTCTCTTTTTTCTTCTATGCTGTTGAGCATTTTGACATGCAAATAGACATAGCCAGGCAAGAGGGATTTTATGTTTTCCTGATAGGGCCCCTCTTCCAGACAGCAGCACTTACCGTTCTCTTTCTTTTGCTAGCTTTCTCATTCCAGCAAAAGCTGTAGTAAACCAGCTGACTGAACCAGAAAAGTAAATACTGGGGTGGACTTAGGCAAACTACATTACAGTTGATAAAATAAATTTAAAACATTTGATTTTTCAAAGAAATTCTATTTGTGTATATTTACTGAGATTCATTTTCTGCCAGCATGTCTGACTTAAAGCAGGAGATAATTGATAGGAACATGGGAGAAAACCATACTAATGTCTCCTCACATTCCTTTCAATTAGCAGCCCTTAGGGGAAAAAAATAGAAGAATGCTGACAGAGAAAATAAGTGGTTTCCCTGATCTTTGATAATGGAGTTTGGCCAATTTTTCTGCAAGTTGGCTGGCTGATAGCATCAAGCTAATCTGTGGTCCTGGGCTGGGGTGAAAAATAAGGACACATCTTAATCTAAGTTCCCATTGTTTCCTGTAAACAAAGCATTTGAGTTATTTTAAGTCTTGTTCCAGTGGAATCTGGCCAACTCAGAAAATTCCTTTAGAATGTTCCATGCTAAAAATTAAACATGTCTTACATTTTGAGCACCCCTATTTATAACCCTATAAATTAAAAAGCACCGAACACGGTATCCCTCAGAATCCTAATCAATGCCTAATCTTTTTATGAACATTAATTTCAAGTTTTTAAAATGTGTTTAATGGTTATATATTTACTGGATTGCTGATTTTCCAAATAAAATATGAAATGAAATGAAATGAAATGAAATGAAATGAAATGAAATGAAATGAAATGGCCCACTTGCAAGAAGGCTACTCTTCACTCCTGGCTAGGTAACCAGTGGCCCTCAGATGTTGCTTAAACGCAACTTCTCTCATTCTTCAACATTGATCATACTGGTTAAACTTCTGAGAACTGAAATTCAGCAGTATATGGTACTCATATGTGCACACCTCTGTTTTATTTAGAAGGAACAAAATACAATGCAGCCTCTTTCAAGAAATTTTGATAGGCTATCATATGAAAATTAAACTGCAGTGAGGGACTGGAAGGGCTAGTGGAGGCTGCAAGATGGGGGGGGATGCTGCAAGCAGGGGCAACTTATCAGAATGACTTGCGACCTTCCTTGCCAGCTTCCCCATTGACTGCTTGTGGGAAGCTGACAGGGAAAGTTGCAAATGGCATTCACATGACGATGGCTCCCTGCGACATCATAATCACAAGCTGGGCACTGAAGCACCCAGATTGTGATCACGTGACTGTGGGGGTGCTGCTATGGCCAGAACTTCGGGGACTGGTTGTATGTCCATTTTTTCAGCGCCGCCATAATTCTAAACAGTTGCTGAATGAATGGAATAAGCTGAGGACTATCTGTATTTTCCTTGCAACTCTAATATAATTATCAGTCAGAAATCCTATGTGAAAGCTAACATGACAGAATATACATACATCTGAGCTATTAAAATGTTTCTGTTTAAAACGGGAAAAAACTCCTCCCACCCCCCCAACACAAACAGATGTAGTTCTTGGCAGCAGCATTAGTCTTAATCAAAAACACTCAAGAAAAATAAACAAACCTGGATCAACAAACACAATAACTCTTAGTTCTTTCCCAAGGTGATGCTAAGCAGAGTATGTTCTCCTCAATCCTCCACCCACCACCCACCCCCAAGGTTACACTTCAAGAGATCATATGGAAGTTGGCTTCATTTTGTCTTTAAAATCCTGAAAGGTCCTTCTCAGTGGCTGCCTAGAAAAGTTTACATGTTAATTGGCCCAGTGCAACTTTCTCATGTTCCAGCAGAAAGTCTCAGCTACTTCCCAGTCACCCTTGGCAGAAATACCTTCATGCCAGAGAGATGAAGAAATTACTCTTGCAGTCAAATATTCCTACTCTTTCTCCTTAAAACTGATAGAAAAATTGTTAGTTACCTCTGCAATTGTCAGATAATAAGCTCAACCAGAAATTCAACACTTAACATCCCTGCAGTCAGTAAGAATGCAGGTTTAAAAAGTAGTCTGCTTAATTTTTCTTCTCTACTGAAATGACTATCGTATAGTTGAGGTTTGGAGAGCAAAACAATGCATTTCTTTCCAACATACCTGTACTGAAGAAAACAGTCTCTATAAAAGTGCAGTTCCTAAAATATGTATTCAGTGTAGTAACATCCTCAAAGTAACAGTTCTGAAAAAGGACGTCTTGAAAAATAACTGATTTGAATGTCATCATTTTGAACCTGAGTGAAACAAAGAATTTGCCATACTGATTTAAAGCATGATATATAACAAGAAGTCTAACTGGAAACATTTTTCAACTGATTGAAGAATAGTATGACTAAATACAAATATCATCTTCTGAAGGTTCAATCTTTTGTAGCAATATGTTCAAATTCTCTTTCCTCAAACTCCGAGTGCTTTGGAAGATAGCAAATGCAAGAGCTCACATATTTCCATCTTGTGAAGTTCCACCTTCCCTGGTTTGCATAACTAATGAATGCTGTAATATCTGAATCACACTATGGTTATTAACTGCCAAGTTTACTCCAAAATATGATTTGAAACAATTCCTAGTAGTACTTACTGATCTGAGAGTTTGAGCTAACTATCTTTATGAAAAGAAGGAAAAGGGCGAACTCAAAGAAAAGCAAAAAATAAATTAACCTATATTGACACCCACACCTCCAAAAGGAAAAAGAGAAATATAAAAGGGAACAATGATATACAAATAGTAATGCCTGTTCACTTCAACCTGTCTCAGTGGGTTACTGTTGAGTATAAAATATGATAATCTAGCAAAAGTTTTCCTAGTACCAAGGAAAGAGGTCTGTGTAAGATGAACAATTATGACACAAAACCTTCAAAACCAATTGTAACAACTATTAAAAATCAAGAAGGGGAGTGTAATGCAGAGTGCTTCAGGAGTTAAAATGTTAAACTAGAACCTGGAAGATCCGGATTCAAGTCCATCCTCAGCCACAGAAGTTTAGTGGGTAACTTTGGACTAATTACTATCTCTCAGCTTACCCCATCCCAAGAGAATCACTGTAGACAAGAAGTGCTAAGTATATTATTTTGAACTCATTAGAAGAAAGGCAGGATATACAATCAGCAATTCATTTTAGAAATAGATTAGTTGTTTATTTTTCTCAACCTGTCATTGATGAATGTCTCATTAAAATGGATCTGATTTTCCAAAGTAAAGTTGAAATCAAAGTCCACAATCTTCTTATTGTTAAAATTCTTCACTTTAGAAGCATATTCATCTGCTTGTAGATGCTTAATGACATCTGGAAACCAGACGGACAATCCATAGTAGCTATGAAAAGCAATTGGTGTAATTTCAGCATTCAGAAATACATGGCACAACAATGAACTGTAATGCAGCATTGTGTTGAATATATACTGATAAAAAGTAGTATTTTAAAATGTTCTAGTTGCATTCAGATATAACAAGAACATGCATAGCTTTCCCACAGATTTCTGAACCCCCCCTCTGCAAAATTTATAAGGAGATCTGATGTTGCTATATCTATCTTAAATTAACATTATTTATTGTATCATTTGAAGCTAATATTAACTATGATTAGTGAAAATAAGTCAATTTCATAAACTTTTAAAAGAATGGAGGTGAAGCCAAGACTGTATATAGATAGGGGTGTGGGGGGTAAGACATGAAAATATGAAGAGAAAGACAATGTCCACAAGCTCCAAAACCAGAACTTTGAACATATGCCTCAGTAGTGCCAAAATAGCACTCCTCAGTATATACTGCACATAGATTATGCCAAAGTTCTCATACTCTAAATTCTTAACATGGTTTAAGAAAGATCAAACAAAAAATTAATAGTGCTGAATCCTTGAAATAAGTAGGGATTGGAGATTATACATACAGAGGAAAAGGGACATTGTTTGATTTCTTTTCTGTTTTTGCTCCCAAGCTTGCATTAATAGAAATAGCTTGTAATCTTATTTTGTAATTTTAGCAGAAGGAGGTGCTAAATAAATTACGATGAATTTTAATAAACTTATTTTGTTATTTTGATTACTGTAAACCACCTTATGAACCTGTCCAGACATCCAGACTCTGCTCTGTTCCAGGGTTCACGTGGTAGGGCAAGAGCCAAGGCATGGTTAGAGTCCACACTCTAGTGAAGGTCAACGATTCTGAGTAGTCCCAACAAGCACAGGTACAAAGTACAAGGCATTCAAGATTAGGCTGTACAAAAGTGGTTTCACTACTTGAATACTCCCATGCAGACAACTGCAAATCCAAGATCTGTGAACTAGGTCTGATTCCTTGGAACCAAGTTTGACAACTTCTTTCTCTTCCTCTGCTACTGTCTCCGCAGAAGAGAATCAACCTCAGAAACCATGGCAGGTCTGCGCCAGAGGCCTTCTGAATATGGCCCTTTTCTCAAAAAGCCTGTATTTCATGAACCCAAGTGAAAGCTTTCTCTTTTCTTGTTCCCAAATTGTGAAAGCATGTCTTCTGACTTCCAATGGGTCGCTGTTATTTAATTTTAGTAGCTGCATCTCTATTCAACTTAGCTTTTTGAATGACATTGCATTTTACATTATTTTAAATTTTATATATTTTAATGTCATTTTCTGCTTTAATTTGGTTCTGTATTTTTTTCTGTTGGCCACCTTAAACCTTGAACTTTTTTGAGTGGAAAAATGGGGTATAATTCTAATAATTATACCATAAAGACTAAGGAGAAGCAACTTTCTTCTAGTGTAAGTTTTTAACCTTGGGGACTTGAATCTATGACTCAGAATCCGCAGAGAAAGGGTTCCAAGGAAGACACTCAGAAACATCAGACACTTGGGCACGTGCAAAGCATTTTAAAGGACACTCTATGAAGTGCATTGACTAAAAGGACTTTCATTGCTTTGCTGTTTCTAAGAGGAGTAATAGAAGCATACCAGATTTGTAGTGCTATTTAATCACTGTCTTCCCACTGAAAGCCACATATAAAACTGTACCTGACTCGATCAGCCAAAAGCCTATTCTAGTTTAGCCTATTTCTCACAGATACCCTTGAGACTCTGGTAAGTAGTACTATTTCTGACCATGTAAATGACCTAGAGCTTCAAAACTAGTAGACCCTGCCTGATCCTCCATGGATGTCTCATCTCTTTTTAAAGTCACATTAATGTCCTCATTACGTCCTAAGGAAACAAACGGCACAGATTCTGAGAGAGGAAGGCAAACTTCTCTATATTCTATTTGCTCACAGGAGACATAATTTTATACATCTCTATCATGTTTCCCCTTTCTCAGCTCTTAAAAATATGAAACAGACCCTGTATCATTTCTTTCTGACAGGAGACTATTTTAGCTGCCCTGATCATCTTGGTTGCCCTTTTCTGTCCTTTTCCAGTCCTACCTATTTATCTGTTTGTCTAGAAGTATTTACAGAGTTGTACTCTGTATTGAAATTGTGATCACACAATAAATTTGCTATAAAGGTAATCTCTTTTAAACTATGTTTCACTCAGTTTTTAAACCATGCGGATAGGGAAAAAAGCAATTCATCTGAGCAATCACAGTTTAATGAGTTTTAAAATCATGTTAAACAATCATTTTTAAAATAGAATTTACAGAACAATCTTGTGTAGGAGCTATTATGTAGTTAATGCAAAACTGTTAAAAAGAAGTAAAAAAATAAAGAACATTGATAAAATGGTGTTGACTAGAGAGACTGGAAAAGGGGTGTGCATTGGTTTATTTTTAATTTAAATATGAAGTCAGTGCAGAGTTTTTTTTAAAGAACTTTTTGTATTAATATTAAAATTTAAAAAGGGGTGAAAAAAAGATCAATTTAAAAATATTGGAGTTAAAATGTGACTGGAAAGGCAACAGTAAAGGTGTGCCAAGATACAGATCCATTGGAATAAGCCCAATCACTAGCAATATCACTACATAAATCAAAATTTACCTCTTAAAAAAAAAGAACAGTTCTATTGTGAACCATGTTTAAGAAGGCAATTTTATTCCTTTCAGAGACTTATTTCTTCAGTTTCAAAAAGCATTTGGAGTAATTTGAGATGACAATAATTTAGTAAATCCTATTTACTGAGATATGGCAATCTGACATGTTTAACATGTTTGAATCTTTCTTCACAAAGTAAAAACTGGATACATCCATCCAGCCCATTGCACCACACATTGATGAATATGAATTTGCAACTAAGTTAACGTAATACAATTACAACATTTACATCTTTATCAATCTTACCCAAAAGAAAGAGTAAACCATACAACTGCAAGCTTTATTGTATTGTCCTTGACTGGATAGGTGAAACATCTCATAAATGTTAACCAAATCTGTGAGAAAATAAGAAAAACTGCATTTGCTTCTAAAATTTCATTTAAACCCAAATGAAAAATACAAATAAACTTGAGAATAAGCATCACAGAGAGTTAGATACGTCACTTCAGGATTCTCAAGAAAATGCTACTTGGAGGGAAAGTTGGTTTATAGTGTCATTTATGGCAGGAAAAAAATGCAAAGGGGCATAACTTTTCCTCTGAAACAGCAATGACTAATCCTGTTTCTGAAATATTGGGCTTACATCTAAAGCCATGTAGCCTTTAGTTTTACAGATTTCACTTGATTTCTGGATATTCTGCTTGATCTGCTTCTAACAGCTACTCAAATCAAAAAATACAGTAACTGTGAACTGAGCAGTGCAGCTCACAACTACTTAACTGGTTGACAATTATATATTTATTTTGGGATATTACTGTATGCAGAGCAAAATAGGAGGCCATTATGAACCTCCTGGAGTAAGTGTAATAAGCCACAGAGCAGGGGTTCTCAAAGAACGGCCCGCGGGCCGGATACAGACTGCCAGGGTCATTTATCCGGCCCACCCGCCTGATTGGCCACCGCTGCTGTCTGTCAGAAGTGGAAGTGTCGGGAGCTGCAGGAAATGCACGAGGAGGGAGATCGCAGAGCCAGACTATTCTACATGACAGGTATGCTGGGTCCGGCGGCTCTCCTCATACTCTATGGGAGGGATCCTCTGTGTGCATAGGAATTCATTCATGTTTTTTTCAAACTATAGTCCGGCCCCCCAACATTCTGAGGGACTGTGAACTGGCCCCGTTTAAAAAGTTTGAGCACCCCTGCCATAGAGTATCAGATGGTGGTAACAATTGTCAGCTCTTGGGCCAAATATGGCATCAATGGGCACAAGGGTCTAAGTTCTTTCACTTGAAACTAATTTAGTGGAGATCTGGTAGAATTACAAATCACAGATTTCCCAGCCTGCAGAAAATTAGAAGCAGCCATCACACATTGGTCATTTCTGCACTAGTGACCCTTAGCATCTTCATAGCTTCACCCAAGCAATGTTGAAGTATCCACATTATTGTTATTTTGGTTGGATGACACTAGATGATGCTATAAATCATTAGTGCAGAAATTATTCTAGTTTTAGTTGGCAAGATTTTTCTGAATTAAGTTTTAGAAATCAAGCACAGGAATGAAACCACACTGATTTTAGCCCACTGACTTAATGTACAAGGACTACATAAACTATGGCAAATTTAAGAAAGTCTTGGACAAAAGAAACCAACTTTTTCCTGGAGCATTTGGAGACTTTATTTATTTATTTATTTATTTATTTATTTATAACAAAGATATAATTTCAGAAGATATAATAAGTGGACAAAGAAAATGGATAAGTGGACAAAGAAAATTAATGAAGCTATACAATTAATACTTAACATTAATAAAAGACTGACCATACCAAAGCATATTGAGTTACTTTTATGATATGAAAAAGTATAAATCTTAGTTCCAAAATCTCCACTGCATTATTGATAATTACTAAAAAAGGAAAGAAAATAGAAAAACAAACAAAAAAAGAACTACGAAAAATAGTACAGATAAGTATTTGATTTCTGACTTTCACCCTTTTTTGTACTTCAGCCGATTTATAGTATTTATAAACTTCAGACACCATACCTGAAATGTTTATGTTTGCCTTGCTGCATGGTGTAGAGTATATATAGAAGCCATTCTTGCCTAAACGTAGTCAGTATGCCCCACTTAATGTATAGCAGTAATGAAACAGACATGGGATAGCCCAGCTGAAACTTTACTTACCTCTGTGGATTACTGAGTGACTGGACAAGCCACTGTCTCTCAGCCTAATCTATTTCACCAGACTAAATTGAGAGCACATCACTTACAATCCAGTGAGCTTTTGGGAGAAGGGGAAGGATAAAGCAATATAATAAATAAGGTGCCATTATATGGAAAATCCCTAAAGAAATATGGAATCATGGAATATTCATTTTTTGAAAAAAATCAGAAGCATAAGAAGTTGCATTCTTTTATCTATTTTAGCATTTTCAACACTGACTTATTTAAACTTGATAATAATACATTTCTCTAGATTCTCTAGAATTGTTTGCACTTAAGTATAAATAATATTATAAAGATTATGTTACTTACACTATCGAGTTCTGTGCGCACTCTGACATAGCATCTCCTGTACCAGGTACCTGTATCACTTTCTATTTCTATAAGCTCATCTACCTGTTTTGGCATTTTGATCCTGTTAACCTATGGAGAACACACAAAGGTTTTTTCCCCCCTACTGGAGAAACAAGAACATTTCACTGTTGAAGAATGTTAACAGCCTTATCTAAAAGGGGACAAACAACTTCAAGTTCCATTTTTTATGAATGAAAACATCTAACCTTGGCTATGGTTTCTGTCTCTTGAGAAAGACAGAGACGTTGCATGATTTGCACAGAAGGCCAACTGAACAGGAGAATATGAAAGTGCAAGTTCTTCAGAAACAGGGATATTTTGCAGAATTATCAGAGAAATCAACTTATTTGTACAGCTTTTAAAAATCTGTAAAAATGGTTGCGGCTTTTTAAAAAGATATTTTTAATGAATGAAGGAAATAAATTCATATGGGAATGCATACTTTTAATTTATTTATAATTTTTGCACAATACCCTTCAAAACTGAGTTATAACCAATATAAAAAAAGGAGCAACAGTTCTTATTAAATCTAACAATACATAAAAGAACACTATTTTTAACACAAAGTATCTTCATAACAATCTTCCCTTAAGTGTAAATCCTGTCTTAATGGCATTAACAGATTACTATGTTGATATAATTGTCCCACTTGTTCATCCACCAACATTACTTTTCAAAAGTTTGGATTATATCATTACTTTCAAATAAATTATTCCCAGTTTATTAGAATAACTGACTCATGTTCTATTGGACTGGAATCTGATTCTGTACTAAGAAGATATGGAGTTACTATAAAAAATTCTTATTTGTGTTTTTCTTATTAAGGAAATCATTAAAAATAATACAGGAAAATACTTCTTACATTTAACTCATTCCTAGGTTTTTTAGTATCATCCTAGCTACCACATCTAATTCAATGCTACATTTATGGATGGCTTCCAGTTCTGAGCAGATTTCCGTAAATCTGCACTACAGCCTTGGAGCAAGACTCTTATTCTCAGAGAAAATAGCTGTGGAGAGAGTGCATCTTATAGTCTCTAAAAAAATCTGATAAATAATCAAAGACAGGAAATATATGGAATAGAGAAAACTATTAGTCTATTTCACCTGGGACTAAAAAGAAAGAGTCTAATTTCATGAGCACTCCCTGATGATCCAAATGATAACCTGATATACAAAGAGACATTCTTACAGCTATTTGGGTCCTGCATGATTCAGAGCAGGGTTGGGAAACCTATGGCCCTCTAGATATTGTTGAACCACAAATTCAATATCTTTTAGTACTGACTACGCTATTGAGGACTGCAGCGAGTTCAGAAATGTATGGAAGGGCTTTAAAGGTATGTATCGACATAGCCTTTTCAACCTGAGCACCCTCCAGATATAAAGACCTTATTTCCCTAAATAATCATGGGGTTAACTGACTTTTTTAATCCAATGCAGTTTAGGAGGCAGGAAAGAACCTCCTCCTGGAGAGGTCATTCAAGATTGGACCCTGCCTAATACTTCCAGGAAGAGATGTCATCCTGAAGTGGAGAATGCCCTCCAGGTTACTCAGATAATAAGAAATTATGATAAGGGACATTTTTATTTTCCAACTGGCTGCAACAATTATAGTTGTGGCCATCATGTTTTGCACTAGCTGAAACCTCTGAAGCATCTTCAAGCATAGCCCTACATACAATGCTACACAGGAATCCAGATAGGAAATTATTAGTGTGTATGGCCAGATAATTACTTTATCAAGGCTATCTGGACCCCAGTGACAACTGGATCAAGAAATGTCGTTAAACAAGAATATATCTTCAAGATCTATGTGAATTATCATTGTAGGTACTTTTCATGATATTATTTTCCTCAAGAGGAATATATGGTTTCTACTGATAATTTTTCCAATCTAAATTATAACTAATTCTCCACTAATGAGGTATACTTGTATAAAAATATACGCACTGTGAAAACTTTTTCAGGCTGGCCACGGGCTCGCATATTTGTATCATGAATTTGTTTGAGAATCATCCAAGCTTCATCATGTTTCCCAGTCTAAGGATATGAAGACAATTGAAAATTTCAGGAAGAAATATGAGAATGCAAATGCTGATAAACCATCCTTTATTTATTCTTCCCTCACTCACAATACATCTACATTTAAAGAAATACTTCGGCATATCTTTCTATCTCACTCAATGGTATATTAAACGGAGTGTACTTGGGATCCAATTGCCTTAAGTCACTTCCATTTTTCACAATATCATAAAGTAAGATAACTTGTGCACATTTCTCCCTAAAACGCTTAGATCTTCAGCAATTCATACATTTTTTTCATCTCAAACAGGACAGTTTACCAAATAAGTTTTAGAATAAAACAACAGGATAACAAAAGCAACCCGTCAAACAGCACTGGATTAAAAGTATAAATCAAAACTTGGCAGAATTTTTTTAAATGATTGTTACTAAATCTCTCAAAGAGAAAGGGGCAAATAACATAGTCCAGAGAGATAATTTCAAAAATGTTTTTTTAATGGTGGATCCGAGGTTGTTATTAAGACCCGGGTAAACTCGACTTCTCAAAGGAATGCAGATATTTTACCTCAAGCAAGAACCTTGGACTTTCTGGCATAAAAGTAAGTGCCACCACAGCAGAAACACAGGGTAGTGCGCACATTATAACAAACACTCTCCAGCTGTGAAACTGATAAGCAGATCCCATGCTGAAACTCCATCCTGAATAAGGGGAAAAAAAACAATGTATTATAAATGCGACATACTTTGGAATATTGGCACGGCTGCTTATGAACCCAGATCATTTCTGAGAGCAGGACAAAACTTCTGTCTATTCCAGGGAGTCTGCACTTTGGAAATTTTTTCTTGTTCTCTCCCAAAAATCAAATGCCGCTGAAAAACCAATGCCACGCTTCTGTGATAAAAGTGATACTACTTTATCCAAAACTACGAGTATGAAAAGGCTTATCCGCACAATGTATTATATTGCCTGCAACTGGTAACAGCTGCTGAGGGTTCAGTGGAATGACTGTTTCATTTTGATAGGCCCCCATTACTACTGGCATTAGCTGTCCTCTTTCTGCCACTACTTCAAGAAGAATAGCACAAAGCTCCACTCCAGGTGGTTGGTATTACAGGCCCTTACTCCCACCATGTCCAGTGGGAGCATCTATTATTTCAACAAGATTAATTGGCAGTGTGTCTTCTGTTTCAGTCATACGTTGGTCTTACCTCAATGTTACTATTTCCTGACATTCATTTATTGTCACCTAACTAAAAGCAATAGCTTTCATATTGCCCAGAGCTTGTTGTAATAAATACATTTTGGGAGGTCTATTAACAATCACTTCAGTCAGTGATTGTTGTGATCACTGAACATCAGTGAATCAATGAAAACATATTGAGAACAGCACATTTTGTTCTTTCTCCATAATCCTTTTAAAAAAATCTAAACCAAGATGGACACATTAATGTGTACTAGCTCTTTAGTTACTTAGAAAATTAGTTATTTCCCTGCCTATGGCAGTTGTCTAATTCAGATATAAATTTCTTATTTAAATATGCACCAAAAAGATTATAAAGTTACCATTCAATTTTCAATGATCATATTAATCACGAAGAGATCATGGTAAAAAGGAATTGCCTTTTCATTATCCACATGTAGGTGAAGAATTTACTTTACACAGATCTGCAATAGTTCTTTCCTTTGCATTACATGTATTAAATATCTTCAATAACCATCTAATACATTAGATTTATTACACATACGTTGCATATCTACATCAGAGATCTAACATATTTAACTACCAAACCAGAAGGGACATCTGCTCTTATAATGTGTATCAATGCTGAAGTCCTACTGTCATCGTTCTATAAAAAGATCTAAAACCTAATAGCTTTCTCTCTCACACACATATTGAGGCTGTAGTAAATAAAACTTGCACAGAATGTGTATTAAGGTCTACAAGTTTTAAATTTAGAGACATCACAGATTAAATGGCTCACAGAATTTAGTTAAACTAAGGTATCTAAATCAGGATAAGATATAAATAATTTCCAATCTGTCCTATTTACAGAAATTTGCCATCCGTGTTTATATTCACTTGTTTCAAAAAAAGAGAGAAAATAGAACACCTGTCATGATTGCTGCAAAAAGCAGGATGGTGCTAAAAATGTCATTCCTTTTACATATTTTGATGCATCATTAAGTCCCAAGGGCTTGAATGAAACAGTCCTTAATGATTATATCAGTGTTGCCAGATGTTTCTTGCATTCTGAGTTTATTCACTCAGACTTAGATGTTACACAGAATATAATTACCAAAACCCAACCAACCAACAATAAATAAAATTCTGCCCTCTTGAAAATTTAGATCCTTCACTTTTTAGTATCACGATACAGTAGCAAATTAATGTATTTTTAAAATAAGTACAGTTTTATTTATGTTTATGTCTTGAACTGTACATTGTATAGCTTTATACAAGAGATTATGCTATTACATGCCAGTTTGTTTTTTGAAGAGGCTCAAGATTCCTTGTTGTTTTTTTGTTACAGAAGACTATGGCTTCTAGATACTGTCTTTTAAGAACTAAATTTAAAAATGCATTTGGAATAGATTTATCTGCAGATAAGCACTGTTGCCAAATGGAGGTGTGTTCTTTGCTTTCTTGCTGGTTTGCATCTGCCATTCGTTCTTTGTGACCTAACAGGAAGATGTATAGTGTTCTTTGTCTGATTCATTCAGACGGCAATGCAGTTCTGCAAAGTTAAACTTCACCCTTGCTCCCTGCAAATGCTGTATTCCAAAGTCATTAATCTTGAAAGCAGCAGCAAGTTCCAAGGGGTGAGACAGGTTGTTAAAACAATAGGCCCAAGTGCATCTTGGGAACAGTTTTCTGGGGCTGTAGCATAAAATAAAACCTTCAGCTTTTTTCAATCTCTGCAACAGCTTCCACATTAAATATCACCTTCTCACTCTACTGATTACAAGAAAGACCAAATAAATCATTCAAGTTGCAGTGACAGACTACAGGATGATATTAGCATAAGAGAGATCAGTGATAAAACACACAAACATTCTATTCAAACAGAACCCATTATAGCCAAGAAAGGCTGTCTTGCTTCACAAAATTAGCAAAAACAATAAAACCTGCATTTTTCATTTCTAACTTTGCTGCAGAATAAACCAACCCTAAACTAGTTCTGTGTGTTGGGAAGGGAGGGGAAGTGTTTCTTTCTTTCTTTTTCTGTTTTGCAGCAAAACGATAGCTCCTAGAGTATTTTCCGTAAATGTATGCTTGTGAGAGTGCTGTATCAGAATACATCACACACTAAGGCTGAATGCAACATTTTTAAAGTAAAGGAGGACTTTGTGGGAGCCTCTAACAGAGGCTTTGGGAGAGGGTACAAGAAGTCAAGATGGCAGACATGACCACACAATTGAAGCCCTGCCCCCTTTTTATATTTCATATGCACCTAAAGGGGGCAGGGCTCTGATCATGCAGTCATAACTGCCATATTAACATTTTTACCCAGATGCTCCTTACCCCTTTTCCTGAAAAGTCACCAACCACATACAAACATTATGAAAAAAGCCACTCATCTGAGTTTAGATTAAGCTAGATATATCTGAGGGTTCTTTGCACTTAGTTCAAAGACAGTGCATTTTTTTATATCTGTGACTAGTTCAAATATTTGTACAGCCAAGTGCTTGTCTTCATGAACCTATCATTTGTTTGCTATGAATTATTTAACATTTGTTTGGTAAGATCTACCATGAAAGGTAATACAATAGAAAATTAGGGAGCACTGTAAAAAGGAACATATTGATAGGATAATAAAGGAATTTATTAATTGCCTTTCTCCTTGGAGAAAATTTTATGGCCCCCGAGATAATGTTCCTCAGATTTCCCTCTCACATCAAATTCAGGGAACTGGACCTCAGAAGGAGGAATGTGGCTTGAGAATCCATTCCCATGGTTGCTCTCCCATCCCACAAATCTCCACAGCTGGTTCTCAAGTGAGGAATTCCAAAGGTATGAAAAGCTCCAGGTCCAAAGTATCATTAGCTTTCAAACTTCTTCCATGCCCACAAATGGGAAGGAGAACTTAGATCAGCCAACGTTAGAAACAATGAAGCTGTTTTCACTTTAACTCTACTGAAATCCACCCAGCTTGCAGTTAGATATGTCATCAGAATGACCCAACTAAGCACATAATTACTCTATTTATCCTCCAGATTTAATTTAAGACTACTGTTCTTCAATTCCTTGTTTTTTTAAACATCCAGACTCTCTTATAGATGTAATGTAGTGGTTGAGGTGTCAGATTGGACTGAGAAGCTTCTGGTTCAAATTCCCATTCAACCAGAGTTCAGTAAATTACACTCTCTCAACCTTCTTCACAGGATTGTCACTGTAGAGATAAAATTAAGAGGCCACCATATAAGCCATTTTGAACTCAGATTAAAGTCAAGATATGTAGTGTTAGTAATATCATTGAGTTCTTACCATGGTTATGGAGGTATACACTAGGAAAAGGAATACTGGTTTCAATTACACAGAAAGGTTAACTGAACAGCCACTGGATGGCACTCTTACAACATTTAGATGTAAAACTGTTAGTACCAATCTTGTCTCAATTTAAGATACATATAAACTACGTTTATATCACAACCTGCTATTCTAAATAACTTCATTGTATTCAAGTAATAATTCAATAATTCAGAATTATTTAAGAGGCTTCCATAGCCCCCTTGAGCAAATCAGATGGAATCAAGAGGATGTAAAAGGAAGGGGAAATGTGGTCCACCAGCAATGTTCCTTCTTTGGTAGGCAGAAATGGCTGGTTTAAATTTTTTCAGCAATTTTTAACATGCAATTATCTTTATAACAATCCTGTTTCCCAGTCATTCCCCACTTTTAAAAGGTAACTTTTGTGCTTTCAAACTGAAGACAACCCCAATTTTTTTAAATGAAGCTGCATCTTCTACCACTTGAAGTCATTTTAATACAACTCAAAAGAGGGTGAAAACGATTCCAAAGGATACTTGGCTTAATAAACATCTTAAGTTTATTATACTGCCTGGAAAGAGATGTACTCTGCCCAAAACAGTTCACTGTCCTCCATAATGAACTTGGCCATGACCCTGCAGTCAACCTTTCTGCTACCGATAATGTATTTTCCAACAATGTTGTACTAGGTTTAGATATGTACACCATTAGAGCTGGTTTCTCAAATAAAAGGGACATTTGAACTCAGGTATGTGACAATGTATAAGCTAAAATATCTAAAATTATAAACAAATAATTCTGAATCAGAAAAAAAATAAAAGTACAAACAATAAATTAGGAATAAATTAGGAACTGTAGGTTATGATGTAGGCATACCATCTATCTCTTCCAAAATAAAAATGTTTCCTATGCTGAATATAACACTTTTTATAGACACCTTCTCTCATTCAGTATATTTATCTTACAATATTGGCCAACAAAAGTATTCTCAAATAACTTTTTATCTAGCACTGTAAATCATAATTAAACAGGTAGATTACCAGCCACCAAAACACATTTATTAAAAAAAATAATAGAATAACCTCCTCTTTAAAATGTAGGTTTGGGTTTGGTGCAAACAGGTATATTTGCACTTAAGAACATATGATATTTTATAGGAGAACCGTAAGTATATACAATACTCTAAAATCCTCTGGAGAACAGAACAAGCATCTGTCCTACTTTAGCAAGCATAAAAGGTGGCAGTGGTTGGATAATTGTGGAGCTATTAATGACTAGCCAAGACAAGGTCTTACTTTCCTTGCTAGCTAGAAGAAAATTAACACTCCTGAAAAAGAACTGGAGAATTAAGCCACAACTCTGAGGCTGCACCTATTTTCCATCTCAACAGCAAGTTGTCAGTCAAAGCAATTTGGTAGGCAGAATTGGAAAGACAAAGGGTAGAGGAGATGCTACTGAAACTAATAATGGAATAATTAGGGGCAGATGTTTTGTGCATTGCCTTATTTTTAATATGCATGAACAATATTGACCATGTTGGTGAATAAGTTGTTGAACTGACATAAAATGAAATGTTATTGAAATCTGAGTAGCAGCATGCCAAGTCAACATTTGTGTTTATGGCAATCAGTTCAGGCAATCTGTTTGTCAAACTTGCAGTTTATGTTGTTCCCAGCAAAAGAAAAAGAATTCACTAACTTTTGCTGAATAAGCTGACTTTTCCGTTTGCCCAGATTTCAATAAAGGTCAACAGCCCTTTCATATCTGGGTCTCACTGTGGCAAGAGCATGCCCCAATAATCTCTCCTTTTGCCATATCCTCATGATTTTACCTTCATATAGGCAAAACTGTGTATCACTCTAGTCATGAACTTGGTAATCTTCTGCAGCACGTGGGATAATAGATCTCTCAGGTCCCAAAACATAAATGAAGAGATCATCCAACCCTCCAAGTACCAGTTGGAGTTCTGTAAAGCATTACCCAACCCACTTGGATGATTCTTTTTAGAATATGTGAAATAGTTGAGCTGACTGAATTGACTGAACAGTGGAATTTACATTAAATACTATACAGCACAAACATACTGCAAGCAGCTGTGCAGTCCTGAAAAAAGATACAGCTGCTTATGTTCATGGCCCCAACTGATCAAAAATACCATCTTGAAATTAAATTAGAAGCACTGCACAGCCCTAGTAGCAGTGAATGTACAGTATGTCTACATGAAAATGGATTTATTTTATTTTACTGTACTTAACATAGTTCTTAAGTTATTTTAAATCAGGAAATCAACTGAAATTTAAGAGTGTGGATTTACTGTAATTTTGTGTGTACATATTAAACTTGAGCAGTTCTGCACAGCCTTGCATACTGTAAATCTCATCCACTGCAGTTTATTCAACAATCAATGGCTAAAACAAACCATCAGTGTAATATACACATCCAACCAGTAAAAATATTAAAGCTGTCCAGGATTGAGGAATTAGAACAGGGTTTTAGTAATATTGTCAGACAGGGAAGCAGGCACCTAGTATGGGACAGCTGCTGTAGAGTCCACTGTGGCTCCCATTGGGAGAGGATCCAGATGTAGTGATAGTGGGTCCTGTCCTACCTTCTGGGCTAACTAGCTAAGCGTCTGGGTTAGCTGATCCATCTAGATAGCCACCTGGTGTTGATACTAGAACAAGGCATTGGCTAATTGGCTGATCTTTCCTCTAAGATGACCTCTTCCCTATTGCACTTTCTCCTCTGCCCCAAAATGTCCAGTATCTTCATTCAACCAATCTTCTGAAAGAAGAAAGATGGGAAAAAGCAATGCTGGACTAAAACGGCAAAGGATGTAAGGGACTTCACTACCGTATCATATCTACAGATGGCAATCAGCTGCTTCAAATACAAGCTTCATTCTAGTGTGCAATAAAAGTTTTTATTTAGCTCTGCCACGTTGGCCGTTTTGGGTAGCTTCTGCCAAGTTTCATGGAGGAAGCCTAACAGGCAGGGGACAAAAGCAACCTGGAATGCTAGGTGGTTGTTAACAGTTGTGTCAGGAAAATGGGGAAGACAGAACAATCAAATATGACAAGCAGCAAACACTATGGTACAACTAGCAGCGGTGAATATGATGGAAGGATGCTACTGGGCTACTTCATGGAAAGCAGAGCAAGCTAGTAGCTGGCTGACCTCCTCCTCCTCCCCCTTCCCCCCAAAGTAGTCATCATATTGATGA
The DNA here is from genome assembly GCF_059951505.1 of Python bivittatus. NCBI lineage: Eukaryota > Metazoa > Chordata > Lepidosauria > Squamata > Pythonidae > Python > Python bivittatus. The sequence continues at coordinate 4,626,341 of NW_028277112.1, forward strand.
TGGTGGTCTCTCCAGCCTAAAATGCCTGCTCAGTTGCTGATAATAAAACATTCAGGATTGAAACTTGCATAATAAACGTTTTATTTATTTAATAAATTTAGTTAAATTAAAATTAATTAATTTTAATTTTAAATTAATTAAATAAATAAAACATTTATTATCCAAGTTTCAATTCTGAATGGAAGTTTGGCATGTATCATGGAGCCCTGGCTGACTGAAGAGATCTTTCTTCGTTCTGTCCACCAACTACTAAATGATACAGCAGGCTAGAACTGCTGGAGGATACGGAGGTGGAGTGGTTGTTCTATACCAGGATTGTTTTGCAGAGAATTTAGTTCTGCGAGAGACAAGCACGCACAAAAATATCACTCAAAGGAGCCAATTTTCTCTCACTAGAGCTTTGCCTCTTGATCAGGGATTCTAGAAGAAAACACACACACACACACACACACAAACTTACATGACCTGAAAAAGTTTGGAAACCCCTGGCCTAGATATATCATAGGAAGGGTAGTAGGTAGAGGAACAGCTCTAATTCATCCCCCATCCTTGTTTACTAACAAAAGCAGGTACTTTAATCTACCTAATGATAGGATTGGCCCTAGTGATTAGAGTTCTGGAATACCCAATTCAATAAAATGATACCACTAACTGTAATTACTACATCACAAACTTGGAATGGATACTAGATGTAAATATAAATATAAATAAATGTAAATATTTATAATAAATAATAAACATAAATATAAATAAAGATCATCAGTACTGAAAAGGTTAAGTGGCTTGGCATAACCAAAACATCTTCTACTGAGGAAAAATAAAATTAGTTTCAGATATTTACAGAAGGAAATGTTAAAATATTTACGGCATTTAAACATTTCAGTATATCTTATTAAGCTACTAAATATGGTAAAATAACCTTTGAAAACCATTTAGCATGTCCAGGTACATAAATGCCTTACCCTACGGTAAGCTAAGACATCATGCATATTTCTAAAAGTCAAACAGTGCCTGTTGTTTTATTATTTTAAAAGTAATTTTAAGTAAAATTTGTACATTAAATTTAACATATTAAATCATAGTGTTACTATAATTACAGTATAGAACAAAACTATTCTAAGGTTGTGATCCCTGCCTATACTATTGGGATTTTAGATCGTGCAGAGGTTTCTCTATGTGGAATCTCCACCGAAAGACAAATGTCTCTGCTTGGACATCTTGGGGTAAGGGCCAAATAAAGTTCCATCATTTATTCCGATGCTTTTGTATTTACTTAACATAGATCCGTAATCCCAGACAATGGCTTCTGTTACAATGGGATTATATTAATCTGAGATTTAAAATATACCCATGCATCTTGTCAAGAAGACTATGTCCATATATTTTGCTGATTAAACAGGTAATTCCATTATGAAAATGACAATGGAAGCACAATTGCAATTTAAACTGGTTTAGTGCTTATGTACAATGGTAAGAGAAGTTATAGAACCCCCCCCCCCCGCATTTCTCACCATAGTGAGGAATGATTGCCCAGGCCATGGCAGATGCGTAGATACCTCCAATCATCCAAAACATGCAAAGCCAACTTAAATGTTCTCCACGTTTCTCTCGAGCAAGTACTTCAGCAAAATATGAAAATACAGCTGGAACAGCTCCTCCAATCCTAAAAAAGAGGAATAACAGGAACAGAAAGTCTGAACAAACACTGTATTATTTTAAAGAAAAGCATGCCAAAAGCAATAGAGTTCTGGGAATCTTGACAAATAAATCAATTGCTTAATGCATCAAAGAAATGTTGATTAAGGAAAGCATGTATTCTGTAAGTAATTGTACTGCTGAACATTATCCAATGTTCAGCATAGCTTTGAAGAAATGCAAGCATTTTGACTGCCAAAGTCTTTCTTTGGCTTTATTCTAATCTGAGTTGGAAAAGAACGTAAATCCTGCCAGGCATTCTGAATTGCTCTTATCCATTTAGTGTTTTTGTTTTGCTCCAGCAAAGCAAAAACTGATGGATTTGCTCATCCCCACAAGACACAGCAACCTGTTAAAGCCATACGCCAAGTTTCAAGGGTGATGGGAATTTATGTTTTCCAGGCACCACTGACATGGATGGATGCAGACCTGTCAGCAGGGTGTGGTCAAAAAAGTATTGCATATAAAAAACAGACAATATTTCGACTGCACTGTCAGGGCCATTATCTTGACCCTGACATCCTGCAGACACCCTTGGATGCATGGCTCCTAGCACCTGACACAGAGCCAAAGTGCCAGATATCAGAGGGAGAGTTGAAAAGTTCCTTGATTTCCCTGTAGTAACTGGAAGAAGACGAAAGCTTAAGTGCATGTGGACATATGTCATGACATAACATAACAACATAATATATATTATGTTATGTTATTACAGTGACTGAGGTCACTCTGGAAGAATCATGTCCATGTGGTGGGGCAGTAATACTAATGATGCAATTGGAGATGTGAAAAGGTCATCCAAAACTGGTTTAAAATGCTCCTAAGATGTTTTTTATCTCTGGTAATGAGTCTTCTGTATTTAAAACAGTATTAGCTAATTGCTGCTCATTATGTTAGATTTTCGTTAGTCTTGTAAACTGACGTTAAGTACAGAATGGAATAAATAATGCAGTAGTTAAGATTTTATTTTTTCTTAATCAACTGTATTGAATAATCAAAGTGAGTAATACATATTTTAACAATATTTTCTGATGGTTTAGACTAACACAGTGGGCATCTGGGAATTTTTATGTGGTACATAAAGTATTTCTGACATCATTATCAACTTTAAACAATGACAAGAAGCTCCCATTCTACATAAGCTGTTCAATATGTCTGAAATTTAGCTTTGATTATGATAAGCTCTTAATGCTGATGTTACAGTACTTAAAACATCAGAGACAACATAATCACATACTGAAAAATTTTAAATAGTGAAGGGTCTTACTATTTAATAATTTAATATTTAGACATTTTAACGATTTTCATGTAACAGATTACACGAGTCACTGTGGAGATCCAGAGAAATGTAAGCGGCACTCTGCTTTGGAAACGGGTTTCTTCAGTGTCTTCTCTACTGAAATCTACACCCACCATCTCCTATTTGTAACATATGGGACAAATATTTAATTCAGAAAGGCAATATCCAGCTGGGAAATGGTGCAAGAGACAAGTATTTAATGGCATGACTTTTCTCCCTTAGATCTCATTATGGAGGATACTTTATAACTAACTTTGGCTCTCTTCAGCTTAAATTAATATTAGGTCCCGCTGCTGCTAGAAAAGAGATCTCTTACAATGCCACTGAGATGCCACGGAGAAATAATTGGAGGAGGAAATGTTATGCATATCACATTAAGCTCCTGAAGGAGTTTAAATCTAACAAAATACACAAATAAATGAATTTATTGAATCAGTTACAAAAGATACTAAAAATATCCATATTTTATTTATTTTAAATCTATACTGCTTTTCATTTCATTTAAAATTCCAAATCAGTTTACAACAAAACCAATGAAAATACAGTAACACAACAAAAAAATCAACCATTTAAAATTAAATTATAGTTCACTGATCAATTATTACTGACAGCTGGCAATGAGATAGTCAGCAGAAATCATGATTCAGATCATCCCCTCAAACAATCAAACACATGGGCAATACACAATAAAGCACAAACTTGATATAAGTATTTAATAGTATGTAGTAAGATCTATAGTATCTTGAATAACTAAAGTGTAACAAATATGCGTAACAGTGAAAATTACTGGTGCACAAAATGTTCTAACCCAAAAGAATATAGCAGAACTGATCCAAAATCAAAACAACTATTTTAGATTGCAGCATTTTAAGCACACTCAGAACAATCCATTTCCCAGACTTGAAACACCCATTCAAAGACTGGTCAGATTGTTTCAAACTTGTAATATTTTGCATACCTTTATTGAAAGTCATTCAAAATGTGGAATAACACATAGAAAATATGTAAGTATTCTCATATAAGCTTTCCTTGTCATTGTGTGTGGTAAAAACATGCTCACTTTATAAACTCCCAAGTTTCAAGATTTATTTCATGGAATACTTCCTCAGAAGTGAATCTATAGAAATGCTTAATATAACTTTTTTATTTCTGACATAGATCAAACAAGAAGTATAACTGGAGGATAACAATGTCATGAACAATCAAACTGCTCTCTTCTCTAAACTTTCAGCTAGGCTGAAAATGTGTTCATTGCACAATAATAAGTTCCTTAATCTCAAATTTATCAGTTCCTTTCCAAAAAAAAAAAAAAGCTTGATATGTAAAATAGTCCTTCTTGCATCACCCAATTTTTAGTACAGTACCACTTCTTCACTCAAACTCAAGTTAAGTGCTATTAATACCCCAGTGTCTTATTTTGTACAGTTATACAAATTTTAGAATATTTAAAAGGGCAACGCTGTTTGATGAAATGGGGGGTGGTCTTACATAAATGCTAGTAAATCAAATTATCATTAAGGCAACTGGTTGGAATGAATTTAATTTATAAATCGAAATTGATAAATGTTTGACATAATACTCTTCCAGTATCACATACAATAAAGAATTGGGATTTGTTTAGGGCTCAGCCTCTGTAGATGAAAGATTACAGTTGCAGAGTCCAAAGATGGCAGCAGGATGGTTTTGCTTCACCCCTAATCTGAGCCTTCAGTTAAAACAGGCAGTCTATGCCTCTCTGCCTCACCTCCCGATATCTCCCCCAAGGAAGAATGAACATTTTGTTTATTGGATTTGTTAATGCTGCTCAACTCCAAGAAGACTCTGGGTGTGTACAATAGGTCCAATACATATACTAAAACCCTCTTAATTACGGATTCCGTTTTTGCTGAGCTGATGACCACGGCAGGAGCTGGCAAAAGGCCTGGCTCTTTGGAACACCTCTGAACAAAGGAGATGACTGGGCCACCCCTAAGTACTCCCTGTGAAGAGATCACATTTTAGCGATCTCCAGCGGGTTGTGTGCTCTGGGAGTCGTGGGAAATATCAAGCCCAAGCCACGGCTGGGAGCCTTCAGAAGGACACTAGATTTGCTCTCACTTCCTCTTTTAATTACCATTGGAAACTACTTATTACTGATTTACTTGGACATTAAAAACCTTCTGAATGGCAAGTCGCTATACACTGGGAGAATTTCCTTCTATCGTGGAAGAAGGCAGATTTAAGTAAGTTTAAAGATTAAAAAGAAATATCTTAACTTTTGGAAACAGCGAAAGGGAGTTAAGAATGTTGACTGGGGACAGTTAGGGGACCAAATGGATTTGAAAGAATAGTTTTCTATGAACTGTTTTAAATGTTATAAAAATACAGTGGATGATTTTGGGTTTAATTGTCAGAAAACCTACTCAGGAAAAATTTTGGCTCTGAAAATAAAAGATAAGACTGGGCTTTGAAGGTTAACTAGAGGGAACCAGAGAGCAATTAAAGGAAAAGATACATTCTAACATAATGGAGGAACATTGTCTCACTACAGAAGAATTTCAATCTGTTTGGGAACAATGCTTTCAGGACTTATTTTTAAAATTGGATTTAACAGAGGTTACAGAAGAAAAGATTTTACTGGATAAAACAGAAGTTGACAATGATTTGAATAAGGAGTTTAAAATGGACTTTAAAGAAATGCCCGATTATAAAAGATACATGGAAAATATGGAAAAGGATTTTGTGGATCTGAAAATGGATTTAAAGATTTTGATTACAAGAGTGACATGGAGAAAGAAATTGTAATAGATATACAAACTTTGCTGCTAATGTTTTAATAATCAAAGGGGATGTTCATATTACAAATCAGAAGAGTGAGTTGGAGAGTTATTTTACTTTGGATCCACAGAAGGGGAACATTAAATCTCTGAAGTTGCCTCTGAAAACAGACAGAGAGAAAATGATAAATTACTATGTGGGACTTTATTTGAAGATGAGACTGAAAATCAAGCCTCTTAAAAAGAAGAAAAAGGTATTCAAAGTGGACTTATTTGACCAGGGTTAAATTTTATAAGTTTTGATTTTGGGTTGTGATATTGGAATCTTGTTTTCTGACCAGGACTGTAAGATGATGTAAAGATTTTTTTTATATAGGGATGAATCTTTTATTTACTATCTGTTAGAGAAAATTATGGGTTAGTATGTAAAAGGGACCTATTGGATCTAGTTTAAAATATATATGTTATTATTATTATTCTTTATGCTTATGGGAATAATTGTTTGTTTTACTTATTAGAGAAAGTTATAAGTCAAAATGTAAATTAGATTTAATTGCTTAAGTTTAAAACATATGGGTTATTATTACTGGTACTCTTAATGCTTTTGCTGTGTAAGACTGATGATTTTTTTTTTAATAATTTGGTTATTGTTTACTGATGACAAATGGGAAGAATTTTTTTAATGTAATATCAGAGAAGGTATTAAGTCACTGTAAATGCTTATATTTGTCTGGAGGGAGGGGGAGTAATTTTTTATATCGTTCTTTTTCCTTTTTCTCTTTCTTCTTTTTTGTTTCTCTATCTTTTCTAATTATCTATTAGCTTTTAATTATGTAAAACTCTAATAAAAATATTATGAAAAAAAAAACACTTAATTGCCTTGGACCAAAACAACATTCCCCAACATGCCAACATTCAGCAGGGCTCCACAGCTACCCTACCCCAGGCCTGGGAACAGAGCCAGGTCTTAGGAGACTTCCGGAAACCAAGAAGAACGGGAACCCTGCGTATCTCTGGGGGGATGCTGTTCCAGAGGGAAGGGGCTGCAACAGAGAAGGCACACTTCCTTTGTTCCATAAGATGACAACATTTAATTGATGGGACCATGAACGCACCCATTACATGACAATAATCTACAACAGTTATGGTTGTAGCGGTAGGGCACTAGATTTTTTGTAATTGGCCAGGGAGGGAAATTAAACAGCAAACCAGTTTCTTCCCTCCCTTTTGTCCTGTGGGCTGAAATAAGCAGAGCACCAGATAACAGTCTCTGACACTAGTGAACTCTGTTCTTGTTTATCTATTGCTTGTAAATTTGTTAAATTATATCTTATGCCCACTTACTTGGTAATAAACCTAAATAAATTCATTGGCAATAAAAATCTTGTGGCACCTAAAGACTAATATTATTTTATTAAGCTTTTGTGAATTATATTGCAGTGGACTGTGATTCAGGAAAATTTATGCATCAATGTCTGTCTCTGAAATGCCAATATTTTTGCTATAAAAGACTAACACAGCTAACTCAATGGACTTGTTTTTAACACATAAGTATTAGCTGCAGCCTCTTAAAAACTAACAATGTAATTTTTTTGTGGAAATATCTGATAGATTTAATCAAGCATATCAAATAACAGCATAAATTATGAGAGTAAAAGCAAGGCGAGAGAATGTAAAAAATGAGGACTGAATTATTAGTCTTTTTGGCATTTTACTGTTTTTGCTAAAATATACAAATATACAGTCAACCCTTTGGATGTTTTTATACAAAATTATTTAAACATCTGTGGACAAATTTTTTTCTGTCACAGGCTTTTGCGGGTTCATAGGATTTGATACAAGACATAGCACATCACTCACCATTTGTGATCTTTTCCCCCTCTTTTATTAGCACAACAAAGCAAGACAAGTCCTTCATTTTGGCCTTATGTACCATTCTGTTGCAAAAGGTATTTCAAGTTTCCCACCTCCCTCTGCTCGCATGGTTAATAGCAGCAGCAAGAAAACAATCAACAGTGGCTTGAGTTAGAAATGACTGTTCGGGCATTTTTAAAGTGATTTTTTTTTCTCCACTGAAAATATAGCACAATCACCTAAGTGGTGTCTAAACATTACTAAGTTGTTACCTCTGTACCAGCAAAGTAAAGTTTCCTGCTACTGGTAAAACAGTATCTTGTTATGTGTGTAGTACAGCGTATCAATGAAGTACAAGTATACAGTAGTTACATCTGTATTTAAACTCCCTCCCTACTTAAAGATAAGAGAGGAGTAATTACGTTGACTGGCATACTCTCAGGCTGCTAGTCTCTTTCTCTGGCTGGCAGTTGATTTTCGTACTCTCTTCTTCAGCTTTCCAAAGCCATCTGCATTGGGTAAATTTTGTCCCATGGTACTCCTCTTCCCCCTTCATTTTGTCTCCAGGCCCTCATTGATTACCATTTCTGAGAGCCTTGCCCTAGGCTCTCCAGGAATTAATAGCAACCTTTCAGCAGTACAAAACTGGCTAATCCATCTCAGGATCTTCAGCCATCACTGTTGGAGTTATCCCTTTTCTCCTAAATTCTTCATTGCCATACCTGAATAGTAGGGATGATCATAGCCAACAATGCAGACTAAGGAAATGTAAAAACACCTGAACCACACTATTTTCAAATTTGATCTTTTGAAAGAAGACTGGGAGTACACTTCACCTTAAAACAGATCAGCATACAAGAAGTGAAGTTTAGAAAATCAAAGATAGCAAAAGAGCTTACCCAAATCCAGAGAGTAATCGACAGAAGAGGAAGAAGCCATAGCCCTGGACAAAGGATGAAAGGAAGGCAAAGAATCCATTGACAGACATACATATCAGAAGAGACTGTCTCCTTCCCACCTTGTCTGCCAAGCCTCCCCAGAAGAACGCTCCCACCATCATCCCAAGGTATACTATGCTACCTGTAACACATAACAAAAAAAATAATGTGTCAAATTATACAGGATTATCACTATACATTCTCAAGATTTGTTCTTAATACATTTATTTGGTATTATTGCAAGTGAGTAATTTGCATAGTCATTTATGAGACCAATCCCCTATCCCTTTACTTCTCACACATACATGTTTATCTATATACTACTAAAACTCTTGTGTCTGCAATCTTCAACTGGGAGAAATGGTGCATCATGGGGCAACAATTTTTGAACCAAGGTACCGCAAATGGGCTAACTTACAGAATGCGTCCAAACTCCCAGACCCATTACTCCTGTGGGATTAAAAGTTGGGAAATTTGTGGCCACTTCAGCACTGCCACACTGCCACAGTCAGTCCAGGTCACGTGATGGTTATATTTCCAGCCTCTTTACCACCTCCTTCTGTCCCCTGCGCCAATTGACTGGTGGCAAGGCCCAGTGGGTGAGCGGCGATTGGCTGCTTTGGAAATGAGGCAGAAATCTGAAATCTCTTAATGACCGTGGGCGTTGAGGGAAGGATGAGGGAGTGATTTGGATGCCTGCTGGTGAGGTAGGGCTGGCTGGGGAGTGCCGGTGGTCAATGGGTGAGCCCTCTTCCTCCCTCGAGGGAGGGGGCCCTTGGGGACATGCTTGAATGGGAGTGGGGGTGCAGTTTTCCTCGCAGTCCGTGGCTCCCTTTGTTCCACCTCCCCCCAGGAAAGTAACAGGCAGTTCCGTGGGTCAGCTGAGGAGGAGGAGGAGGAGGTTTCACTGAGGCTCTCCTGAGGGTTGTGAGGGAAGGGCAAATGGCACAAGCCTGTATTATATGTGGGAAGGGAGGGAGGGAGGGAGGGAGGGAGGGAGGGAGGGAGGGAAGGAAGGAAGGAAGGAAGGAAGGAAGGAAGGAAGGAAGGAAGGAAGGAAGGAAGGAAGGAAGGAAGGAAGGAAGGAAGGAAGGAAGGAAGGAAGGAAGGAAGGAAGGAAGGAAGGAAGGATTTCCGAAGCTCCCTGCCAGCTTCCCACAAGCGAAGTCCATGGGGAAGCCGGCAGCAAGTTGTAAATTGCTCATACTCCTGCTGCTTTTTTGCCCTTGGTCATTCTGTTTCTCTGTTAGGTAAGGAAATACCTCTGATATGATGATCCAATGGGTCACAGGTTATCTAGTTTAATATATATTTATTTAATTGTAAAATATGTAATATTTAATTAAATATTTATTCTATATGTATTTATATATTTATTTAGTCAGGTGCAAATAGATGTAATAAAATAAAACACAAGCCAAGCAAATGCAAGAATTCCACAGCAATACACAGATAAGAAATTACTACTAATACAATGTGTTCTAATATAAATATGTTCTAAAAGAATTGCATCTCCTCAAGTTACAGGTTCATATTTCCTGAAAACATGGATAAAGAAGTACTGCAATTGCTTCACCAGCACACTTAATATCTTTGTTCCAAAACTGGTAGAATTCGATCCACAGACATAAGGAATTGACAATCTGTTATTTAATTCGCATATTTACAACCACTTTTTTGGGGTTTTTGCAGGATGGAATGCCTCTGCAAAACTGAACTGGAGGTTTAATTTTAATTTAATCCATTTAATTTAATCAATTTATTGCAGTCATAGACCAATACAAGCAGAGTGCTCCATAAATAATAGATAATAAGTAAAATAATTAAAATTTAATACAAAGTTACAATACATTTATAAAACAACCTAACTAGCATCTATGAGTGAGGTGTAGTCTATATTTAAATTATAAAATAGACACTAAATTATATAAAGTATAACAACACCTAAAATTACAAAAAATATATAGTATCTAAAATTAAAATGAATTTCAGTTACATAGAATGCATTTAGCTAGCAGAAAATTGGTCCATCAGGGTCCAGCTGCTGCACAAAACCTAGCCACTTGCTAGGGGACTTTGGTTGGTTCCCCAGCTTCTTGTTTCACCTCCTTGGAGAGTACAATCTAAATTCATCAGAGCAGCCCTCCAGATGCCACATTGTGTCTCCAATGCACATTTACATCTGGAGACAGATATGATAAAAGTTGAGTCAAGAGTGTGTTTAGCTTCTATAAACCTTTGGTTAAAGCTTAATTTTTATCCTCAAGGCCTAGCACCATTAATTCTCCAGGACAAAACTATAACAGAAGGAAGTTCATCTATAGGTAGCATCTGGGCATAGCTGAGTTTGGGCAACCAGGATATCTGGTAGGAGGTACCACTGTATTTGAAAATCTGGTAAATTAAAAGCATCATCATCAAAAGATCAATTTAGCCAATGAATCTTTGGTGGCAGAATATCCTATATTTTTAAATGCACTCTGAAGTCTCACAAACAAGATATAAGAGAATGCAATACACAGAGTACAAGGATGATGAATGACACCAAAGTCAAAAATTACAAAAAAGCCAATCAAACCAATGGCTTGTTTTGCTTAGGCATACTATGCACTTGTCCATACTCTTTATTCTGTTGGTTCTGGCTTTCAGAGGATCTTTGAAGTTGACATATACACTACATCCTGAATGTTAACATCAAAAGAAACCAAGAGTGCATACACTTGTAAGCTTTAGCAGGCCACTTCATATGAGAGCCTCTTTAAATCCACTATGAAGTCTCCACAAACAAAAAGGCACAAGAAAATGCAACATACAGAGTATACAGGTAGTCCTCACTTAACAACCCTAATTGGGACTGGAATTTACATCACTAAGCGATGCAGACATTAGATGAAACATCATGTGACTGCACTGCTTAGCAACAGCAGTTTCAGCAGTCTCAGTTGCAGTCATTAGGCCAGGACCGTGCCATCGTTAGGCCAGGACTTCACGCTTCTCCTGCTCGGCTGCATTCACCTCCATTTCAACTCCCTCCACCCACCCATCTCCCCCCTTCTGGCCACCCTGCACTCTGCCGCCTAAGTTGAAGCGCACCCTGTGGTTGTAAATGTGCCCGAATTGTAATGTGACCGCAGGGGTGTTACAATGGCCACAACTTCGAGGAGCAGCCACAACTACCATTCATTTAGCACTGTCATAACTTTGAACATCACTGAACAAATGGTCATTAAGCGAGGACTACCTGTAAGCAAACTAAAACAAAATCCAAGACACAACTAACCAGAGTTGCTTTTCAAATACACTCAGAATCAAAGGAAGAATTCCCACCATAATCATCATCTTACAGAAATAAACAGTATCTGGCTTAAAATCTGTTGCAATTTGCTATGCTAGTCAGGGTTGATGGTTACTGAAATTCAGCTCAACTGGAAGGCACTAAGTCGCCTATCCTTGAATCATCATAGGCCCTTGAATAACCAAAAATACAGACAAAGACAAGTACATCATTTAATCTAATTTGCATAAATAATGTGTCCTGTTATTACCATGCAAACAACAATGGTATTATAAAAACAGTATTTATTCCAAGGTAGTTTAATCCTGAAAGAAAAATATATACATGTACCTATGCACACACATCAAAATACATAAAGGCAAAATAATGTGATACAGCAGTTACTAACAGCGTTACCAATACTAAATTAATCTCAAGTAATGATGTGAAGTAACTGACAGATACCTTTAGTACTAGTGTCAAACATATCATTTGAAAGTATCTTCACTTATCCAATAGTTCCTGCTAATATTTAAGAGAAAAATCTAACTGACAAGGCTGCAATAAGGCATACTTGGTTAAGTGTGTGATACTCCCTGTCATAACACTAAAGCCAGATTGTACTTTTCTCTGTAACTGAGGACCCTCAAATGTTTTTTTTTCCTTGCAGATTTTTGATTCTAAATGTAGAAGCAGTGTCCACATAAGTCTTAAACTCATCCTTTCATAGAAGCAAATTGGTGTGATTCTGCAGTTTGAAATCTACTTAAGGTTTAAAGAGATTCTCAGTGGCATGTGTCATGAAACCACACAAATGTTTCCCATTCTCTAGGATTAATTCTGCCACAATGAAAATCCTACCAATTTTTTAGTTGATTTATTTTAGTAGATATTTAAAAATACTATTAAGAGGAAATAAGGAAAAAAATAGAAAAACAAAGAATAAAAAAGAGGTTTACGGGCTGTATAAAATTAAATTAAAATTTCAAGGTAACTTTAGATGAGTGCTATATATTGAAAGTTTCTTGTATTAATTTGAGATTTCAAGACAATTATTAACAATAAATCAATATTCAATCATTAACTAAAAGGGTCCAGTTTAATATGAATCATAAGTCAAAATAAATAATTAACAAAACTTTAGATCAAGGGAAGGTTGGAGACTGGACAGAAGTTATCCAAAACCATCAGGTCCACCTATGGCCTTTTAAGGAGGGGACATACCACCACCTCTTTTAAGTCAGATTGGACCACCCCTTCCCACAAAGTGGCATTAACCACTTTTTGGACTACAAATACATGCCACCTCCCAGCAGGCCTTGACCAGCCAGGAGAGGCATGGGTCCAGATTACAAATGGCAGTAACAAAGACCCTGTCTACTTCCTCAGGATTGATCAGTTAAATTCCTTCCAGATAATTGAGCTAGGATGTGCTTTAGTCACATCCACAGGATCCACCAGCCAGGGTCTTAATACCTTATCATCAATTCTTACTGGGATCATTTGAAATAGAACAATGAGGTTTTTTTGAGCTCATTTTTACTGCTATTCCTTCTAATCCCCCTAAATCCTACTACACTGCCTCATTGCGTTCCCCAGGGGGATGAGTAAAGAATACTACACCAAGAATATATACTCCCAACAGGGTCACTCAAGATGTGAAGATCATCCCAGATACTTAGTAAAGCACAGACAATCAGGCAGCATCTACATATGAAGTTGGTGGAGGTGGATGATCACCTTAGCGACAACAGCAAAAGCAATTTGATATTTCATACTGCATGTGAGGAGGCAATGGTAAACTATTCTTGAATTTTACTAAGAAAACCACATGGTGTTAGTAATATGGGACACTTCAATTATCTATATTTCTATTGGAAAATCAACTGAGCCAAACTGAAAGGTTCCAAAAATTCCTCAGTGGCCTTTCTGATCATTCCATTTTTCTGAATGCTAAAGAGGCAAGGGTATTTCCTAGATCTGATCCTACCCTACAAGGAACAGGTAACTGAAGGTAAAACCAATGACAAATGTTGGGAAGAAGTGGAAAATTGGAGCACTGTCATTCATGCACACTAGATTCCAGGACAGCCAAATTTCAACCAACTTAGAGAAGTGCTAAGTAGGAACCCACTGTCCTGGGTCAGTCTCTTCCTCAGGACTCCAGTGAGGAGTCAGCAGATGAGCTGTCCCTGTGGGACTCTCAGGAGGCTGAGGAAGAAGTGGCAACAGAAGCACTTCAGCCTCGCAGCTCATCCCCAGCTCTCAGCCAGCATCCAGCTGAATCTACTCAAGCCCTCAGGTCTCCAGAATCACCTGTGCGAAGATGCAGGCATCAACTGAGGGCTGAGTTAAAGGAAAGTGCTAGGCTTATGGCATGCAGACATCTGACACAGGACTCTGACAGTCTGCCAGCTGAAGATAAACACGAGGAAGACAGAGAGCTGGTTGTGGACCCAAACTTGTGCATTCCTGAGCTGAACTGCTGACATTTTGAATCTGGCTCCTTGGCTTCTGGACCCTTAGACTAGACTCCGACTTTCTGACCTCTGCATTCCTGACCCACAGCTTGTGCTTGGACTACACTCTTTGAATGCTGAATCTCAGCAGCTTCTGGCCTTGCAGCTGCTGTAATCTGTTCCCTGGCCAAGCCAGCACATCCATGGACAGAAATCCTGAGGTCAAAGAAAGTGCAAAAGGGCTGAGAACAGTTCAAAAACAAGGTACTGGAAGTACAGTTGCAAACTAAGGAAGCACTAGCAAGTACTTAATGTTTGAAAAAGAAAGTCTAAAGCACAAAAGAAATTTAGACTTGCAAAGGAAGCTCAAAGCAATAAAAAGGGCTTTTTGGACTATGTCAGTAGTAAGAAGAATAAAAAGGAAGGGCCTGCTGTTTGGAGGAGGCTGTAAGATGTAACAGAGTGGGGAGAGGACAGGCAGAACAGAAGTCTTCAACCCCTGCTTTGGTTTGAGGGGGAAATGTGTTCAAATGGATCTAAACATAAAACTGACACAAGGACAGCATGGCAACCCAAGGGAAGTAAAGAACCACCTGGAAGCAAGGAAGCACCTGGCTGCCATGAATGAACTGAACCTGTTTTGTTTTGAGCTCAAAACAAAGCACACCACATGGAATATTCTACCGGAACATTCCAAATTGGCTACATTGCAATGGAATATTCAAAATAGTTTGAATACTGGTGTTCATCATAACAAACTTTTAAACAGTTTTTGTATTCTAGTCATTAAAAAAAGGGAACTTGGTATGAGTCCCTTGCTTATAGTCCTTGACTTGTGACAGCAATTGGGACCAGAATTTCTGTCGCTTAGTGAGGCAGTCATAAAGCACGACTGCATCGCTTAGCAATGGCAATCCCTGCAGTCCCAGTTGCTGCTGTTAACTGAATCCCATGGTTGTTAGGCAAAGCAACTTCCTACTGGCTTCCCACAACCAGTCACTGGGAAAGCCAGCAGGAAGTTGCAAGTCCTCCCAGGCCAACGGGCAGTTAAGAGCTTTCTGCCAGGTGGAGGATGGAGCGAGAGGGTCCACGGGGGTACAGGGGAGGGTTGGAGGGGGTGCGCAAGGGTGTAAGGGGTTGCACAAGAGGCATGGAGTGGGTGCATGAGAGGTGCAGCACAGGTTAGGGAGGGTGCGCAAGGGTTCATTACGTTTAGAACGTGGACAGTAAGGATTATACTATTATGAAAATCCACCATTTGGAAAATGCTGATAAATTCTGGATGGATTTTTATAATATCCAGAAAGGACAATAGGAAAAGTAAATAGGATTTAGGGACAGTGACCACATTTGGAATTTTGAGAGAATGATATTTTCACAAGTTGGATGCCTTGAGGAAGCTTGCCTGTTCACAAAATGGCAGACACAAAATATGTATTTTGTCATATGGCAAATAGGTGAGGGTGCTCCCTGTCACCTTGTATGACAATACTTGTACCTCAGTTTACCACGGACTTTTGGGGGGGCACAAGTCAGGCAAGTGCCCAAAAAAGGGCACTTTTCCAGACAAAATACCGGACTGCAGCTATCCATCGTGTTTATTTTCTATTGCAAGAACTAGAAAAGATGCTAATGAAGAAATCCAGCAACTGCACTGTGTTAAGATGCTAATCCTATATATGGCAGAATAAAAGTTTACATCTTAAATCTCTTCCTTTCCTTCATGCAGCATAACAGGTTGAGTGCTTTTCACTTCTGGGTGGGAAGAAGGGTTGTCCCCTTTGATTATTATTGTAATGGGCCAATTTAGTACCAGCTTGTTTGCCTTTGAACCTTGCCTGATTAGCCTTCACAATATACTACAGAATAAGACATTTTCTAACTTCTCATTACAGTAACTTATGTACTTGTTTCTATGCTTCATAGCTTAGCAGTGCATTTATTCAAGACTTCTATATCTTAGCCTTCATTTTTAACCAGAGACAATTAGGAACAACTTTCTTTTTTTTTGCTTGTCTTATAGTAGAAGAAAAGAGAAACACAACTTTTGCTTTTGTCATACCAAAATAGAAACCATAGCAGCATCTTAATATATGTTCAAATATGTATCTCGATAATATCAATCTAATTTACTATGATTAAGCTGTGACAGACTAGAAGTAACACTCACCAAGCCATCCTGATCCAGAGTTGGGGATGCACATATCTGTCTCAGCACTGGGCAATACAAATCCAACCACAAAAACCTCTACCCCATCAGCCATTAGTGCCATTCCAAGGACAAAAAAGAGGGCCCACTGAAAACGTCCATGTCCACATTCTTGAATGATTAACTCATATTGCTGTGCAAGCTCTTCTTCATCGGCTTTTCTCTCTGTCTCTAATTCATGTGTATCCTTGTAAACATCTGTTGTTTGCTGTCTTAAAGCTGCAATTCCATCTTTGTTCTGCACTGTACTTGGGATTCCTTGATATTCTCCCTCATAAATCTCATCATCTTCATCATGTCCTTCAGTTGCTTCACTTGATCCTTCATCTTCATTTGCTTCTTCATAGTTTCCACCTTGGCTATAATAATCGTTTTCTTCTTCACCTTGGAATCTATTGTAAGATCTTTCAGTATACCCATCTTGAGCTCTATCTACTGCTTTGTTTGCTTTCTTTACTGCCTGCTTCTTGACCTCCTTGGCAATGTCCTGAGCCCCTTTCACTAATGAAATCCTATCCTCTATCTCATAAGCTCTATCCATCTTCTATTTATCAAGGTATGTTTGTAATACTTCTGTCCAAAAGAGCTACTTGTACTGGAAAACAGCAACAGGAGACTCCAAACCACATCCAGTTTCAAAACAAATCCTAAAAATAAGAATAAGAAAGTAAATTAAATGTTGTTCATTCTTAAGAAAATCTCACAAAAGATTTAGAATGACTCCTGCTTAAGAAACATATCTATCTACCCATTCTCTACAGATTAAAACATACTAATTTACAGATGACTAGTACAGTATAGAAATGCTCCTGCACGACACAGGCACCAGATGCATAGATAAAAGGATCAAGCATTATACAAAAGAGGAAATTATTTTTCTTTCAAAAGCGCTAAGTAACTTTCTGCACTAAAAGAAAAAGATCAGTTCAGAAGAAGATTAAGTTTCAATATATAGTTTAGAATTTCCAGATATTTGTGTACCACTTGGCACATGAATACAGATTTGAATATGTCTGAAAAATGTAAGTGAAGCATTTCCAGGATAGAATAGTACCCTACTCTTTATCACTGCCCATTCTGCATCCATTTTCTGCATGCTAGTTACTACACTCAGCAGTTAAAATGAATTACATCATTCCTGATTTGGAAGAATTAACCTCTATAATGCTTGTTTCAAAACATGTAAGCCCGACTTACTCTCAGGCTTGGATTTTAAACCCAGCTGAAGAAGTCAACTCTTACTCCCTTCTTCTTCCTCTTGCCTCAGTTTGGACATCCTTCTACTAAGAAGGGAGTTTCTCTTCTGACCCTACAACTTGCTTTCCTCCAGTATATTTCTATTGCTGAATACCAATCATTCAGTCATGCAAATGCAAAGCTATATGCAACTCTCTGCCATCTTGCATACAGTAGGGCAAAAAAGTATTTAGTCAGCTACCAATTGTGCAAGTTCTCCCACTTAAAAAGATGAGAGAGGCCTGTAATTTTCATCATAGGTATACCTCAACTATGAGAGACAAAATGAGAAAAAAAATCCAGAAAATCACATTGTCTGATTTTTAAATAATTTATTTGCAAATCATGGTGGAAAATAAGTATTTGGTCACCTACAAACAAGCAAGATGTCTGGCTCTCACAGACCTGTAACTACTTCTTTAAGAGGTTCCTCGGTCCTCCACTCGTTACCTGTAGTAATGGCACCTGGTTCACCTTGTTATCAGTATAAAAGACACCTGTCCACAACCTCAAACAGTCACACTCCAAACTCCACTATGGCCAAGACCAAAGAGTTGTTGAAGGACACCAGAAACAAAATTGTAGACCTGCACCAGGCTGGGAAGACTGAATCTGCAATAGGCAAGCAGCTTGGTGTGAAGAAATCAACTGTGGGAGCAATAATTAGAAAATGGAAGACACACAAGACCACTGATAATCTCCCTTGATCTGGGGCTCCACGCAAGATCTCACCCTGTGGGGTCAAAATGATCACAAGAACGGTGAGCAGAAATCCCAGAACCACACGGGGGACCTAGTGAATGACCTGCAGAGAGCTGGGACCAAAGTAACAAAGGCTACCATCAGTAACACACTACGCTGCCAGGGACTCAAATCCTACAGTGCCAGACGTGTCCCCCTGCTTAAGCCAGTACATGTCTGGGCCTGCCTGAAGTTTGCTAGAGAGCATTTGGATGATGCAGAAGAGGATTGGGAGAATGTCATATGGTCAGATGAAACCAAAGTAGAACGTTTTGGTCTAAACTCAGCTCGTCGTGTTTGGAGGAGAGAGAATGCTGAGTTGCATCCAAAGAACACCATACCTACTGTGAAGCATGGGGGTGGAAACATCATGCTTTGGGACTGTTTTTCTGCAAAGGGACCAGGACGACTGATCCGTGTAAAGGAAAGAATGAATGGGGCCATGTCTCGTGAGATTTTGAGTGAACACCTCCTTCCATCAGCAAGGGCATTGAAGATGAAACGTGGCTGAGTCTTTCAGCATGATAATGATCCCAAACACACCGCCTGGGCAACGAAGGAGTGGCTTCATAAGAAGCATTTCAGGGTCCTGGAGTGGCCTAGCCAGTCTCCAGATCTCAACCCCATGGAAAACCTTTGGAGGGAGGTGAAAGTCCGTGTTGCCCAGCGACAGCCCCAAAACATCACTGCTCTAGAGGAGATCTGCATGGAGGAATGGGCCAAAATACCAGCAACAGTGTGTGAAAACCTTGTGAAGACTTACAGAAAACGTTTGACCTCTGTCATTGCCAACAAAGGATATATAACAAAGTATTGAGATGAACTTTTGATATTGACCAAATACTTATTTTCCACCATGATTTGCAAATAAATTCTTTAAAAATCAGACAATGTGATTTTCTGGATTTTTTTTCTCATTTTGTCTCTCATAGTTGAGGTATACCTATGATGGAAATTACAGGCCTCTCTCATCTTTTTAAGTGGGAGAACTTGCACAATTGGTGGCTGACTAAATACTTTTTTGCCCCACTGTACAGAACCTATAAATATAGTATCTGTTCAGACTTTAGGCTTACCACACAGCACATCAAGGATAGGGCGCTTTCCCATTCTTCTTACCCTAAAAATATATGCCCATCAGCCTAAAATTAGATATCAAATATACCTGAAATGAAATCAAGTATGTATTTGATTTCTGCCTCATAAAATCAAGTCACAGAGATTTCAGGTAGCATTATCCTTAATAATCATTACATGCTTAGTTGTTTCATCTAGAAGAGATTAATGACTCTTGAAGACCAACAGAATGAAGGCAATCCAATTAGATTAAAAAGCCAAACGTCTTTCCAAGGCCTCTGACTTTAGTCCCAAATGTTGTTATCAAAATGATTTAGCAATTCTGCTAAAAGGAAAAGGGATGGGATTGTCACTATGTAGTACCATTTTCCAATGATTAAGTGTTAACATATTCGCTGCAGCACACTCATGAATGGAGCATCTTTGATTTAAAATCTGTCTGACACTGTTCCAAAACATCTCATGAAAATGATACTGTAAAAAGCTAGTCCCAGCATCCTCAAGAGTTATATTTTATCACCTCCTGTAAAGGTAATGTGATTTCATATATCCAGAACTGAAAGCTGATAAGAGACACAAAGACAGAAGAGAAAAGAAGAGAACGGTATCTTTGCAAAACATGTAATTATTATGGGGGGGGGTTGTTCCCTCACTGTGGCTGCATTCATTTGTTTTCATTCATTAAAATCATTCAACAATACCTTATCCCATTCTTTTCTGTGCAATCAACTGTCTAGCATACAATTGCAAAAATCTTCATAAATTTAAATCGTCTTCCATATCATATAAGATCTTAATATGAGAAGGGAATAAGAGACAAAACAATTTAGCAGGTCCTAACTGGCACCTGTGAACATTAGATTTGGAGAACCGGTTTTTATCAGATGGACACCGAAACTAATTCCACACAAGTAAAGGTTTCTTTAGTTGACTAACATTTAGGTGACCAACATTTAAATTAGGTTGTTTTTCTATCAGAAGCACAAGGAACAGGACTATTTTGACTTTTTTGTGGAGAAGTTGTTCTGTTTATAACTATTTAGCCTTTCCCCTCTCTTTTCAATCTTACTTGTAAATTACTTTCAATGTTCTATTAATTTTCCTATTAATTTGATATAATAAGATAGCTTGATTGAGGCATGAAAGCTCTATTAATTAGAAAAACAAAAACAAGAGAGTGAAGAAAATTGGCCTGATAGAGCCAAACAGCTTATAATATCCTGGTTGAGAAACCAGGGCTTGGGAAGAGGAGGGTGACCCCCGGCACCCCAGGAATGCGTCCTGCTGCTTGCACTAGGTATAATCTTTTAAGGACTCTGACCACTTTGCAGTTAAATGAGTCTGGAGAAGGGATTAATTAGGACTGGAGGAAAGGAATGTTTTCTGATCCTTATTGATCACCAAGTACTCTCTGAGCTCTAAAAAGGATCAGTGATCTTACCAGCATTAGGTTAAATGTCCCAGAATTTATATTCTGTGCTCCAGGGCAAATGCACAATGGAGTTGAAGGCTAGATACAGAAGAAAACAGATAATTTAGCCATCTCCCACAAAGCATTTATGGAAAGGATCTTTATATTTATAATTTGGTGATTCTTATAGTGTGTGTGTGTGTGCCTTCAAGTCAGTGTTGACTCCTGGCAACTGCTGTTTCTCCTTTACACCCTGAGAAATTAGGGAAGGTCCCTTCTGAGCCTCTTGCCCTGCCCACTATCCAGCTGCCGTCTATGCTGTCCCTATCTGACCGTTCCTTAGGCAGTGTCTCTGGGCCCTGCCTCCCAAGGTCATTCCCACATACCATTACAGAAATATGACTGCAGAAAATACTTTCAAATCTGCTTTGAGTTGATTTTGCTTCTGAGCTTCCTCTGGGGTGATTAATGGAGAAAGCAGAGAGAGGGCAGGTTTTACTCCTAGAATTTGGGGGTCCTCCAATGAATGGAGTGAGGTATGATTCAAGACAGACAAGTTGATAGTTAAGGGGGGGGGGCAGGATATACCTTATCCTATCAATATCCTAATTAACCTGGCTGCTTAGTCTACTTAGATTCAACTATAGGTTTTTCATGTACACACAGGTGGCAATAATACTTAGCACATTTTTGCATATGGAATCAGAGTAATGTGTGAGAAACCCCTCTTCTTGCTCTTCCACCCCCCCCAACCTTGATATGACCGAAGAAACATCCTCTGTACATTTCTATGATAATTTAAAAGGGGCTTTCTCTCTCTTAGATAATGGTATGGAGAGTTTCTAAGTAGAAAAGGTTGTTTTAAAGACATTGCATAAAGGAATATGTTTGTTATACCTCTCAACACCTCTCTCTTCAGCTTACTTGAAGCAGTGACAAGAATCCTTTCATTATGGACCTTTGGAATAATGTCATAATTCTTTAAACTTTTTTTAAAAGTGCTTTCCAAATATTTTCCCTCCCTTTGAATATTTCTAGTTATTATTTCAGTGGTAAGAAGAAACTGAGTGACAAGGAAATGTGTCCTTAGAAGGAACGGATAATGTGAACAAAGTAAGCACCTCAGGGAATGCATCAGTAGTTCTGTATATAAACGTGAATGTTGCCCTTGAAACAGACAAGCTCCTTTTCTTTGGCTAAAGGAAATGGCTAAAGAATGGCTTCAGTACTAAACAAAAAATTATGTAAGAGGCTGGTAAGCATAAGGCCAAATAATTTGGGTACAATGCTATTTTCCAACTGAAGGTTAATGTGATTTACTGATTGTATCAAAATTAATGACTGTTGGCAGTTTTCTTTCTGACCTGCTTGTACATTGAGTCATCTGTACAATACATTTGGTCTGCTTACAAGGCCTTCTAAATACTGCTACATTTAGAATGAGAGTTTGACTCTAAATGTACAGTTCAAAGTTACGGCAGCATTGAAAAAATGGACTTAAGACTGGTCCTTGTCATTCCAGCTGTCACAGTATGTGTGATGGCGATCGGGGTGCTCAGGTGCCTGGCTCGCGATTACAATGTTGCAGCGAGCCACATCGTGTGATCACCACTTGCAACCTTCCCTGCCAGGTTCCCACAAGCAAAGTCAATGGGAAAGCCAGCAGGGAAGGTTGCAAGTCGCCCTAGCAAGTCACTCCTGCTGCTTTTTCTCCCAAGGAGCCCACTACAGAGTACAAGATCCCAGGAAACCAGCCCTCCCATGGCCCCTGCCGACCCGCCTGCATTCCTTAGCATCCACCCATGGCAGCTCTCATCCCCCCATACCCCTGTGCTCCTTACCTGGAACTTCCGCCACTTTCCACTTAATGACCTGTGCATCCTGGGGTTACAACAGCAATCGGGACTCCAGGATTGCCGTTGCTAAGCAATGCTGTCACATGAACATCCTACTGTATGACCACATTGCTTAGTGACAGCAATTCCAGTCCCAATTGCCATCGTAACCCAAGAACTGCCTGTAGAGCATTAATATTCCAATGTCTTGTGCCTCTTTATTCCAACCTGTTATTATTCATGTTATCACAAGATAATGCTAACAATATCTGATATTATTAGATACTGAACTCATTGCTCCTTATATTTGCTAGCAGAGGAGCTTAATTTCCTTACAGTTCACACATACCTGCAATATAAAAGAAAAATTGTCATTTTCTTAAAAACTCCAATTTCAGCAATGGAGATGTATCATAATTTCAATTTTTACACCCCAGAAAAGTAAATAGGGCAAAATCAAACATCATTACTAGAATTTGGGGAAAAAATGTACTTACCATATGCTATACACATAATATTAACATGATAAATACAAAATAAGGTGCAAAAACAAAAAGTTATCTGGTATAAGGAGTAAATACTACCAAGCCCATGTGGTTCATTTTAGTTAAGTATATCACACGAGCCTCCAAAATTTGAGTTAACCATGAATAATCATATAGGGCAAATACAGCCAGAGATGGTGATATGACTGTTCTACTTCAGGTTGCAAAGAAGATGGGTAATTAATTCTGGACCCTTCCACTATGTAAAATTCTGTGATTTTTACTAGCACAAAAGTGTAAAAGCTTCTATGCTAAACTACCAGTTGCTCTGCTAGTTCTGCAAAATTTTACCTACATTTTACCACTTCATTCTGATGCACCTATTACCACAGACTGTTAAACAATGATGTAATTTATGTTTTCTAACTGCTATTGTTTTACCTTAGCATGATATATGAACCCACCGTTTGTTAATGAAATATGAGAACCAGGATACCTATCAAACAAACCATATTTCAATATCCTTCCTTAGCATCTGTGACCCTAACCCAGATATACCTGTCTGTTACATAACATCAATCTGGCTCTCAGAAAAGTTGCTCATACTTCTGAATGGCCTGGTTCATATTACATGTTAAACCAGAAGGTGATTAATTTTTAGCTGAGTTGTGTGAATCCAGTAAATTATATTTTATTAAAAATATGTCTAAATAAACTATAGTTTAATACAACATACCTGCTGTGCTTGTATTGTACAACCCTTTTTTGAGTGGTAGGCTTTGTGGTTTTTACTTGGACAGGGAAACCATCATGGATTTCCAGGGCTACAGGCTAGACTGAGTAGTCAAAACATCGCAGAAAATGCCATGGCAAGCCTATAATGCTGCCAAGAAAACTGCATGGATGTAGCTTGACTCCAGGGCATCCTTGCCATTTATACACCCTATAATGAAGCACTCATGTGTAACACATAGTGAAAATAAAATAATACTGATGGATATAAAGAGAGTTAACCAAGGGGAGACTGGAAGCTTGAATTAGTAGTTTCTGATGTTTACTTTCATTTACATTATTTGAGAGAAAGAAGCTGCAAGATGAAATGCTAGTAACAACAGCAGATTCTTCCCCAACACAGTGGCAGAATGGAGACATTTCATGAATAAGTAGCTCAATAAGAGAACAAATCAGGAACCTGGGAAAATATATGCTATCAGTATTCCATGGCTACATGGGTTAAAAATACCTAAACAGCAAATCATTTCTTCTGAAAAGTACATTCTCAGTTTCCTTTATCCATTGTTCGTTAATAAAACAACAAATGTATAAGAAATTGCATTACAATAGCATATAGATAAAGTCATCTTGAAGTCTCAATAATTACATTCAAGGTCTAATATATAAATTTCCTGAAAAAATGTATTTTTTCACAGATGCCTTGATTTTTTAATGCAATGCATTAAATAGAAATGTCACGTATGTCCCCCAGATGTCATCTGTATGACATACCATCTGTATACTTTTTATTTCTTACCTGCATGTATCAAATAATGAAACTCACTAAATTAGATACACTAAATCTTTCAAATTGTAAATCAAACAGTAGAAGACATAGAGGACTATCCCACCATACACACCGCATCCTTAAAGAAGGTTCTATTAGTCCTCCCTTGGGCTTTGTAGGATAAAAATGGTAAGCCATTAAAAAATTCATGAGGATTTAAAAAAATAAATAATAGATATTTTATCAAAGGCCTTCTTGACATCCAATAAAATAACTGCAACAGAATTCACTTTAAGGTTAAGGTGGAGGCTTTTGCAAGACAATGGAGATAGCAGATGGTAGAACGAGGAACAGAATAGACTATGTTTCGGGAAAAATTTTGAGGTTTTTGATGGTATGAGATGTTGTAGTGGAAAATCAGTCAAGGAGATTATGAATGGGACACTGGAGAAAGAAAAATAAAATAAAAAGCATGTACAATGAATTGAACTTAAAACTGTTTGGGCAGGTGAACTGGAATCTCCATGGTCTGGGAGAGGAGTCCAGGCTGGCTTCAGAGTTCAGAGTCTTTGTGGTGATCACAGGCTTGTCTCAGATAATCTCAGCTCCAACTCACATAGGCAAGCACATACGTTACTTTGGAGGAAATGAGACATGATGTGAATATGGAGTATATTAGCATCAGTCCTCTTCTGTGGCTAGATCCCTTTCTGGGCAAATTGCATATTAAGGCACTTAGGATTTTGGTAAGCAGTTCTACCTCATGCTTGGCTGATCTCTGGAATTCAGAGACAGCAGAACACTGGATGGGATTGTACCTACAAAGCTTCTTTCCAGTCACTGATTCAGTGGAGCTTCCTGATTTACAGGGGTGCTGTGTGAGATGAAGCAAATGAAAAGATGCCTAGTGTGATGATGGCTCTCCAAATTCATCACAAAAGTCATTGTCTAAAAAAGCATTTGGAGAAAAAAGGGTAAAGGGTTTGAAGAAAAGAACACCTTGTCAACCATTAAGCATAGGAATGACTCTACTGTGTTTTGGGCATGCTTGGCAGGAAATAATATATAAGTGGAAAGAAGAATGGATCCAATTAAATATCAATCTGTCTTAGAAGTTAACATGCCAAAATCAGTGAAGAAATTAACAAATAGTTGTTATGCATGCAAATGTGGCGAAAGATGTCATACTTTACTTTGTACCATGTAGAGAGAGTGTCAATTTCTGTTTCCTTAGGGATTCACTGAAACATACAATCTGACCAGGGGGCTTAAGCCTTTATATACAGTATAACTGTAGAATACATTTTGCTTCAATCAGGCATATATCCTCTGACACTATCAAGAAAAGTTCTTGCTGTGTCCCAGTCAATATGTGAATTCTTATTTTTTCGATGCCATGCACAACACATTTCTAAATCAATGGGGAAATGGCCACCTTTCATCATTCATAGAAAAATCTATAGTACTGTAAGGCTAAAGTAGCTGACTAAATTAAACTAAAACAGTAGACTAAGCTTTTTTCAGTAACAGTTAATATGTGCAGACACCAAATGAAGTATGTTAAATAATACACTGAACTGGATATATAGTGTGCATATTTTATTAGCCACAAGCTAAGTATTTTAACAACCTATACAGCTGGGCATATTTAATTAAGTTGCACAAACCTTGCTCTGTGTACCCCATGTATTGGAAAGATAATTAGTGAAATAGCCTTAAATTTAGAAATATGTTAACCCCTCAACATTGAGATTTAAATTCCTGTATAATTTTTTTAAATTGAAAATGCACTAAAACACGGTCTAGTAAGTGACACAACTTACAAAGGTAACACAAATCACAAAAGTAACCTAAATCATTTAGTTGTGCTAGACAGAGAAAATCATTAGAAGAAACATAATGCCAAGTTACCCAATCAATAGCCCTTAGCAGACATAACATTAAATCATAAAGAACTGGACTAGTTATCACACAAGACTCTTAGAGGTGTGCTTCTTACCTGCATACCAATCTTCAAGAACTTATTCTTAACATCAAAATTGTGGAAATTCTTGTTAATTAGGACCATAAATAATTGTTTAATGTTACATCAGGAACATCTGAAGTGTGAGTTACAGTATCCTTCTGTAGTTGAATGGAGACGATTTGGCATAACTTTGAATTTTGCTTTGCTATGGTCTTCCTCATAACCAAATATTTATTCCTGAAACAAGTTATTTTTTTCCAAATGCTATCTCCTTTCCAAAATTCTACCTTTATTATTTTTCATTCTAATATTTGCTTGTGTTCTCTTTCCATTTTTTAAAAGAAAACCAATATTCTACAAGTATAGTACTTCGTCTTGCAGATTTCTAGCTTTGTACATAATCTGAGCTGACTGTTGATTCTGTACTCCATATAACTGTGTCTAATGGTTCATTTATTAAAACTATAACATGAACTATGGAGGGGAGGGAGGTGTTCCTTCCATGTGTATTATATTTCTTCTTATGGTCTTTCACATCATTTATAAACTTTGGTTTGTCTGTTTATTCCTCTTCAACTTTGTCAAGTGTCTAACATTAAAGATGTGAACATTATTTCTAATCTAATTGTTCAACAGCTTCTCATCTTTTGACCTCTGTACTTTCTTCAGCTTTTCAATATTCCTCCTATCAATCCCATCATACTACCCACTTTTCTAGTGGGTAACTATATTCTTGGATCATTAAAGCACAATGATGATGTTGCTGTGTGCTAAGACATGCAGCCTATTTCCCTCATTTTATTTCATTAAAAAACACCAAACAGAAGACAAGTAGTTTTCACCCAGGAAATCAGAAGACACTGAGATGTTTTCTAGAATCATTACTTCCAGATACATGGATCTCTAGATATACTGGACTCCCATTAGATATGATAGGAGTTTCAGTTCCAGACATCTGGAAAGAGTTTGCTGACAAAACTTAGGTCAACAGCTAAGTTGTTTTTCTAGATGAAAAAGCTAAAAATCAAAAGCCTGGTGGAATTAGCCTACAAATTTTAATTAAGTAATCCATCCTCAACAGTAACACAGAGATAAGGGTAATTACTAGGATTAATCAAGCTTTAACACAGAACTGCAATGCTTAATTTTAATCTTTGCTCACTAAAGCTCTCATCCCCAGAATTCTTATTCCTTTTGCCTTATATATGACAGTTTATCACTTGCCTGATAGCAATTCTCTGCACTGACAAAGTAGGGAATTAAAAGATAGCCTTCTCTAGAAGAATCGTTTCTACTAAATACAGTACCAGATAAATTCACCCTCTCAGCAATGGGATATAAGAAAATTTAGAAATGGACATATATGCACATCCAGGCAACAAAATATAATGCATTTTAAAGAAACACACCCAAGTGAAAAAGACCTGAGGATGCCAGTCAATCGTTCTGTAACTACCTGGTAATAATTAATTATCTGCACAAAGTGCTCTACCGTGAAACACCAAAGGACTGACAAATCTGCTAAAAGTTGTCTCCCAACTTTAGTCTTGATCATCAAAATCTGAATTCTTCATGACAGATTTAATTAGTTTCATTTCTTTAATTTTATTAGAGGAAATCTTCAACATCCTCTTAGAGTGGGATATATTCATTAAAAAAAAGAGAATATTGTATTCAGGGAGAGAAGTAAAGTTAAATCTTTAGCTATTCCATTTAAGCTAAAGGTGCAACAGTCCATGAGTTCAATTCTTGGTAGAGAATTTGAACCCACAGAATAAGATTTAGCTCTGTACCTCTGACGATTCCTATAAAAGATGAATTTGATGACATACTGCTTCCTGGTAAATTATGTATCTGCTGAAAAATGCTAGCCATGGAAACCTTACTTCGGAGTATATTTGTGTAGCCTTGCCCTCTGCACCTGTTCTGCCTTCTGAAGGTAAAAGAGAAAGCTTGCCTCCTAGTGACCACATGGGGGCATCCAAGTTGGTTTTTAGGTAATAGTAGGGAAATGGTTTGCCGCTGCCTTCCTTCAGGGTGTTCCCAGTCTAACATAACACCCTGGTATTTCTTGAAGATCTTCCATCCAAATGCTAACTTGATTTGGCCCAGCCTAGTTTGGTGCTGATGAGTCAAGTTCAGCTAGATGCTGTTATTTGTTATGACTTCAGAAACTTCTCCCTGCACCCAGAACTGATAGCCAATGAGCAAGATATTCAGTGCATGAGCATCATTTGAAAAGAAAAGTCGCAAGAAATATATTCACAAACTTCAAATTTATACTTTACAAATTTATACAAATTTATACTCTCTTGGATTTTATATGCCAGTGTATACCTTTGACACTATATATGTAGCCTCCCATGAACATGAAGCACATATTGCTGAATGGCTGTCACGTAACTAGGTGATTATACTGTGAGCAAACTGCTTCAATTCTCAGCACCTTCTTTAAGAATATGTTTTACGGATACTGTTCTTGAATAAAATAACTTCTGCTCCTAACCAGTCCCTTGAATGCCAAAAAAAAAAAAAAAAGCGTGTGTGGATATAATTCACATTCACCATTTAAAAAAGCCTTCTTTAGTGCAACTGCAGACATCATGATTATCTGCAAATCATAGAAGCATTTCCTCATCAATATTGTTCCCTGTATGTCACAGATAAGGTACACTGTATTGTTATCAACACCTAATTATACAAGCTCACAGAAACCAAAGCCTCTACAATTCACAAAGCTCTTGAAACAATTCATCATTCATTGTTGTCGCTATTGTATTTTTCTTTACCTAAGTATCCTAGATTAACTAATAATATCATTATGAATTTCTTTATGAAAACATTGGCTAACTTGTTTGCAGATCCTTGTTTCAAATGTCAGTTTTCACGTACCAAGTTAACAAGATGTGACATAAGAACATCAATTTCAACTTCAGAAATACAACCCAAAGCAACCCCAGACTTCTTCACCCTGACACCCTCCTGATGTGCTGAACTAAAGCAACCATTCTCCCAAACTAGTCTGAGTGAGATGAGGTTGTCCAATGCTGATGGAAATTGTCAGGCTGAGGAAGGCTGTTTTACTCAGATATTGTCTACTGACAAAGGAAAAGAACAGCCTAGAAGATACCTTCCAATCAGTCATCCTACAATTAATGAAGATAAATTCTAGAGTAGGTGACCAATAGGTTGACTTCATACATAAGTGAACATGTAGAAACATTTAGGATCAAATTCAAATTAAAAAGGTGGGGGCAAATCACTATTGAACTTTATCTCTTATTCACTAATCCTCTAAAACAAGTCAGTTTGAAGCTTATATTTAGTACAAGGATTTGTGAAATGTTTATTAATGCATTAAAAAAATCTCAATCTTCATTGAGATTTTTTCAAAGGAACACTTCAGAGGTTTTGCCTCCACACATGAACCAGACCTGATGAATGAGAAGTCAGCACAAATGCTCTAGCCTTTCCAACATGGATGGATGGATGTGAATATATACACACACACAAGATCTTAAGAACAATTTTATCAATAGAAAAGGAAGTCACTTGTGAGAGTTCTTGAGCTTTTACTGGAAATTGTTCCAATTTGCATGATCATTTAATTATTTAAAAATCAAAAGAAGAGGCCAGTTCTATCTTCAGAGAAATTATTGACCTTGAAGTTATACAGTCAGGTCCAGAAATATTGGGACATCGACACAATTCTAACATCTTTGGCTCTATACACCACCACAATGGATTTGGAATGAAACAATCACAATGTGCGTTAACTGCAGACTGTCAGCTTTAATTTGAGGGTATGTACATCCAACTCAGGTGAACGGTGTAGGAATTACAACAGTTTGCGTATGTGCCTCCCACTTGTTAAGGGACCAAAAGTAATGGAACAGAATAATAATCATACATCAAACTTTCCCTTTTTAATACTTGGTTGCAAATCCGTTGCAGTCAATCACAGCCTGAAGTCTGGAACGCATAGATATCACCAGACGCTGGGTTTCATCCCTGGTGATGCTCTGCCAGGCCTCTACTGCAACTGTCTTCAGTTCCTGCTTGTTCTTGGAGCATTTTCCCTTCAGTTTTGTCTTCAGCAAGTGAAATGCATGGTCAATGGGATTCAGGTCAGGTGATTGACTTGGCCATTGCATAACATTCCACTTCTGTCCCTTCAAAAACTCTTTGGTTGCTTTTGCAGTATGCTTTGGGTCATTGTCCATCTGTACTGTGAAGCGCCATCCAATGAGTTCTGCAGCATTTGGCTGAATGTGAGCAGATATTGCCTGAAACACTGCAGAATTCATCCTGCTGCTTTTGTCAGCAGTCACATCAATAAATACAAGAGAACCAGTTCCATTGGCAGCCATACATGCCCACGCCATGACACTACCACCACCACGCTTCACTGATGAGGTGGTATGCTTAAGATCATGAGCAGTTCCTTTCCTTCTCCATACTCTTCTCTTCCCATCACTCTGGTACAAGTTGATCTTGGTCTCATCTGTCCATAGCATGTTGTTCCAGAACTGTGAAGGCTTTTTTAGATGTCGTTTGGCAAACTCTAATCTGGCCTTCCTGTTTTTGAGGCTCACCAATGGTTTACATCTTGCGGTGAACCCTCTGTATTCACTCTGGTGAAGTCTTCTTTTGATTGTTGACTTTGAGACACATACACCTACCTCCTGGAGAGTGTTCTTGATCTGGCCAACTGTTGTGAAGGGTGTTTTCTTCACCAGGGAACAAATTCTTCGGTCATCCACCACAGTTGTTTTCCGTTGTCTCCCGGGTCTTTTGGTGTTGCTGAGCTCACCGGTGCGTTCCTTCTTTTTGAGAATGTTCCAAACAGTTGTTTTGGCCATGCCTAATGTTCTTGCTATCTCTCTGATGGGTTTGTTTTGTTTCTTCAGCCTGATGGCTTGCTTCACTGATAGTGACAGCTCTTTGGATCTCATCTTGAGAGTTGACAGCAACAGATTCCAAATGCAAATAGCACACTTGAAATGACCTCTGGGCCTTTTATCTGCACATTGTAATTGGGGTACTGAGGGAATATCACACACCTGGCCATGGAACAGCTGAGAAGCCAATTGTCCCATTACTTTTGGTCCCTTAACAAGTGGGAGGCACATATGCAAACTGTTATAATTCCTACACCGTTCACCTGAGTTAGATGTACATACCCTCAAATTAAAGCTGACAGTCTGCAGTTAACGCACATTGTGTTTGTTTCATTCCAAATCCATTGTGGTGGTGTATAGAGCCAAAGATGTTAGAATTGTGTTGATGTCCCAATATTTCTGGACCTGACTGTAGATATTACCAAGTGCAGTTATTACTGTAACTATAGCATATCAATATATATGTGTGCTTTTATTCTATGTCCTTTAATTCATGCATGAAATATTTTAACAATATTTATAATATCCTTCCTATTAAAAGAAGCCTATTTTAAAGTAATATATGCATCTGAATTGGATTTTTTGTTTTCCCTTCAATGTAAATCAAATTTCTACTTTTCATTTGAAAGTTCAGGGACATTACACTTTTTAAATTTATCAAAAAGATCGCTATTAGACCTTAGGTAAAGCTATCTTCCAGAAAAATCCTTTGATTTCAAAACAGAAATCAAAATTTTAAATTTCAATAATTCTCTAAAATGGGAGGGAATCTTTTATGTTTCCATTTTTAAAAAATACAGGATATAGGATATATACAGCATTAATTTTACAAGTGCTTTTAAAAATTCATTAGGATATGACTTTTATTTTCCTTAAAAATATAGTGCAAAAAAGGCCATAAATACACTAAAGCTGAGACCTCTAATCTTTTTGTTCCAAGGAGCACATTAGACATTTTGAGAGCAATCTATGGGCAAAGAAAAGGACTGCAACTGGGGGCTTGCCCATTCACAAAATGGCTATCACACTAGTATTATCAGCCAGAACACACCAATTCACCAGCAGAAAACTGGTTAGACTGCTCCCAGCCATTCTCTTAGAGTTCTTCACTCACTATTAATCCCTGGCTTTTCTTGACTTCTTTCTGGTCAGATGGGAACATTTACAAATAAAGTGCTGGGCTGCACATACTATTCTTGTATTCTAAGAATGCCTATATGGTCTAATGCATTCCTGGAAATAATAAAGGTTTCTAGAGTCCAGTGGTTCATTTTAATTTTTTTTAATTGAAAAAGTAGAATGGTGTAAGAGACCTGGTAGGTACCAAGGAGATTATTATTACATCATATTTATATAGCCACCCATCTCGCACAAGTGACTCTGGGCAGCGTACAACATTATTTATTTAAAAATTACTAATTTCTCTACAATTACTAATCTACTCTACTTGGCCAGCAGCGGTCACAGGGAAGTCAGATCATCCGGGCTTTCTTCCTCTGCCGATCTTCCGCTGATCATGTCGCATCTTCCACCGATCGTGTCTAGGAAGGTCCGGCACCGGTTCCTGTTCCCCACGCAGAGTGTCGCCAGCGTTTCCTCCCACCGAAATGGGAGTACGTATTTATCTATTCACAGATGGTATGCTTTCGAAATGCTAGGTGGACAGGAGCTAGGGACAAATGACGGGAGCTCACTATGTCACACGGAGCTGGGCTCGAACCTCTGGAGTGCCGACCATTTCTGGCCAGCAAACTCCAGCGTCATTAAACCACTACGCCACCGTGTCCCCATAAATACACTGTAACTCACCAGCACCATGTCTGAGATCACAGCAATAAACTGTAAACTTAGAAATACTTCTCCGGAATTTTCGGAGTATTCTAGAAAGGTCATGATCATGTCTATTCCTGTCACTGTGCCAAACCATAGTTGGTATGATCTATTTATTAATTGCAGATGGCTGAGCACAGATAAGACACACGTAAACTGTAATTTAAAAACTGCAATATTAAGTTGGCATATACCATCAAGCCAGTTCCAAACAAACATTAGAAATTAGCTCAACATGTTTACTAAAGCATTATATAGCTCCAACTTTATTTTTTTCTGCAGTACTACTGATCTAGCCAAACTGTATTTGCTCATTATAGTGAAAGTACTCTGAACTCCTACCTGAGATCAAACTGTAATTGTATTGATTACAGAACTCTCCTTCTCAGAAATATTATCTAATGAATAATATCAATGGAGTTAATGGGATTTATTAATACATGAATAATTCCATCTTCACACGTTATTAATTTTCTTCTAATATAACAGAATTGGGGTAGAATATTTGAGCTTCCAGGGGAGGTATGGCAAACTGAAGACAGCTCTGTGAAAGTGGAGCCGATGGCTGCAGCAAAGACCAAGAAGCCCGTGAGTAGACCAGTCCCTTGGAACCTCTCTAGATAAGGAGAGGACAGGAGATTGCCCACATGTGTTCTGTACAGCTGCTTCTTATGACGAGACCACAGGACAGTGGTTTTCTGCAGATTTGAGCACCAGGAGATGACAGGATTAGCCATCTTGCTTGCAACTGCGGCAGAAACTTTTAAAGGACACTAAGTTTGCAAGCCTCGCTTTCTCATCAGTTTCGGAAACTGCTTGTTAACTACTTCTAGGCTATCAGAGACCTTCGGAAGAACCAGTCTGAAAACACTGAGTCTGCTTTCAATCCTGAATGAAAGAAAATTTTAATCCTAAGATTAAGAATTTAAAGAATCTGAAATAAACAGCAAAAAGCTAAGTAAGACTCTGATGTTAGAAAGTTATAAATGAATTAAGGGTCCACATAAAATTAGAATATTGAAACTTTTACAATTAGATTTTGGAATTAATTATAAAGAACGAACAGCTTCTCATGGGAAATAGATCCTGTTTTGGTTTTTATAAGACACAACAAAGATAACCAATTTTATGATTTCAAAAACTGGACACTAGAGGGGTCTAAAAATTTGAGGTAGAAGAAATATATACAAACCTATAAAATGATGTTAAACAATAACAATAACAATACTGGAGAATTCTGAAGAATGGAATCAGAAAATAGGAGCCACAATATTAGCAATGTCAGTAATGGTGTCTGCTTCTATGAATAGACTATGTCCAAAAGATGTTATTGAAGAAATGACAGATGTAGAACAAATTTTATCTGACAAGATAGATATGGTATCAAAAGCAGATTTACAACTGACAGGCCAAGAGAATGATTTAGAAAAAGATGTTTCACTGGATCTGCAAAAGAAACTGGCTGAGGTTTTAAAAATTAAAAAGGAAATACAATAACAAACCAAGAGACTGACCTGGATAATTTTTTCCTGTTGGATTTACAAAAGAGGCTTGTTAAAGCTGTGAAGAACTCTGTGAAATGGGACAAAGAAGAAATGAAAACAAATCAAATCCTACAACAATACTTCAATGAACGAAGGTTTAAGACTGTTAGAAGTAAAATGAAGGAATATAAAGTTGGTTTATTTGATCAAGGTTAAAACAAGGTAAGTTGTTACTTCTAGCAACCCTTTATAGACTTTCTACTGACACCAGGACTGGAAAGATGATGTTTTATGGATTTGTTTATAGATAAGAGATGGGATATAGGATGAAGAGATAAATGTTTATAACCTTAGAGGGGGTAAAGAGTCACTAAATTTATACTTATGATGGAGGTTGGAAGTCACTTCTTTGTATTTCTTTTCTCTTTATTATATTCTTACTTTTCTCTTTCATCTTTTTATTTTTCCTTGCACTTTCTACTCCTTCTTTCTATTCTTTCTTTAAGTTTAGCTTGTATTACATGTTACTATTATAATCAAAATTGTTAATAAAAATTATATACAAAAAGGGATAGAATATTTGAAATGAGTCCTCACACTGAAATATTAATACAGTGGTACTTCGGGTCACGAACGCTTCTGTTCACGACCAATTCAGGTCACGAACAGCACTGTTTGCAAAATTTTGCTTCTGTTCGAGAACTCCGCATCGGGTGACGAACAGGATCCGCGGCCATTTTCCCTGCTGACACACATGGTCATGGCTTCCTGTAGGGAGGGGGACTCTCCCTCCAAACAATAATCGCCTCCCCACCCGCCTTCCTGTCCTCCACACCTCAAGCAAGGTTAGTGTTCTCTCTCTTCATACTGTACTGTACTGTACTTTGTGTCATATTTTTGTGGTTTAAAAAAAAATACATATGGTTCAGAACGGATTAACCGTATTTACATTGAACCTTATGGGAAAATTTGATTCGGGTCGCGCCCAATTCGGGTCGCGCCCAGAGTCACGGAATGAATTAAATTCGTGACCCGAGGTACCACTGTACTTCTAGAAACCTAACATTGTAAGAAAATATTAATTATATATTCTTAATTCTCATCCTAAAAATATTGACTTGAAAAAGCTTATTGATTTTTGTTTCAGTGCATGTACTAGGTGTTGATGATAAAGGCTTTAAATTGTGGTTAGTCAAGCACCTTTTAAATGGATCAAAAGTCTGAAGATCATTAAACATATAACCTCCCACAAGAAGTTTTGAATAGTGGACATACAATATACTTTCTAAAATACTTCACTACTATGTAGATTTACTTAATAATAAATTCAATTTTAAGAACATAAATATAGCATTAGAGAACTAAAAACGACAGTAAGCCAAGTCTCACCATGAGGAGTTCTTTGCAAATACTTTGTCCTCAAAGAAGTGCATTTTGGCAACTGGGTAAACTGGAGCAAAAGCGTCCTTAACATAATTCTATTACTACCTTTCAGAAGAGTACTTTACACAATACATTAAGTGTACTATATTTCCATTAATGTTGCTGCCTTTAGATATCTTCAAAGCATGTGATAGAATGGAATACAAATTTCTTAAGAGTTTGTAACTGGAAATGTGATTCATATTTAATGTTATTGCTATAATCAATCAATTATATCCACCACACAAGCCATAATCAGAATCAATAGAGCAGATACAAAGGTCTTTGAAATAAACAGGGGTACTAAACCAAAGTGCCAGCTTTTTCCTATTTTATTTAATCTCATTATAGAAGTATTGCCACAGAGTATTAGGAGCAATAAAAATATTTATTTCATATAATTAATTTGTTTAGAGATGATACACTTATTTTTCTTCAAAATCCTAAGAGACATAACTCTATTACAACTTGAAATGAATAAAGTTCCTACAGACTTCCAAACAGAAATCAAATTTGATAAACTGATTGCTAAGATAATAAACATTGATCAAGAGCATCTACCTGCCACATAGATTTAGATATTATAGGGTAATTATTATAAAGGAATGGTGCTAATTAAAGATAGCTATAACTCTCTAGCAAAAAATCAACACAGAATCTTAGCTAGAACATCTTTTTCATGACTTGGCAAAATAAGCACAATTAAAATGGTTCTTCCTAACATTTTATTCTTGTTTTAATGACTTTTTGCTTATTCATTTGTATATGTGTATATACATTCAAAGTCTTTGAAAAAGGGGAGAGAGAGGGCTGTGCCCCTTTGGGGCATACATTCAACATCACAACACACATAGAAAATGGCACCCCCTGCAGATGCTGGTTGAGATAGGGATCTCCGGGGGAAGGAGAGAAAAGCTGCAGACTAAGGCAGAGAAATGCAGGCTCAAAAATTATATAATGGGAAATCCCAGGGATCATCTGGAGGGATCCAGGAATAATAGAGGCTGAGGGAAATCTGTTTGATGCAACAGTTATCTCAGGATGGATAAGTAAAATGTTTAGCGAGCAATATTTCACAAGTTTACTTTTAGTTTACAATGTGTATAGCTATTTAGTCTTTATAGTGTCTGACATCACCATATGCTTAAACAATTATAGATACCACACACATATTCTAGCCTATATTTATGATTCAATGGGTGCAGCCCCCCCCCCAACAGTATATAAAGATTAACTGCTAAAAATTCCATACAATATTTATAAACTGGAGATCTGTTTGTTATCTGCAGTATATTCCTATTCTCTCCCATGTTTAGTTACAAACTATTGAATGAAGCTGGCTTTTTATTATTTATTATATGCATTTAGGAGGTACACATTAAAAAATGTCCAGTCATTTAAAAACAGATAATACAAGAATATTTTTAAATCAACTGTTCAAAACATCAGTAATAAAAAGAATGTAAACTCAGTATAATAAAAAAGCACATTGCTATACACAAAATTCTATAGATAGATATTTCTATTATTCATTTTTATTCTGAGATTAGTTGTTATGTATTTGAATTATTACACAGATGCAGCCAAAAGTATTCGTACCCCTCACTTTTTCCCCAAAGAATCCTAATTTGCTGTGAATTAAGTTGAAACTGACACAAGAGAATGGCATCCACCATTCTTTATTCCATAATCCATAGAGCAGACACTTTGCTTTTGATATATCATTAACATATTTTTGTAAATAATAAAACAAATTAAAATGGCATGGATATAATTATTGGTACCCCTAACCTAATATTTTATAGCGCATCCTTTTGAGGGAATAACTTCAAGCCCTTTCTGTAGCTCTGAATGAGACTTCTACACTTATCAGCTGGCAATTTGTCCCACTGTTCTTGAAAAGATTGCTCCAGTTGTGTTAGGTTTGATGGGTTCCTTCTCCCAACTGTGAGTTTCAGCTCTTTCCATAGATGTCCTACTGGATTCAGATCTGGATTCATAGCAGGCCACTTCAGAACAGTCCAATATTTGCTTTTCAACCATTCTTGGATTCTCTTAGATGTCTATTTTGGATCAGTATCCTGCTGGAGAACCTATGACCTGTGATTGAGACAGAGTTTCTAACACTGGGTATTATGTTTCACTCCACATGCTTTGGTAATCTGATTTTATTGTGCCCTGCAGATTCAAGGCACCCAGTCTCAGAGACAGCAAAGCAACCCAGTGGTATTCTTTTTTTAAAAGCATCATTTTTTTCTTCTGTGAACATAGAGCTGCTGTGACTTATGAAAAAGCTCTGATTTTGTTTCATCCGTCCTAAGGACATTCCCCCAGAAAGACTGGCGTGTCAACATGCATTTTAGCAAATTTGAGTCTGGCTTTTTTGTGTGAGAAGGGGGTCTTCCTGTGTCTTCTACCAAGGAGGCCATTTTCAGTCAGACAGCGACAAATGTTTCAACTTGATATTGTTATACCTCGGTCTTGGAAATCAGCCAGGATCTGTTTTGAAGTTTTCCTTAGTTCTTTCTCCACCATTCAGTTATCCTTCTGTTCAACCTGGGGTCAATTTCCTCTTGCCGCCATACCCAGGGAAGTTGGCTACAGTGCCATGGACCTTAAACTGCTTGATAATATTAGCAAATGTGCTCACAGGAACATGAAGCTCTTTGGAGATGGTTTTGTAGTCTTTACCTTTATGATGCTTGGCTTATAAATATTAAATAGTCTGACTGAGAGATCACTGAAATCCAATAATGTATTTTACATTCTAAGGGTCCCAATAGGGTCCATACCATTTTCATTTGTTTTATTATTTACAAGAATATGTTAAGTCATAAAGCAAAGTGTCTGCTCAATGGACTTGTGTCAGTTCAACTATTTCATAGCAAATTGGGATTCTTTGAGAAAAAGTCTGTATTTGTTATTTATATGAAAATTTGTGAGCTGCTTTGAGCACAATTTGATGGAAAAACAACATATAAACAAAAATGCCACATAGTATATAATCAATCAGATTGGTTAAACAACAGCCTTATTTAGAGTTAATACTAAATTATTTAGATTGTTTGTTTTAATTATTAAATTATTATTTAAATTATTTTTAAAAATCTAAATATGTGAATGAGTTTTGTTATTACTTTTAACTGTATTTTATCATTATATCTGAATCCAGACAAATAATATTTAGTTTTAAGGAACTAAACAACTTGAAACAGTGTTGCTGGAAGGAACAAGAAGTCAAAGAAAACCTCAAAAGCTCCCTTTCAATTCAAAATAATTTGATTATGAGCCTCAAGGACTTCTACCAAACACACAGCTATTTAAAACCCAGTTTAAACACTGTAATTTCCACAAGGAAATTTTTGGATTGTAGTAGAGATTTGTCTAGTCACCCAAAATTCCACCAGAAATTCTTCTCAAATCTATCACTCTGGAAAGTCATCAGAGCTAAATTATTTTGTATCTGTTATTGTGAAGCATTTTCCAATGTCAACATATGGTAGGAGTTGAGAACAGACATTGCTCAAAGTTGTCCCTTTCATGACAGAACAGAGTCTGACTTTAAATCACAGACTTTAATTCAGTTTGACTCCTTAATTAAAGGGATGGACAACCTTCAACCCTAAGGCCAAACATGCCATTTTACTCTAATTACATCTGGTTTCCAGTCTACCTTGGTAAACAACCAATTCAATCTCCCTGGCAAGAGAGATCTGCCCTCTCCTGTCAACCTGGCATATGAGAAGACAAACCCAAAGAATGCATGACTGCTCACTTCAGGCATGGCCCTGCTCGCTACTTCCTTCAGCGCATTTGCCACTAGCATGTAACCTGGGCCTCAACAATTACTCCTAAATATTTCTTCTCATCTACCAGATGAACCAACAACTTTGATCAGTCAGCTAAGAGATTCTGAAGAGCACTCGTTGCATTGAAGGAGGATGGGGTTCTCCCTATATTTCAGAGTTTTCTTACAACTGTATTTGCCCACTCTTAGGAGAGCTGTAGACTACCTGGAATTGTAGATGACCCCAGGAAAATGATAGAGGCATTGCAGCTAGCAGAGCTTTGCTCCTAATTGCTGCCTGCTGCCTTTGCTTTCTCCCAGCAATCTTTCTATCCCTCCTTTCTCCAGCTTCCTTTCCCTACTCTACCCCAAGTTTTCTGTTCTCGGTTCTCCCTCACTGCTCTCTCAAACCTATCTGTTCCATTCCAAGTTTTGTTCTCTCCTTTTCCCTGATTATGAGCCAGGCAGACTCCTTCTTCCCTGTCCCCCGATCTTTTCCCTAGTCCTATTTCAAACCCCTCAGTTTTCACATTGATTTCCAAGCTGGCTGATGGATTAATCTTTGCTTATATCTCTACCAATAGATCCCCCAACAGTTCATGGACATCTTAACAACAGAGGAGGAAAATGCCAAGAACTCCCCAAAACCAAATAAACATATATAAAATGAACTTGCAATTACTTTTTTTTTTTTACTGCTGTAATCACTAATCCACAAATGCATTTGCAATAGCTTCAATGGTGACTTTTTTTCCCTGTTCTAGAGAGCATGCCTTCTACTCTAAATTAATGATTTGGTTCACACAAGACTAATGTCACTGTGGCTTAATTGGTTTTGCCTTAGTAGGTTGTATGAACCCAGATGCTATGGTTTATAAATCATTGTTTATTACTTCAAACATTTTCAAATTTAGCCATCTAATTTATTCTATAAATCTGGTTAAACAAACTATGGCTTAGTGTGATATATAAACCCAGTCAATGAATTACCCAATACTACAAGGATATGGGGTTAAGGTTAATTAGCACTTGGAGCAGGGGACCAATTATTTTTGTAAGGTAGTAACTTTCATTATCAACTGATGTTTAATACCTTCAGGCAATCATATTTTACATATTTAGCTGATTTCCTGCCTTGATTTCCTAAACATTTTATTTAATCAATAGTAATTTCTGTTGTTTTCTCTGAATATTAATTTCTCTTCCTTCTTGAAAGAATTTTCACAACCAGCATGCTAAGTGATAGATTTGACATCACTACTCCTTTTTAGTTTAACCTGTTCAAATTATACTCAGCAAATTCCATCAAACTAGTAACTATGCAATCATTTTTCTTCCTTGTAAGATCAGAAGACATTGCTATTTTATTAGTTTGCATCCACTGTCTCTATTATGAATGTTAATGCATCACTTAAATGGGGGTTTGGGGTGGTGATAATAAAAGGGAACAAACACTTCTCACCACTCACTCCAAAAATTCAAATCCAAGGTTAGCAATAATACAATCCTTTATTGAGTAGATTAATGGAAGAAAAATGCCAATTCTAAAATGAATTTTATGCATATATAGAAACATACAGTGCATGGGCAAATTTTGTCTACAGTCTGATAAATCAAGTTTTTGTTTTAAAAAATTGAAATCTGAGTTCCTTTAATTGAGAGCACTCTCAAATTATTGTACATTTTAACAGTAAATGTATAAGATTCAGGTTCTTGTGATACTTTACTGTTTTCCACTCTGTACTGTAGTGGAAAAACTTTTCTCTGAAGGACCATATTAACGAATCCTAAAACAGACCCCAATGTTCCCTCCTTTAACAATCTTCCCAAAGGTTAGAAAACTGGTAACTACTGACTTAGTACAAGCCTTTGTTGTTCCAGCATAAAATGTCAGTTTTGAAAGATAAGTTAAATTAATTTTATTTGGAAGATCTACCTTCAGAGAAGTAGAATAAGAAGCCCTTTAATTACTATTTGGTAGCTGTTATTTCCACTGGTTTTATTTGATATTTTCATTTCGATTTGATTTAGCTACTTTGAATAGAACTCATGTAGAACAATATCCTAAACAGATCCGTATAGGTTGCAAGGATACCCATGAAACAGGCCTTGTATTTCTCTGCTCTCTGCTTCTTCAGAAATCATAAAGAACTTCATAGACGAATATGGCATTGTTTTCTATTGGTCTTATTTTATCTGTGCGACCTTAGAATGGGTCAGTGAAATTTCACACCAGAATTCGTTATTCTGATCTAAATATCAGCTTTACTATTTGCTTAGTTAACACATATTAGATTTACGTTCTCCCCAGTTCAAAATATGTAGCATAGAAAATACATAATTTACATACAGTCACTTCATCCTTAAGTTATCCAAGCTTTTACTGTCTATTAAATAAGATAGGCGAGCAGCAGATAAAACATCAACATCTCTAGCAGTTTTCCTATCTTTCAAATATCAGCTTTCTCTTGAGCATAGAATACCCTACCAATAATTTGCAGACATTCTTTCTTTCTAAAAAATCTCACAACAGTTAAGATATTCTGGAAAGTGCCTTTTTGTTAAAATGAATGGTATGTAGTTAAAAAAGAGATTTTTACACCACTTGTTAACGGTGTATCAGAATGCATACTTTTATAAAATAAGGTTGTCTAACTGATATCCTTCATAAAATATACATTTGGTTGCCTAGCAGTTATAATTGCTGGGTTCCAATGCGTAAAATTAAGTTACATGCAGCAGTTGCAAAAAAAAAAAATTTTTTTTTTTTTACTGGTAGGTATACATTTTATGAAGTACATTTTTAAAGTTTGCTCCCATATTTAATCTAGCATCCTAAAACAGAATTTTAAAAAATGTATTTTTATCTGAAAAGGAAATACTACAAGCTGGCATACATTTCTCATTGTTCTTAATACCCTTGAGCATAAGAATTCAATACATCTAATGCACTTCAATAATACTGTAAACATTTTTACTTAGCTTTTTGAAGATACATACTATTACTTGGTGAAGCTGAATTAAACTACAATTACCAACTGCTGATCTCTTCTAGGATGTTAAATGCTATCAGTGACATAACATAAAGGTTGCACAGACAACATCTCCCCTTCCTGTTTGCAAATCCATTTTATCTAATGGATGTGCTTTGATTAAATAAGCACCAACATTCATATTTTGCTAAAGAGGGATATACAGATCTCCTGCTATATATAGTCAATGACAGCAAACTTAATTATATTCAATGGGATTTTCCATTAAGATTCACAAGGTTAGGATCAAGCTGGGTATAAGGTTATAAAAATCTTGCACCATTTACTTGGAAGTCAGTTTTAACAAAATCAGTCAGGTTGTCTTCCAATTAAGATCTATACAGGATAAAAAGGTAACACTGTAACAATTTTAACATAATTTAAATTTTTCACCCAGCCTTAAAATTATACAACAGTATTATTTTGCCTTTCCATTATGTGAATTTATCATGTTCCCCTATGCTTCTAGCTTTATCACCTTCTCGTGCGCATTAGGCTTTGCTTACAAAAATAGCCTCCAGTTCTGTCTCTTGAACATTAGTTTCTGCACTTTATTTTTAAATATTCTATTATAACCCACACGCTTATATGGAGAAATAGGATCCATTTAAAAACATACTGATCTGTTATTACACACTATTTGTTACACATGTAATATACATCACAGATGCAGCTAAAGTCTATTAGATGTTTTTACCCTTTCATTCTCTTTTTTTATATTTTTCATACAAATATATTCATATTTTTTTTCTCTCTTTACATAAGAGAGCCAGTTTGGTCTAGTGGTTAAGGCTCCAGGCTAGAAACCGGGAGACTGTGAGTTCTAGTCCTGCCTTAAGCATGAAAACCGGCTGGGTGACTTTGGGCCAGACTCTCTCAATCCACGATGTCAGGCTCAGGCAACAAGCTGGTCGGTCAATTCCTGTTGCAACCAATGGATCAACATTTGGTTGATCCAAAAAAAAGTGGACCCTGCACCTGCGGGAAAAATGCTAGGAAGAAAAAAAAAATCTCTTTTTTCATATGTCCAAATCAAGGGAGAAATCACATATTCATATAACTTCCTTGTAAAAAAATTGAGATTTTGAAATATATAAAAACATAGTATTTGATGAAAATCTAGAGAATACTACTTTGCAAAATTTTTAATATCAAGTTGATGCTGCGGAATGGTATCTTGTACTTTACATACTTCCTGATATTCAACATTAGCTTTATTAGCAAAAATTATATAAATATTTATTCAGAAATCTTACTAAATTAAATACAGCTTTCTGCTCAATAAGTGAGTTAAGGTATGGCCTAAATGAATAAAGATGGAAAGGCTTACACTGTACCGTTTAATCTTTTGCTTCCTTTTTCCACATAATTTCATTTATCTATACTCATGACATTTACCAATGAAGTAAATTTTCATCATTTTCTCTGCTCAGTTTCCTTTTTATTGTAACAGACATTCTTAGTGTCATACAT
Source organism: Python bivittatus (assembly GCF_059951505.1). Lineage (NCBI taxonomy): Eukaryota > Metazoa > Chordata > Lepidosauria > Squamata > Pythonidae > Python > Python bivittatus. The sequence goes on from NW_028277112.1 coordinate 4,671,004, forward strand.
AATAAAAATAATTTTAAATGTTTAGCAATTCCTTAGAATTTTGCAGTCACACTGAATTCTACTACAAACAAGAATTTATATATGCTCAAATTTATGTTTAACTGCAAGATGTATACACACACATACACATATATACATATACACATAGAACACTTCCAAATTTATTACTGTTTGCCTGTATTTTCTTTGCTCTAAAAATATGGAGCATTTCAGTACAGAAGCAATAATTAATATTACCAGATCTACAACAATATATTTCAAAATAAGGTTTTGCTTCTGACAAAGCAAAACACATTCAAGTTAAATACTGTTGTTCATGAAACACACAAATGCTGATCTGCTTTTTATACAGACAAATGTTAGGACATCCCACCAAATATTCATTCAAATTGTTTTCAATTATTCAAAAGAAGGAAATGTACTTTTTCTAGTGCATGTTAAATATTATTTTTACTGTAGGTTGAAATACCAGCTTATTTTAAAAAGATAAACATGTTGATTAATTTCCAGTGAAAATCACCCCAGATATCCCGTTGTGGCACCCTTTCACTAAACAGGGACATACTGGATCCTGTCAGTTCCCTGCACTGCGGTGCTGTTCAGCCGAGAAAAGGTAGGCACCACAGGCTTGATGGAGGCTCCTCTTTATGTTCTGTCCTTTCTAGAACCATCATTCATTTCTGGGGGGGAAGGACAAAAAAGTGGGACCTCCACTGAACCCCAACAGGGACTCTTGTGCTTGACATTCTGATGTAGCATCATCACAAAATCCTATGCGGAAAAGAACCACACCGGGTCCTACCGATCACCGAAACTTAAAGCCAAGTATCTCAGCTGTAGAGCGCCGTGGGAACTCCCGTTCTGCTCGTCAGTCCTCCCTTCCCCGCCCGCTTTTCGCTTACACGTCAAAGTGGCAACCCCAAGCGAGCCCACCCACCCCCACTCCTCGTCAGCTTGCAGCGATTAATTTCACGCTCCCCGGGCGCACGGGGGAAGGAACAGGATTCCCTGTAGCGGCACGCGGAGTCGCACGTGCCTGTGAGTTGCAAGGTGCCACTCGTCTGCCTCCCCAGGGCACTTCCCAAGAAAACTAGGTCTGCCTCGGGCACCCCTTCGTCCACCCCACAACCCACGCAACCTTCTCGAGATCACGCTTCATCGCCGCGGCGCTGAAGCTCCACACGCCGAGAATCCCACGGAGAAAAGGAGGAAGGGTTGGGGAAAAACGCAGGAGGCAACTCCCAAACGGAGTAGTTGTGCGTCGGAAGTATTCGGCGATTAAAGTAATAAACCTGCTCACGTTTTGATTGCAAGAGGAACTACAAGCCAACAACTTTGCAAGCTTCCGAGACAGAGGAAGAATCTTGCAGATTCATCCTACCGAGAGAGAAGCGGTGAGGTCGCGCGTGTGAGTGTGCGCGCGCGCGCATTCAAGCCCTTTGCAACGCCTCAAGGCTTTCCCCGTCCAGCAAACTGCAAAGCCGCCCGGGTTTTCTGCAGCCATCCTGCACGTTTTGCGCTTTCTTACCCACTGCCGCCGCCGCCACCCTGGCCCGCAGGTTTTCACATCGCCTTTCTCACCACATTGCCGCCTGCCTGCCCTCCCTAAAAAGTTCTCTTCGCCTCCCCCCACCCCCCAAGATTGGGGGATTAATAAGAGAAGGAGGAGATATTGTCCATCAAGGCTTCGACGACTGCAACTTAACCCCGCCAAGCTGCGATTTCCCCCTAGAGGTACCGGACAGAATTCCCCACAGGGCTGCGCCTGCAGAGGGAGCGGACGCCTCTTGGGACAAGACTGCAGTACGGCCACAAGCCCCACGCCGCCTCACCCCCCGCAAAGTCCACGGAACTCGCCAAAACTTCTGCGCCTGAGAAAATCGCACGAGCGTGTTTCCAGCCGTTCGAGTAGCTCCGCTCCCTCCCTAAAGGACCTTCGGGGAAAAGTGCCAAGCGAGCCGCATTTCAAAACCTGATGGGGGAGAGGAGAACTCCCTCCAAAGTTCCTCGTCGCAACAGAGACGGTGCTGCGAGTGGAAACCCCACTTACCCACTGGAAGCGCAGCCCCGGCTGCCGTTCCTCCCTCCTCTCCAGCTACTCAGAGCTCGGCGCAATAGCGCTGCGGCTCGCTCGAAGAAGCAGCAGATTGGACTCCCCCCCCCCCTTTCGGCTTCTCCGCCTTCCCTTGAGGAGGAGCCTCGCGGCGTGACCGAGGCTGAGGAGGGGCGGGAAAGTAGCTGCGTGGATCCCCCGGCGCTGCGCGCGTCCCCTCCGCTGCAGTGATGAAGCGCTTTGTCGAGGAGGGGAGAGCGATGGCGAGGCGGGAGGCGAGACCCGGCATCGCAGGCGTGGGAGACTGCGACGGCCGGGCAAGCCCATTCTCGCTTGCCTGCTTGAAGAAAACAGCGGGAAAGCGGAGGAGGAGGAAGAAGATGGGAAGCCGTGCGAAACCGGGCTGACGGAAGAGAGAGAATGGATAATTCAAGTGGACGCAGTAGATCTGTCTTTCCATACAGCAGCAGGGAAAGCGAGCCCCGGACTTGGGGAAACGGGGCAATAAGTATGGAGAGAGAAGCACTCCTTAGAGGGGAATGCCGAACCTGCGGAGTTAAAAGGACTATCAAATGGTAGGCAAGCAGGGATTTTAAGAATGCCCATACGGGTGGTCAGGGCAGTGGATTAGGGTTGCTCTTTGCCAAGGTAGTGGCCTTCAACAGGCTTCCATCTGCTCTAACCATGGTTGTTAGCAAGGGATTGTGGCAGTTAGACTTCAAAACAGCTGGATTGCATCAGCTTCCCCACCTCAGTCGAGTGCAACCGACCGTGTGCAGTGTGACAGAGATGCACCTGTCTTAGGCTAATGAAGTGGAATTGGTGAGCCTTGAAGACAAATTAATAATACAGACAAACATTTCATGGAACAAAGCTTGTGCAGCAATAGAATTGTCCTTAAATCTTTACATTGCCACTGAACTCTATTCATAAGCCATTTCAGTGACTTCTAGTATCAGCCAGCCTCAGGACTGCTCTTCCTATGGGGAACCTGCCCAGTTATTGAGCCCAGGCGGCGTTCTGGTTTAGCATGATGGGTGAACCCAGTCTAAACCTAATTCTGTGAACTGGCACATTAAGATTACAATCCTGAAGGCTCCACTGCGGTCATAGAGAATACTGTATACTAAGATGAGCTTGTAAACCAGGCTTCAGATCACCTAGCTGTCCAGCTACTTAAAATAGTACATTCGTGCAAGACACTGTAAAGGTGCAGGCAGACAGCGTTCATGGAAATATATGCCTAAAAAAGATCTAAAATCTGGACAGAAATAAGCCCCACAATGGTAAAGCTAGCTTGCAAATAAGAATGCATAAGATTATATTCTAAATTATTATTTAATACAATCCCCTACATTTTTATCTTTCTATGGAACAATCCCTTTTGCCCAGCATTAGAACAACTAACTAACTAACTTCCTTCCATATTGTATTTAAATGACTTGGGTGGCTGCCCATCTTATATATAATAACTCTGGGTGGCTCCAGCAAGATTCATATAATTCATCAGGTTGCTATAGTAAAACAATCCAAACGGTTGAGGATAGCAACAATCTGGACCAGTATACTTTCTTAGGCCAGTAGTTACACATCTAGCAAGATGCAGGACATTCTTGAAGCTCACCAGAATATGAACATCTCTGCCCCCTTTCCCCCCCTTTTTTTTTCATACGAAAAGATAGGCCTCCTGAGGTGGGTGGGAAGAATGTTAGCACTGGTGGATATCACTACTATATTGCATGTGCATTGCTACTGTGTAGTGTCAGTAGTACGTAGCTGGTGCTGCAGAAGACTGATCAGCAGTGTGCGACCTAGCCAACAGCCAATAGCTGCATAATCTGTTATGACAAGGAGTGATTGACAGTGTGCCACCTGTCAGTTTCTCTCTCCCACTAGCACTAGAGAGGATACAAGAAATAATCTCTCTTGTGGTTGCTCACTTCTTTTCATTGTAGAGGATCTTCTCTGCAGAAAATGTTAAGATCTGTAAACTCAAATACCATTGGAAACGAAATGCTAAATTAGAAAAACCTTTGATTTACCAGTTGCAGTTGGAAGGAATTTGGTTGAATTATACAAAAAAATAGGATTCATATTATAAGTCTAATGTAGTTTGCATACTCTAGAATGAAACTAGAGTATGCAAATGACAGTTATAGGGAGGGGCAAATCAAACATGGTATTAATCATGCAGTTGGCTTTTACAAGCTTTTGTATCCTTTACTAAATATTTTTGGGAGATCCAGATTGGAATTCTTCGTGGAGGGAAAAGAAAGGCCGTGTTGTTGTTTTTTACTTTTCCACACAAGTGACTTATAGCATCTTCATTGCATCACCCAGTAATCATTGAAGTAATATCAAGTTGGTCCTCATTATTGTTACATTGGCACAATTATGGTTGGATGACACTAGAAGATACTGTAAGTCGGTGCAGAAATTATCTTTGTCTTTTCAAATCCAAATTGCCCTCCACACTAGACTAGGCTGATACTTGCCTAGGGAGGGAAGTTCCAATTGATACCTATGGAAGTATCCCTAACAAAAATATTAGCAGTGGAAGGAAAAACCAAAAACTGGGATTAGGGCAATGGCAGAGAGTGAACAAGTTACCAACCCCATGCTACATTCTAAATCCAGATTGGATTTGGATTCCTTGGGAGTTATTGAGGGTTTTTTTTTTTTTAAAGCAGAACTTAAGCACCATTTAACACCATATTAAATTTGGCTGTAAGAAGACAATTATAATAAAATATTGTAGATGGGATATTTGCATTTCAAATAATACCCCGTGTATGCACACTGTTGTATACAGCCTGCACCAAATGACAGTTCTTCTCTTTAAGAACATGAGTTTCAAACCTTTCTCAGACATTCGTCATAAACTCTCTGACATGTTACCTGGACTATGACACTGCAGTCACAGCAGTGACAAGATATGCCTGTCACTTTCCTGACACTGAGGCCAAAGAATCACCCTGAGCACAAAGCTGCCTTTCATCTTTATTATTTTTCTTATGCCACTTGGATTCTCTTATGTAGACAGTATTCTGTTTGTGAAAAGGAAAATTAAATGGGAATATTTACAATTTTCTGATGATGCAAATCAATTTCCTTTCTGACCAAATCACACTCTCTAGCAAAGAGTAAAAGGATAGCATGGCATCTAAGTACTAAAAAATAGCAAACCACTCTCTTTGCTTTACCAGTTAAGAGGTTAAGAGACTGGTGCATTTGGGGTTGATTGCAGCTGGGTATATACTTTCTATATTGGCAGTCCTTTTTACATGTTGGAGTGATAAATGTGCACTTCTCTTCCCCGTGTCTAGAGTTACCATATTCTATACTTCTAAATCTAGTAACTTCATTTGCATATTATGTTTCATTGATCTGCTTTTTAAAACTTTTTTTTATTTGCTTGCTTTAACAAATACCACATTGCATTATGGAAAGAGCTACAGAATTGACAAGATAATCTGACATGAAGGTTAATCAGATTTGATTGGCTGACTACAATTTTTTCCAATTTGATCAGCAAGATAATTTAGCAATTAATAAGGAATTGTATGTATCTATACCAGCTAGAAAATTCCTTTTCCAGAATGAAATATGCTTGAGTATATATCCCAGAAAGCATTGCAATATATAAAGAAGGCAATCGTGTTAAGTGTTTGAAAGTGCATGATGATAGGCTGCAGTTTAACTTACAGTATTATTTATATATATGTTAATATGAATATTAGTTCCAAGGAAATAAGTCACCAAATAAGTTCAGACTGTTGAAATATCCTGTTAATATATAGAAGAGCAGCAGTCAACCCAAGCACATGACAGGTCAGTGAATGTCACTTCTCTGGTTCCATGTTTGAACTATTTTTTTAAAAGACGTGTATAACTCTATCTGAAAAGAACAACAGTGATGCTCTTCAAAGACATTTCACGAAGTGCTAATATAATCCCACTCATTTTCTTTCTCTATATAACATTTTGAACAAATTTTCTTACCAAAACTGACCAGACCAGTCTGTCTTTCCATTAGCCTTCTACTCATAACATGGATACCACTAAGGCTGATAACCTCGTCTTACTTCTCTATCCCTGAAAAGGTTTATGTTATGTAAAAACCTTGATTGACCAAAGCCATGATGGGCAATGGAAGTCAACATCTACAGTAAGAGTAAATGGTAAAGAGCATTAAATAAAACAAAGAAAATTTGCTGTGTTTTGTGTCTGTGAAAATAAGAGAAAGAGGGATAAAAATGTCTGATATTGTGAATGGAGTTGATGCAGGGGAGTAAAGATATAAAATAATTTGGCCATTTGGAGACCAAAGAATGAATGAGAATGGTGACTGGTGAATGTCTGCTTAGAAAAATGTCTGTTCTGAATACTTGGTTTAAGCATGACTATAAATGTATACATAAGGAATAAAATAAAAAGCATGATTAATGTTATTGTTTATTAAAATATGGGGGAAAAAACCACTGAAGGATATGTGGGCTAGGGTTAAGAGATAAGAGTATATGATATGGCACAGACTTTAAGTTTCAGGATCTTGGGAAAAATAGACATGGATGCAAAAAAAAAAAATATGAAAAAAACAAGGATGAAAATAGAATATCTGCAGGAAGTGAAAGTACAAAGAAGTATTACAGGATAGTTGCATCTCCCAACAGAAAAGAGATATGAGAAAAGAAGATGTGGAAGCTGCCTGAAACAGAGCACAGTGGATTGCTATAGAAGTATGTAATGTACTGTACACAAATAGGAAATAGTATCCCTGGTGGAATGATGAAATGAAAAAGGCTGTGGCTGAAAAAAAATCATATATAAAAATTATTCTTGCAAAAAATGAGGACAATAGAAAAATATTGTTAAACCTATAGAGAGAGAGAAAAATACAGTTGCAAAGAATGTAGTCAAAGGGAATCAGAAGAGTTAAGATTAAAGAAGTTAAGTTTAAAAGAAGCAGAAAAAATGAACAATGTTGCTAAAAATAAAAAACATTGTTTTGGAAGAGGGTGAAGAGGACTAAACAATGAACGTCCAGCAGAGTGAATGAAATTAAAAATAAAAGTAATGAATTTTGGGGGGATGAAACAGACATGAGAAAATGTTGAAAAGGTTATTTTAGATATTTGTTTAGAAATAACAATATGTTGAGTGCTATCCATTTATTGTCCAATGCTATCAATGTTACTGTTGAAGAAAAAAATGGATGAAAAGGACATCGTAAATGCTGTGACAATGTTGAAAAATGGCAGGGCTGTAAAAATATGTTAAAATATGGAAGTGGTTTCCATGTGGAGTGGCTGTACTACTTGTTTAACATTTGTGCAATGACTGCCTGATGATTGAAGCATGCCATTATTGTTCCCCTGTACAAAGGAAAAGATAGCAAGAGTGAATGCAAAGCATACTAGGGGATTAACAAATTAATTAAGTATACTCGAGAGGATGTTTAACGTTGAAAGGGAACAAGAGGTGACAATGAACATTTTGTTACTGGAGCTGAAATTTGAACATGTCAGGCAGAACATTAAAGTAAGTTGAATGCCTTGAGAATGGGATACTTAAAAAGAGTATGTGGATAAAACAAGAACAGGAAGGGTCACAAATGAATGGGTGCTGAATGAACATGGGTGAGAAGTATGAAAGAAGTACGTTGAGGTGACTTGGTGACATACAGCGAATGAATGAAGATGAACTGCAAAGCAAATATATGAAAAAAGTGAATGGGTTGAAATTGTGATGGAATGGAGTTGATGAGATCTCAGAAAGAGGTGAGAAGTTTAAAGAATAAAAGTCAGTGTATAAAACAGTGACAGCATGGAAGCAAGAATGTTTTGCAAGGACAGAGATCTTTGGGGAGATGTAGTGAATGGTGTGCTAGTATAATCTAGTTAGTTGTGTTTCCTTTATTTTTCTTATCCCAGGCCTTTAATTTCTTTGATTTAGTATTTCTCATTCTTTTTCTGTGTTCTGTATAAAGTTGCTTACCCTGAAAAGGAATGCCATGATAAGTATATGTACACTGCTTTAAAAAATAAGCTTCTTAATTTTCCCCCCATTTTCATTCCTCTTTGAAGCTGTATGCTACTATCAATCAAATAGAATATTCAAACCACATTTTAAAATGTTCAGTGGACCCTTTCCAATATAATTTGTCATGTAATTGGTTTTACTGCAGGATCTGAGGTTCATAATACATTAAACTGTATCAAATTTCCTTATTTCTTAAATTATTTTGTTGTTCTGACAAATAGCCTTTGAAGATGTGTCTTGAACAGTTCTCTTGCCAGATTCTTTTTAATTAGCATTCTTTTTCTAATCTCACTTTTTAATATAAAATCACGCTGCCTTCCCTGAAATGATATGACATACGTTTTATAAATTACTATAATACAGGAAGTCAAAAGGGATGTAAAGTGTCACGCTTCTGTGAAAAGAGAATCTTGATGCTGATGTGAAGACTAAAACCTTCACACAAATTACAGCTCAGAAGCAGCATCTTTTGCTTCATAATCATAAAAAAATCCTGAACAGGATTACAGCATTTGTTTAGTATAAAAATCATGGCTGCATCAACTACAAATACTTAAAACTAGACATTTTCAGAATTCTCTGTCTAGCATTTTATGCAAACTTGCAGCCTATATCTGAAAATTGTCAGTCAGCAACTTTTTGTTTGATATCATTAACCCTTTAAAAAAAAAAAAATCCTGGTACCAAATGTAACTGTTTTTCATTATGAGTATGTGTTTTGTTTCCTTCTAGCCTGCACATTTTGAATCAATATGTTGTTATAGTTAGGGAAGTTAATTTAAATGCTGTCACTGGGAGATGGATATGACCACAGGAAATGATTCCTGTAAGAAAAAATAGAAAGGGAGTAAAAAAATAAAATGAAATAAAGAGACCACTCAACGGCTCTATGGAGTAAACTGGATTATCTTGTCCCAATTCTAACTGGTATTTTTAACAGCCTCAGACGTTTGGAATTTTGCTTTGTGGGGCCTTTCCAAAATAAAATGCTGCAAAACATAGTTTATCTTCATCAACTTATGATAGTAATGGCTCTTCTGCACTGGGGCAATCAGAGTCAACTGGGAGCATTGTTCAAGTGAAATTGTTTTGGAGGTATTGCTATAAGTCCCTTTTATTCTTTCCAAGATGTTGCTAAATGGCTTGGTAGAGGTGCAGTATTTATTTTTCTTTATTTGAATGTGAGAGAGCATGGGATACTTCTGGTCCTTTTGTAATATGAGCTTTATTTACAAATAAAGTAAAAATGATTCCTGAAAGTTGCAGAGTACGTACTGATCCAGCATTGGGTTTGAAGAAAGCAACTATTTCAGCCTATTCCAACTAAAACATCTTCACCTCTGTATTTGCCTCACTCCAAATGCTTATAGATATCTAGGTGTGCCTCCCTGTGAAATATCCAAGACTATGATGACGGAGAGGAGAATGACATAGGGAAGAGAGCTCTGAGTACAAAGGAGCCTTACAAGAGGACTGAAAGATTTCCTTTAAGGGAAAGACTAAAAGAGTGGTGGTACCAGTACATGAAGAAGTTGAAAGGGAGAGGCGTGTCTCAAGAAAGTGAATTAGTTCTGGTAGAAGCAGCTGTGTGAAGGAGAGAGTTCAAGGAAGTGCAATGGGAATGGGAAGCAGATCGGCTCTGGCCTGGGGTTTGGCACCAATTCTAAGGGCCATGGAGATAGACTAGCCAAGTCTTTGGAGGCAGCAGAAGGTTCGTTTACAGGCCAGAAGGCTGAGATACTAAATAGAATTCTTCTGTATGGCTAAAAAGAGAAAGTTGATTCATGTTGCAAGAAGTAGAAGAATACTGAGCTCTAAAGCTAGATAATTCAGGGGGGCAGAACACCCACAAATTGAAGCACTGAGCTTTGTGCAGCATGCTGAGGACCATGCTTAAAATGTGGGTGGGATCATTTTTGTTAGTTTGTTTTTCATTTTTAATGTTGTTTCTATTATGTTTTATGTTCTTGTTTCTATTTTATTTTATTTTATTTTATTATTTTATTTTATTATTTTATTTTATTATGGGGAGTATTATAACTCTAAACTTCCAGCTGCAGGAGGACAAGATCAAGCAACAGCTACTTTTTAAAATAACTAAAGAGAAGCAGCAAGTGTTCTTTTCTGTCCATTGGAAAAGAAGCATGGTGGTTTGTTTGTTTCATCAGTAGAGAAGGCTACCATGTAAAAGCTTCTTCTACTAGTTGTGGGAAGAGGCAGCCTGTCAGCTCTTCAAAGTAAGCCGAGTCAGGAGACTGATTATGTGAGATTTGCCCCGTTCGACAGAGAAACTCTCGTGACACGTGTGGTTCACAAAGAAGGTTTACTCATGCGTAACGTAGTAGTCACAAGCAAAGCCAGGACTGGCTTGGTACAATTGCATCACTTGTTATATTCCCCCCTTCCCGCGCTTTTTCCCGCCTCGTGATCGCGTTGCGGCTGTGGGCAATTAGGCCCCCCAATGTCCCCCCTGATCGTTCATGATGGCAGGGTCGGTCAGAGTCCATTGTCCTTGATTGCCAGTCCCCCTCCGGCTGGGTTGGCCCCTCCCTGCTACGTGCAGACCCGCGGGTTCTGTGCTGCGTTGCGATCTTGTTTCGCTGCCCTGCGGCCCCGTTCCTTGCTTGCTCGCGCCGTTATCAGTTCGTAATTAAAAGCTTCCGCTGCGGTTTTCCTGTTTAGCTGGCCGCAGGTGGCTCGTTAATTAGCGGCGCTTTCGGTTCCTCTTTTCCCCGCTAGCTACCGCCGGTGGATTCCGTGTGGTCTGGTTGCGAGCTTCCCTGCAGCCCCGTGCTTCCCTGAAACCTCGTGCTGACCGAACCTGACATGCCGCCCCCCTGACGACAACTCCCCCCCTCGGTCCTATTTCGGCTTCCCGGGGTATTTACTGTAAAAGTCCCGCACTAGGTCCGGCGCCCTTATGTGGGCTTTACTCACCCATTCGCTGTGGGACTTGGGGAAATGTTTCCATTGCACTAGGAGCTGGGTCTGCCCCTTGTGCCTCCGGGCGTCCAGTATCCGGTTGATTTCGAAATGCTGCTCCCCCCCGACCATGATGGGTGGTGGTACTCCCTCCGCCTTGTGCCAGGCGTTCCCCGGCTGGTGCAACTTTAGCAGGCTGCAATGGAACACCGGGTGGATCTTCCCGAGGCTTTTCGGGAGCATCAGCCTGATGGTCACCGGATTGATGATCTCCGAAATGGGGAACGGCCCCACAAACCTCGGGCTGAGTTTTTTCGATGCCTGGTGCGTCTTTAGGTTTTTGGTTGACAGATACACCTGGTCCCCCACTTTCCACTTTTCCTCGGGGAGCCTCTTGCGGTCCGCGTGCTTCTTGTAGTCGGCTTTGGCTCTTTGCAATGCCGCGTGCGCCGCTCGCCGGGTCTCGTCGATTTGGGCGAACCAGGCGTCCAGGGAGTTGATCTGGGATTCCGGCTGAGGCAGCTCCGGCATGGGGACGAATTCTCTCCCGGTGGCTACTTTGAACGGAGAGAACCCGGTGCTCTTGTGGACGGCGTTGTTGTATGCCACCTCCGCGAATGGTAGTAGCTCCGCCCAATCGTCCTGTTGGTGCCCCACGTAGCAGCGCAGGTACTGTTCGAGCCCCCCGTTCAGGCGTTCCGTGGCTCCGTCCGTCTGCGGGTGCGCCGCGGAGGATAGGGCTTGTTTCGTCCCCACCCGCTTCAGGAACTCCCGCCAGAACCGCGCGATGAAGTTGCCGCCCCGATCGCTGACGATACGTCGAGGTGCGCCGTGGAGTCGGTAGACATGTTGCACGAACAGTTTCGCCAGCCCCTCGGCCGTGGGGACTCGCCGGCACGCTACAAAGTGCGCTTGTTTGGAGAATAAGTCCGTGACCACCCAAATGGCGGTCTTCCCCTTACTCTCCGGGAGCTCCACTATGAAGTCCATGGCGACCTCTTGCCAAGGGCCGTCGGGTTCCGCTACCGGCTGGAGTAGGCCTCTAGGTTTGCCTTTGGCTCCTTTCGCCGTTGCGCACACCGGGCAACCCCCGAGTACGCCTCCACGTCCTTCCGGAGCGTGGGCCACCAAAACTGCTGCCGGATTAAGTGGAGTGTCTTTACGAAGCCGTAATGCCCCGCGCTCCGGCTGTCGTGGGCTCTCTCCATGACCTCCCGTCGGCAACCCTCGGGCACGTACAGCTTTCCTTCGTGCCACCACAACCCCTCTTGGCCGGTTAGCGCCTCTCGGTTCTGCTTGAGCCAACCGTCCCGCTCCGCTGCCTCCGCGAACCCTTGCCTTACTTCAGACGCCGCGTCCCGTCGCTCCCCCTTGGTCTGGCTTCGGGTCACCGCCTTTGCAGCCAGCCTGCTGGCGGGGATGACGGAGTCCACGATCTCCTCCCGTAGGCTGGCGTGTTGGGGCATGCGAGACAGTCCATCCGCTAAGGAGTTGCGCTTCCCGGGGATGTGTTTCAGTGTGAACCTGAACCTCCCGAAGTATTGGGACCACCGTGCCTGTTTGGGGGATAGCTTACGCGGGGTCTTCAGGGCCTCGAGGTTCTTATGGTCCGTCCACACCTCGAACGGTTCAGTTGCCCCCTCCAGTAGATGCCTCCACGTGGCCAGCGCCCACTTGACCGCGTACGCCTCTTTCTCCCACACCATCCACCTCCTCTCCGTCTCGGTGAATTTGCGGGAGGCGTAGGCGCACGGGTGGATGGCCGCCTCCGGGCTGGGTTGGAGCAGGACTGCTCCCGTTGCCACGTCTGATGCATCCACTTGGATTATAAACCGCCGGTCTGGGTCGGGATGGCGCAGGATCGGCTCCGCGGTGAACCGCTGTTTTAGTTCCTCAAACGCCCCCTGGCATTCTGCAGTCCACGCGAGTGCCATGCTGGGCTTGGGGGTTTCCCAGTGCCCTTGGTTTTTAGCAGGTCGGTTAGGGGAAGGGCGATTTGGGCGAAGTTCGGGATGAACTGACGATAGAAGTTCGCAAACCCTAGGAAGCTTTGGAGTTGCCTCCGGGTTCGCGGCGCTTCCCAGCCCAGGACATCCCTTACTTTCGCCGGGTCCATCTCAATTCCCCGGCTGGATATTCGGTAGCCGAGGTAGTCTAGTTGCTCTCGATGGAACTCGCATTTTGAGAGCTTTGCGTACAGCTGTGCCTTCAGCAGTCTCTGGAGCACCGTGCGCACCAGGCTCACGTGCTCCGCCAGGGTCTCGGTGTAGATGAGGATGTCGTCCAGGTAGACCAGGACGCCCCGGTAGAGTAGGTCGTGCAGCACCTCATTAATTAGCTGCATAAATACCCCCGGGGCCCCTTTAATCCGAACGGCATCACGGAAAACTGGTAGCTTCCGTGCGGGGTGTTGATCGCCGTTTTCCTTTGTTTTGTTGCGCGGATCCTAACTCTGAAGTAGGCTTCGCGCAAGTCCAGTTTTGTGAACACCCTCCCCTTCGACAGATGCGACATCAAGTCCTTCATCAGGGGGAGGGGGTATTTGAACTCCGTGCTGATTGCGTTCAGCCCCGGTAGTCTACGCACATACGGAGCGAGCCGTCCTTCTTCTCCCGGAATAACACCGGGGCCGCTAATGGTGACTTCGCGGGTTGGATGAATCCCCGTGCTAGGTTCTTGTCTATGAACTCGCGCAGGGCTCCCATCTCCCTCCTCGACAGGGAGTACATTTTTGGCTTAGGCAGGGTCGCTCCTGGCTCTAGCTCGATGGCGCAATCACTGGGCCGGTGTGGTGGGAGCTGGTCAGACTCCTTCTCCCGAACGCTGCCGCCAGGTCTCGATACTGCCTCGGGATTCCGCCGCCCGTCGGGGGTTCCCCGGGTCCGGCCCCTCGCTTTGCGGTTGCCTCGCCAGTCGCCGCTGCCTCCCCTCGCCTCGGGATCGTGGCGGGTCTCTCTGGGGTCCCGGCGCTGCTGCTGCTGCTGCTGCTGCTGCTGTCGCCGCCCGGGTCTCGGGCCCCATCTGCTCTCGTCCCGTCTCCCGGTGTCCCGGACCCTCCGCTTGTCCGCCGGTGGTTGCGGCTGCCTCCGTCTCCACGGCTCGGTCCCCTCTGCTCTCGCCCCTCGCCGGTCTGTCGACCCCGAACCGCACTGCCTCCGCCGTCCAGTCGACTCGTGGGTTCCGCCGCCGCAGCCACTGCAAGCCGAGTACCACCGCGTAGTCGGCCACCGGGACCACCACGAACCTCAGTTCTTCCCGGTGACTCCCGATCGTCATCTGGACCGGCTCGGTGTAATACTGAGCTGGTCCCCCCCCTGCCAGCGTGCCATCTAACTGGCTGAATGAAATGGGCTCCCGGAGGCGCCTCAGCTGTAGCCCGAGCCCCGAGACCACCGCTGGGTGCATCAAGCAGTGGGTGCAGCCCGAGTCCAGTAGCGCCCGTAGCTGCACCTCCCCTCCGGATCTCACCCCCGGACGTGTATCCTCACCCGGAACGGTGGGCAGTCCTCGTCTCCTATTGGGTCCGCGCGCCTCGACTCCCCTGCTCGCACTGGGACGCCGTTCAGTGCGAGCGCGCCTCGTTTCCCGCCGGCTCCGAGTCCTCTCCGGAGGATGCTGTCTCCGGGGTCGACCACCCCCGCGTCCTTTCTCGGTCACCGCCGCCACTGCCCCCTTCCGCGGTCGGTCACCGGTCCTTTTCCCGTTCGCACGCGGGGTTTTGACTTCGGGCCGTGGTGGGGCGCCTTCCCGCTCCGTCGGGCACTGCGCCGCTCGGTGGCCTCTGCCTCCGCATCGGAAACACAGATTCGGGGCTCTGGTCGCCCCTCGCCTCCCGGTGGACTGCCGTCGACTGCTCCGTCTCTCCTCGGGGGTCCTCTCCCTCGGCCGGTCCCTCGTCTGGTCCCGTCGTCTTGTGCTCTGTTGGATCTGCCGCCACGCCGATTCCGCCGTTCCGGCCAGCCAGATCCAATCCTTCACTGTGGCCGGGTCGTCCCGCCCCAGTGCCCGTTCCAGGATCTCTGGGTTGAGTCCCCTCTTAAAATACTTCACCTTCAGGGACTCCGGCCAGTCCCGCGAGCTTCTCGGCCAACCTCCGGAACTCCAGGGCATATTCCGATACCGATTTGCCCCGCTGCCTGAATTGTAGGATGTCGTCCTCCGCCCGCTTGGCGCTCAATGTGTCCTCGAATCTGTCCCGGAGCGCCTGCATGAAGTCCGGGAAACTCCGTAGTTCCGCCGCGTTGGCATCGTACAGCCCGATCACCCAGCTGGCGGCTTGGCCATCTAGCAGCTCGGCCACGTAGGATACCCTGTCCTCGTCTCTAGCGAATAGGTGACCACCCCTCTGCATGAACCCCCTGACGTGCGTCAGAAAGTGCGGCAGCTGTTCGGGGTCCCCTGAGAACTTCCCAGTGATACCTCGAAGTCTCAGGGCGTCTGCCGCCCGTTGGTCCTCCGACCGGGGCGCCGTGGGTGGTGCCGGCGGGGGTGTCGGACCGCCCCCTGTCGCTCGCCTCCTCGTTTACCGCCGGTGGCCCCACTCTCTGCAGTAGGGTCTGAGCATCGCCTCCACGGCGTCTAGGCGTCGCTCGACCCCTCCCAGTCGGGCGACCCTCGCTCCACTCTCGGTCCCGGAACCCCGAACCCCGGGTCATCGAACGCCCGAATCGTCTGGTCCTTGATTCACGCCCATCGACCACCGCTCGGATGGAGTGCGCCCGGCCCTGGCCGCTGCCCCGTCGCTCCCGGGCGGCTCCGACCGCCCTTCCGCGAGCCTGGATCCCTCGCGCTCCAGCTGACCCACGGATTCCTCGTCGCTGGTCATGCCTGTATTGAGAAAGAAAACGCTCCTCGGTGGTACCGGGTAGTGCTGACGGTGAGTCCTGGCTTTATGTGAGATTTGCCCCGTTCGACAGAGAAACTCTCGTGACACGTGTGGTTCACAAAGAAGGTTTACCCATGCGTAACGTAGTAGTCACAAGCAAAGCCAGGACTGGCTTGGTACAATTGCATCACTTGTTATATTCCCCCTTCCCGCGCTTTTTCCCGCCTCGTGATCGCGTTGCGGCTGTGGGCAATTAGGCCCCCCAATGTCCCCCTGATCGTTCATGATGGCAGGGTCGGTCAGAGTCCATTGTCCTTGATTGCCAGTCCCCCTCCGGCTGGGTTGGCCCCTCCCTGCTACGTGCAGACCCGCGGGTTCTGTGCTGCGTTGCGATCTTGTTTCGCTGCCCTGCGGCCCCGTTCCTTGCTTGCTCGCGCCGTTATCAGTTCGTAATTAAAAGCTTCCGCTGCGGTTTTCCTGTTTAGCTGGCCGCAGGTGGCTCGTTAATTAGCGGCGCTTTCGGTTCCTCTTTTCCCCGCTAGCTACCGCCGGTGGATTCCGCGTGGTCTGGTTGCGAGCTTCCCTGCAGCCCCGTGCTTCCCTGAAACCTCGTGCTGACCGAACCTGACAGATACTACTGGAACTCTATTGTTCCAGTACTACTGGAACTACTGGAACTCTGTTACTGGTACAATTGGACTACTGGAACTACCAGAATTACTGGAACTCTACTGTTGCAGGGTATAATAACAGAATCTTGAAATCTGACAGAGATTCTCTATACCAAAGAGAATCAAAAGAAGCTTCTTGAGCTTCTTTCTCACTCACTCCTCCCTTCTAGGCCTAAGCTGGTATTTACCTACTGAATTCCTTCTTCAAAGCAGTCTCTATACCTGGTCTTTGAGTAGGTGAGTAAAAGAGCAAATGAGGCTGTGGAAGGTAGTGCTAGGAGGAGTTGAGAAGTTAAGAGGGTTGAGAAGAGTTGGTGAGAGTTGGTGAAGTTAGTGAGGAGAGGCTAATTGGATAATGGGGTTAAATAGCCATCGTATCTGATCCTGTAATGCAAAAACTTGGGAAATTGATGCAGCCTTCTGGTTCATTAGCCATTTATATACTACTTTATGGAACCATATGTTCTTTTTCCCCCTGGGTCATGACATTCATCTAGACTAGAGTGAGAGTTCTCCCATTCTTACAGCTGGAAAGAGATTCAAGGTTGTTCTTAAGGAGCAGCCTCTTTTTAAACACACAAAGATGGTCAGGCAAAACCAGAGGATAGGTTTTATTGATGCCAACTGAAAGACAGACTGCACTGAACAAACTCAGAGCAGCCTGCTCTGGAAAATGAAATTACAGGACAGGCTGAAAATAATTTCAAAAGAAGATAACATGATTAACAATTTACATGCACTAAGACTGCCCCCTCCCCTATGTAATGACCAATAAATGTTCTCTCCCAAGATAAAACTATTTTGTGGAAACCTAATTATTTTCATTCAGACCACCAATATTCTCTCTCTCGGCTCATCCTCCTATGCCCCTAACTGCAGCATGAAGATGTTCTTGTAACTTCTTTTTATGCCATGGCCTTATGACTAGAGGCATCCACAGAATCTAACAATGTTATCAGAATGATGAAACAAGCATCATGCTGTTACAATGCAAGCTCTCCCCTTTTTATAAGTGCATGTAATATGATGCACATACAAAAGGGGCATAGCTTGTATCATGATGGTGTGACACTTGTTTAATCATTTGCACTCCCTGCCCTCCGCATGGGTGCTTCTGATCATGATACCTTCCTCTCATCTCCAACCTACTGCTAAGGCAGTGTCAAGTCATTCTTAGCTGTTCCAGTTTTAAAACCGTGTTTTCCTTCTTCCAACCAATTTTTGCACACTTCACCAATGAAGTAGCTGATGATGTAGTCAGGGATTGGGATCTGCCCAGCTCCTGTTGGCCACTTTAGGCTGGCATAGGTCCACTGCCCTCTGCACAGTCCCCTTTTCCACCGTGCTGCTTTTTGTTTCTGGAGAGCCTGGAAAATCATTAGTTATCTTCACAAGAACTGATGGTGGGTTTGTACAGGCAAAGCCAAAAGACAGTTTAGTCATCTAAATTATGATGTCATTTAGTGGGTTTAGTCATGTGGTCAGCTAATTCTTGACTTTGCCTGGTACTTAAATGTGTGTTAGAGAAAAGAGGTTGTATGGATATGAAAGAGATTGGATGAAGAAAGCTCCAGCTTTCTTCCTGCCTGTTCAGTCCAGCATGCATCCTCTCAAATTAACAAAAGTGTTCTCCTTAAGACCACTGCCTTCCTTGCCTACAGTCCACCCAGGCACCATGGATTCTCCACCTCATTGATTTCCTCTCACATTCCTGTCTCAGCTATCTTCTTTCTGTGCATCCCATTCCTACCCACCTCACATTGTGAAACAAAAGATAGCTAATTTAAAAAGGCAATTGCACACCCTACCTACCCATCCAAAACCAGCTGGCCACTTCTGCAAGCAGGGAAAGCTAGAGACTGCAAATTCAGGGCATAACTTTTCCAGTAAATTCACAAGCCTTAAGCAAGCAAGAAGGAAGTGGGGCAATGGCTAATAAGGCTAGGAAGTGGACAGCTCAGGGTGTGGGACCCAGAAGTTTTCCTTTGGAGAGAGAATGAGAAGCCCTGGGTAGTTACAGATATGATAGGCAGGGCAGTGTTTGTAAGGTGACATGGGAAAGAGCTCTCCCACTGCCCTCTGTTGTCATTAATCACAGGTTCAGTGCGCTTATGAAAAAAACATTAAACTCATGTTTGACTGCATCCTGATTACAGGTGTAGTGTTTGTTCAAAAATAGCCCCCAAAGCAGTTGACAGAAACTGGGAGGTCTTCATGGTGAAGCAGAATCTTTCCCACTTATCAGCCCCAGCAGAGCTGGTTGTGGAGTTGATTGATGCCTGGTGGGTTCTCCTACTGCCCCTTCCAGCCCTTTTCTCCATAGACCGTGTCTTCCTTCACCAGGCAGCCTCCATTAGATTATGAGTCTAGCCATTGCTCTTCATCAGCCCCAGGTCCCATTGGTAGATGTTCTCCCAGCAGGAGGTGACATTTGATAGGAGGGGAAATAAAGGTAGAGGAATCCAGTAATTGTCTTCTTCAAATTGTCACACATTCAAATTGTAAGGGCAGCACCAATAGTTGGCCTCCTACCTGTGGCAGAGTAGGGATTAAGACTGCCCTGTAAATTGTGCATACTTCCAGTTCAAGGTCTGATGGCTTAACTATCTTGCTGTACCCTTATACCCAGATACAGATGCAAATGTAGATGCAGATACAGATACACACAGAAGCATTGCTACAAATCCATTATCTCAGTTTCAAACTTTTATTGATTTATATTAGGATAGCCATCCAAATTTCTTTCTTGTTGTTCACAAATGCAAGTTAGCATTTTCTAGGCTTAGTTGCCCATTCTCAGTTCAATGCTGAGCCCATTTCTCTCCGTAAAATATTGTTCCCTTCATTCAGCTTCTGTATCCAAGAACTCTCTTCTTGCAGCAGAGCTCACTTTTGGTTAAGGATTCCTGGCTTCTTTTTCATGAAGCCCATGAAGCCCTAGTCAAATTATCCCAATCAGTCCATCCAGATATAAGAATGTTTCATTTTACATTTCAGGATACAAAGGGGAGAGCAAGCCCATTATTTTTATGTTATACATTAACTGTATTATGTCAATGAGCTTGGGGATCCCATGATAGAGTGGAGCCTGTTAATTGGTTGTATGATGGTTAACTGACACACTCTCTGTATGCTTGCCGCCATTTTATATTTTTATCTTGCTTTTTTATTTTATTTTAAGTTGTGGTTTTATAGTTTTTATGCATTTTGTTTTTTATGTACAGTGGTACCTCAGGTCACTAACTTAATTCGTTCCGCGACTCTGGTCGCAACCCGAATTGGTCGCGACCCGAATCAAATTTTCCCATAAGGTTCAATGTAAATACAGTTAATCCGTTCTGACCCCTACGAATTTGGTCGGCAACCGATTTTGGTCACGACCCGAATCAAATTTTCCCATAAGGTTCAATGTAAATACAGTTAATCTGTTCTGAACCATATGTATTTTTTTTTAAACCACAAAAATATGAAACAAAGTACAGTACAGTACGAAGAGAGAGAATGCTAACCTTGCTCAAGGCGACTTCTGGCGTGGAGGACAGGAAGGCGGGTGGGGAGGCGGTTATTGTTTGGAGGGAGAGTCCCCCTCGCCTACAGGAAGCCACGACCACGTGTCACAGCAGGGAAAATGGCCGCGGATCCTGTTCGTCACCCGATGCGGCATTCGCGAACGGAAGCAAAATTTTGCGAACGGTGCTGTTTGTGACCCGAATTGTTCGTGAACAGAAGTGTTCGTGACCCAAGGTACTACTGTATTTGTATTATGTATGCTGCCCAGAGTCACTATAAATGAAATGGGTGGCTATACAAATATGATAAGAACAAACAGAATTGATAACATGCAACATCTTTGGATTCAGGGTAAGGGTGATTAAACTCAGTTATTAAATCAATAGCATAGAGATATTTAAAAATAATCTGGAAACCTCTCATTGGGAATAATGTAGTTCATTAAAAATGATACTGCTTTGGAGACAGTCAAGAAACTTCAACTGGTTTAAATCAGGGCATCTAGGATGCTAGAGGGGACGCTGATGTCCTAGGATTTGGTCAGCAGAATAATGCATCAGTGCTCTGCAATTTTCACAAACTCCAGTTCTTTTTAAGCCATATTCAAAATATTAAAGTCCTAAATGACTGCACACCAAGTTACCAGCAGGGCTGGGTCCTTAATGTACAGATGAATGAAGGTGTTATTTTCAGAGATGGAGCCCTAGCTGAGGAACGCTCTCCCTAGAGAGTCTCAGTTTCAGATTCAGCACCAGATGAAGCTTTGGAGATGCAGACTTTGGTCCTCCTGAGTAGTTTAGTCCTGTCATTTTTGTTTTTGTTCTTTTTTAAGTAATTTTTTAAAAAATTTAACAATAATAAAAGGTAATACAAAATGAAATGAAAGAAAAGAAAAGAGAAATAGAGCAAAGAGAAATATAAAGATAAGATAGAAAGTGCAGAAACTAAAAAAGGAAAGGAGGGGAAAAAAGGAACAAAAAGAAAAGATATTTGAAGAAGTGACTTCCAATCTTCTTTACAGCAGGTACAAGCACACTTAATCTCTTTCTTCCCCCTTTAAAATTATGAGTCACTTCTTCCCATATCCCAACCATTTTCAATCAGCAAATTCAAAAATCATTAACAGTTCTTTCCAGTTTTTGCAAAAAGTCCATACAGGGTTTTCAGTATTTTATAATTATTATATTACCCCTGATCAAACAAGTCAACTTTATATTCTTTTCTCTTACACAGTATTCTGACATTTTTGTTCCTTAACTTGACTTCAAAGTGTTGTCATAGACCTGATCTCCATCCATATCTTCCTCCTCCCATCCTAAAAGTATTTTTAAAGTTTCAACAGTCCTCTCTTTAATCTTTCTGTTTTTGAAATGTTGCTAATGTTTTTGATATCCTTGCTCTGCTATGGGTTCCTTGGGATTTTATTCTGTGACTGTGGTAACAGATTTTGGTCATGTGTAGTTATGTTCTTATATGTTATGTCTTTAACCTGGATTTTATGAACTGCATAGAGAATTTTATCTATTTGGCAACATGGAGAAGAGAAGAGAGAACAGGGAAAGGGAACTACATGTCAACCAAGAACAGGCAAAGCTTTTCTTTTAATGATGAATGATGAATTTTGGCATGCCAGGTAGCAGCTATGGGAAGCAAAATAAAATAAAATAAAATCCACAGATAAATGTTTGCACACAACACTGATTCATATAAACGAATAAATTGCCTTTTTGGATCCATCTGGTTTCAACATTCTGTTTCAAGTATATAAATATGTAATTCATGTACACAGGCATAAACAAGGTTTCCTAAAACTGCACACTATCAAAAATGAAAGAAAGCAATCACTGCAGCCAACCCTAGTTACAATTTTTAGTTACCTGCTGTTTCTTGTTTAATCTACATTGTCTACCACTATGTTTCTCAACTTTCTTTTCCCATATATTTGAAAATTGGGTGTGATATTTGGTTAACCAATTAGGTTTTTTGGCCTACAAATCCAAGCATATACATAACTCATTATTTAATAGCTTACTGTTCTTTAGTACCATTGTTGAAACCAGTGGCACAATATGAGTCTTAGCCAAATTGTCAAGACTCATACAATTTAGAGAAAAAATAGTAGACAGCACCAGTACGCTATCATTATTATACCATTCTTTCTGCTACTAGAGTCTGAAGAATTATGACAATCACAGACTGTAAATTGGGCCCTTGTTTAATCTGATTGATAATCTGTTGGTAATCAGAATGCCCTTGATTTTCAGCATTAAAAAAAGCGCATCAAATGTACAGCCAAATAGCCCAGAATCTCCACTGTTCTACAACTTCTACATGGACAATCTAAATAAACCCAGCTGAGCACAGTTTGATAACATCTGACTTATGATAGATGCACATAAAATATTAATAATTTGGCACAAGTGCTTTGACCCGCTTTTTTTTAAACACATTTTTATGATACAGCAGATCATTTAAGGTACAAAAACAAAAGAATACAAATTGTGTGTGTGTGTGTAAGAAAAATCTGTAGTCGAAGACATCAGGGTACTTAAAAAGGGCATCCCAAGGTTAATTGCTCTTCTTGACATTTGGAGAAATACGAGTTTTTGGTGTAGTTCAGGCATGAAGGAACAGCTGGCAATACTGGCAGAGAACGGCAGAGCAGTGAAGAAGCAATCACACCACAATGAGAAAACTACCTTTTCAGCTTCATTCGTAAGCCCCTGTAAAACTAGAAATGACATTACTATTAAATATAGTATTAGCTCAATTACAAAAGAGAAAGGACAATCATAGTATTTTCTTGTTGCATATTTGATCTTTTTAAAGCCATTCAGATGTTTGGGGAAAAAAATGATGGCATCATGAATATATTTCAAACAGCAAAATAAGGATAGAGGGAGCAGTTTGTGCCTGGCCATTTTAGGTACCTTACATTCCATTCAGAGAATTCAAAAAAGCAGTTACTGCATATTATGGGAACCACTACAGTGGGAGCTCCATGTTATAATTCACTTTATAACACTAAGTTGGTTTTCTTATATCAGATACGCTACTACTCATTCATTAACCAACATGGCAACACTTTCTGATAACATTCACATATTCCAGCATAATATCTATTAATCCTTTCAGTGACATGAGCTAAACATTTTCAAAGACCTTAGATTCTGAGTGGATTTGGCTTAAATATATGTGTGCTAAATATGCTAATGCTAACAGTCCTGTGAGAGGAAAATTTACCATATTACCATGTCTTTGATGTGCTTAACTCTTCTACTGAAAACAATGACAGCTAAAACACGCTTAACTTCAATGTGATCATTAAGTTCTCCATGTATAAAATTCCCTTCAGAACCAAAGATCCTTAAATCACAAAACTGTCAGAGTTAAAACAACAGTGGCTATTTTTCTGGCAGCTTGCTCCAATCTGGTGTGTTCCAGATATATTGGCCTTCAACTCCCATAATTCCCCAAGTCAGGGATTATGTGAGCTGAGTACAACACATTGGGATGGCACCACTTTGGAGAAGACAGTAGATGGTATATTTATTTGGTCAATGCTTTGATTCTGGGCAGAGCCCAAATCTGAGGCAAATTAGGGCAATAGAGGCTTTTGCTCACTGAGGTGAAACTGGCACCTAGTCCCAGTTTAAGAAAAACTCCTGAGAACCTCAAGATGTAATCTGTAAATCCAGGGTTCTTCTGTAATAGAAATTATTCCACAAGGGCAGCTGTTTAAAAATATTTTGGTATTTTCAAGTATCAAATGCCTTGGTAAGGATGGAGTGAAGAATTGGAATCAGAATCTGATAGAAAGATTTCTGCTGAATGCAAAAGTGATCCTTGTAGTCAAATCTCCATCATTCTCTCAAATTGTAGTTGACAAGATCTTGAGGACAGAACTGCTCAGGTACTAACTGGGCAACACAGAAAGTCAACCAGAGAGATTGAGGATCTCTGAGGGCAGGGTGGATGTAGATTTCAGTCAAATTGCAAGCATAAATGATTACTGGGGCTATTGGAAGCACTGCAGTAGTAGTCTGAGGAAGTAGTTGTCATAGTTTAAGATAACTGTGATAGGTCCTGGCAGATTCAGATTAAGGATTGTGAACTAATTAGGAGACATTGGGGGTTGCTGAAGGAAAGCATCAGGTAGATTTTGGAAGAGAGGTGTCATCCATCTGTCTTTCTAGTTTGTCCCACTGTAGAGGCTTGGAGCAGACTCAGCATATATAGAGTACAGAGATGATCTTGGAGAAGATATGTAGCAACCACATAATAAAACATGAGCTTAACCCAGGAAAATAGGAAAGTGTGAGAAACCCAAGACTGCTCCACCTTGACTCTCTTTGGTAGAAGAGGAAAGGAAGGGGAAATGTTGTCAGGCTTTCAAGTTTGATGTCAGCCCTTCAAGGTAGGTCAAATAAGAAACAGACACCACAAGAAATACTAGAACTCTATTGATATAGAGGGCCTTATACCAAAATGAGTCAAGGTGTGACAATCTTGAGTTTCTTTCTCACACTTTCCTGTATTCCCAGGAAGCTCATGTTTTACTAACAGTCACCACATATTTTCTTCAAGATCATCCCTGTATTCCTCTGCAGCATGTTTTTGTGGTGGGCACAACTTCTAAAGACTGCTAAATAGTACCACCTTAAGCTTCTGGACTCACATGTGTAAATCAGCTAGAAAAAAGTTTGCTTTAAAAATCCCTTTCCAACTTTCAATGCTATCCTCCACTTTGGTCATGGTGATGGCCTCTCTGGACTACATTTACCACAGTCACTGACTGACAGATCCCTTTGCCTGTTTATTCTTTCTGGGCCAGTAAAAAAAAAAAAAAAGGCAGCTCAATTTTACTATCTTCCTGTCACTTGAGCTAGAAGGGAAAGTAGCTGAAGTCTTGTCAGTTTCACCAGATTTAACAAAAAACAAACAAAACAGAGACAAGTGTTTGCTGTTCAACTGTACCATCAATGAATCTGTTAAACAAAAAAAAAAGGTCCACTTTTCCATTATTTCATCAATAAACTTGTAAAAAAAAAAAGCTTAAGTTTTCACAATTCCCCTGATAAACTTGTAAAATAATCAATTGGAATAGAGGGATTTGTCTATAGTGAAATACCTAAAGACATCCCATCACCACCATTAAAGTAATTTCAGGTTTTCTGTCTTGCAAACTTTTGTGTGTGTGTGGGAAAAGACCCTGTTTTTTACCTGGATAGATTTAGGTTTAGTCCTCTGTTGGACTCTCTGTAATCTAATATACATAGAATTGCTGTATTCCACTTCTCCAGCAGGATGGAAGAGAAAGCTGAGGTATACATTCAGAGGAATCAGTTGAATGAATTGGTTGTTTTGATAGCTCTCCAATTACCTGACCATTTTTTAGATTTTCTAATCTTGGATTTATATATAAAAGAACACACTGGAGTCACTAATTAAAACAAAAAACAAAAACAGCTTCATCCCTTGCATATCAACTCTAGATTGGCTCAATTTGCCCAGAAAAAGAGTAGAATGCCATGAGAAATAAGGATGAGCCTGTCACTGCATGCCACCCTCAAGATATTTCTTTCTGTTGGAAATGTCTTTCTTCAAAGCTTTTGTGAGGTAAACAAAGATCTAACAATAAAAACACTTGAAATACATTGGAAGGGGGGATGTGTGGAAGATAAAGCATTATGCAATCCTTTTCTCTCCCATCCCTTTCCCCTTGCAGCTAAAAGGGGGGGGGGGATCATTGGGTCATTTTTTTCTCAACACCTCCCTAGTGTCAATGTAATATGTAAGTCCTTCACCTGATGCTCATCAGATATGTTGAACTCCAACCCTTAAAATTCCAAATCTGCACCAGTAAGTATATTTTCCCAAATGACTGTATCTTGTATACTGAACACAGAAACAAAAAGGAGACAGGGAGTTGAAGAAGTAGGA
This sequence comes from Python bivittatus, assembly GCF_059951505.1. NCBI lineage: Eukaryota > Metazoa > Chordata > Lepidosauria > Squamata > Pythonidae > Python > Python bivittatus. The sequence continues at coordinate 4,696,970 of NW_028277112.1, forward strand.
AACCTACAGCTACATTCCTGTAAAATTTCTCCAATAGCAAAAGCATACCGACCAAGCTTTATCTTTGCCCAAGAAATAGGATTTTTGGTGTGCAACAGCTTCTCTACACATACCTGGCTTAAGCTTGATCTATGGAATCTATGATATCTGTACTATATACAAGTATTCAGATACAGTATGCCAATTCATATGCAGGGACAGAGTTCCACCAAACATAGTCTGGTCAGCATCAATAGCTAGAGAGTTCAGCTTTGAGACACAAGTCTCCATTGACTCATGGCAGAATGCCCAGCCTAGAAAGTGAACCATCGGTTAGGTTGAGATCAGCTAATGTCCTAAAGTATGTCTATCACTCATCAATCACTTGTCTAGGGCACAGTCCACTGTAAGGCTTTCTTGAACAAGACGTGTTGAATGAATGAATGAATGAATGAATGAATGAATGAATGAATGAATGAATGAATAGTAGGCAGAAAACAGCTCCTATAGCATTTTGTAGTTTGCATTCCCTTTAGTGATACTTACACAAATTTGAAATTAACACGAATATCCAGTGCAGTGTTTCTCACCTTGGAGACTTTAAGACGTGTGGACTTAAACTCTCAGAATTCCCTAGCATGCTGGCTGGGGAATTCTGGGAGTTGAAGTCCACACCTCTTAAAGTTGCCAAGGTTGAGAAACATTGATCCAGTGCAATTCCTCCTCTAAACAATATATGTAAATTTGTTTTTTTAAATTGCTTTAGTATAGACAACGAAGATATAAAAAGAACAAAAACAAAAAAAAGGGGAAATAATACAGCTGGAAATCTTAGTTTTAAAGACC